>NC_044401.1:14588181-14899772 GCF_006542625.1 Nomascus leucogenys | reverse complement strand
ATCACTGTACTATGAGGACAGTCTTCCCCACATAGAAATTCAGAATTATCTTCTTAAAACATAGTGACTTAAAACTATTACATTTAAATATATCAAACGAATTTTAAATTTTATTTTTAAATGACAGGAGCTCTTGAAAATAAAGCCAGTATAGAAATTTTGCTGGCTAAAGTGTCTTCTGTGTCAAGGAGAAATATTTTCTCAATAATTTGAGAAAGATTTTTATTGTAAGTCAATCCTTCGTATTTATTTTATGAGTTCAATCCATGATGATATGCACTGTGTCTATCACATAATCTTTTAGATATTTTGAATGATTCCAGATTAAAGAACATTATTTTTATATAAACAATAAGCATTTCTTATTTAAGTGGACAGCCAAAATTTTGCCATATTATGAATGATCTGAGATTCTGCTTCTCTGTCTGTGTCCTTTAAAAGAATCAGGCCGGCTAACACGGTGAAACCCCGTCTCTACTAAAAATACAAAAAATTAGCTGGGCGCGGTGGCGGGCGCCTGTAGTCCCAGCTACTCGGGAGGCTGAGGCAGGAGAATGGCGTGAACCCAGGAGGCGGAGCTTGCAGTGAGCCAAGATAGCGCCACTGCACTCCAGCCTGGGCGAAAGAGGGAGACTCCGTCTCAAAAAAAAAAAAAAAAAAAAATCAGGCCTTTGGCTGTTTAATGGCATAGAAAGACCAATTATCAATAAATTTTACAGGTGATGTTGGTTACAGTTTTTTTCTATGGAAAGAGACAAAAACTGTTGAACTTAGTAGGTCTCAGCTGAGCTTGAGGACATTTCAGGAAATGCATTTAAAAGGGAGTTGAACTGGACTTTCCCATTTTAGGCTCAGAGAAGCCATCAGATCATTACATGCCTTTCTCCATTTCAGCAGGGCAATGATGCTGTCTTGGAGTAGGGTGCTCTATGGGCACCTCTTGTGCCCCAATTCATAGTATAAATTTTAGTGCCCAGTGTCATGTAGGTGAGCATCATGCAGATACTGTTAATTAACCTACTCCTATAAAATTCCTTTTCTGGTTGCCTGGTTGATTTCCCCTATTTTGTGTTTTCTTCTTTGTCATCTTCTGAATATATTATTGTGTTGAATGAGGCTTGTTCAACCAAATTAGTGTGAAATACTTATTCCTTCAGTTTCACTAATTTTTCCCTTTCTCTTATTATTAGCAGCTGGCATTTACTGAGTACTTAGTAAGGGCCAGCTTTAAGGGCCATACACATATTAATGGATTGAATCTAAACAACAATCCTAGGAGATGAGTACTTTTAGAATCATCTCTTTACAGATGAAGACAAAAAGCCAATCAGCCAGTTCAAGTTGATACAGCCAGGAAGTGAGAGAGCCAGGATTCTATCACAAGCATCCTAATTTTAGAACGTTCTCTGAAACAATTAATCTATTCTATCTCCCAAACATTGAAGAACAAATTAGGCCAAATGCCTGGTTCCACCACTTAGCAGTTGTGTTATTTTAGTCGGGTCACAGAGACCAATTAAGCCTAAATTTCCTCATCTCTAAAAAGAGGTCTAATATCCTCACCAAAACATAGTTTATGGGCAGGAGATGAAGACATACGCATAGCAGCCATTTGTAAAATCTAAACATAATTATGCAAATGTAAGGAAAACAATATTTTTTAAATTATTGTAATGGCTGAGGAAGAAAACTGTCTTTTCACTCATGAAAGGTGGGGAGGGTTAATGGAAGAAAAGATAAATATTTACTAAGTATCTTTTTCACAGAGGAAACTATAGACTCAAAGGGAGCAAAGCAAAAGATGATCTAGTAAAATAACAAATCAGCAATTTTACTCATAGTATTCTTGAAAGAATATAGTTGTGATTTGATCGATTATGCATGCATGTCAGTATGTAAAATAACAGATTCATATTGGAGTGAAATATAAAGTGTAAAATTTAAATACATTGTCTTGGGAAAGATGGTGGCAATGGCACTATTTTTTGTCTGGAGTCAGATGGCATTGTGCTTTGAGAGCTTTACCGAGCAGATGTGTCTTTAGCTGATGGACATGATTAGGCTAAGAAAGGAAGGGAGGGCACTTGGGTATGAGAAATGACAGGTGGGTTGATTCAGAAGCTCAGATGCATAAAGCACATTGACAAGCTAGTCATCCTGGCTGACATGGAATATGACATTAGTGTGAAAGAGGGAATTAAGTAAAGAGGATTCTCCAGAGTATTTTAAATCTTAGATTTTATGTAATAGAGTGTTAGGTTATATTTATGCGTGTTAAAGATTTTGTAAAGCATAATTTGAAGAAAGCAAATAGCAGAGAAATAATGAACACAACTTTATTGTCCAGGTTTGTCTTTGATAAAGAAGAGATGAAACCGTTCAACTTAGTTTGTAATTTAGTCATTAAACTAGATTTTTCTGATTGGAAGACAAAAATAACAGGTTTAGACCTTGGCTTTATTTAAATGAAAAGAGATGATTGATAAGTTATACATTTTGATTTTTTTTTTTTTTTTGAGATGGAGTCTCACTCTGTCATCAGGCTGGTGCACAGTGGTGCAATCTCAGCTCCCTGCAAGCTCTGCCTCCCGGGTTCAAGTGATTCTCCTGACTCAGCCTCCCGAGTAGTTGGGACTACAGGTGCATGCCACCATGCCCAGCTAATTTTTCTATTTTTAGTAGAGAGGTGGTTCCACCATGTTGGTCAGGATGGTCTCGATCTCTTGACCTCGTGATCTGCCCACCTCGGCCTCCCAAAGTGCTGGGATTACAGGTATTAGCCACCACATCTGGCCGACCTATTTTTATTTTTAATCTGCATGTGAAAGTTCAAAAAATACAGATGAGGGGAGTGACATATTTAAATGTAGTGGTGGAATTTTCTCTTAGAAAAGTTGTTAACTCTTGAGGATCTGAGCTATTGCCAAACGATACCATTCAAGATAATTTGCAGGAAAAACACAAGACAAGCATTTACACAATTATTACTAAAGAGGTTAATTACTTATTTCTAAAGAATTTGTTTTTTCAAAACATTATTATTTATCAATACTCACAGCAATTTTCTTAAGTAAATGTTATTATTCCCATTATAAAGAAGAGAAACCTGAGGCTTAACAAAAGGAAGTGATTTATATGAAGGACAAGAGATTAAGGTGGAACATGGGTTTATCCCCAGTATTTTGACTTTAGCTTTCCAGACTCTACAACTATCTTTTAGTACCTAAGTTTGCTGAATTCATGAGGTTAATAAATTGTTTGAAGCCCTTGTGTTTCTCAATTTCTGAAATCAAAGTAAGTCATTAAATAAGTAAACAAACAGTTCTCTTTAAAAAGAGATGTCAAATTTAATTAAGCAGTTATTGACATTGATTTTAAATAAAAACATCATTCACTTGTACTTAGATGCTGCTATTAAAAAACTTCCTATTTATTTTTATGTTGCTGAGTTTGTAAAATAATAATGTTAGAGATCAAAGGAAAAAAATGAGTTTCCTCTCCTTCACCAATAACTTGTAAATAAGGGAAATACGTAAGATAACGCTCTGATAGCTCATTTAGAAAAATCAGTGAACCTAATGAATGAGTAGTCTGGTTTAAAACAGTTTCTGGCAAACAGCCTTATAAATTTTCACAAAATTATCTATTACATTAAGGAAAAGAGGTAAATTCACAAGACTTACATATTATCATACATTGTATTAATGCTGTCTGGGAATAATTTCTACTAAATATAAGTTGAGAGAAACTATAAATAGATTAAGGTGAGAAATGTTTTCTTCCATGTTTTGCCCCATGAAACATAATGACATCCTGTAGCTGAAAGGATATGGGAATATATATACAGCAAGCCTCTCATTAATGTATAACTTCTTGCTCAGAGAGCCAGGGTCTACTCCAACCACAAAACTGCATAATCACCTCCTGCTGTGCAACTTCCAGACAATAAAATGACACAAATTAAAACCCTGAAATGTTGCACCCTGGGTGGCAGAGTCCCAATAAATAGGGTGCTACAGACTGGGCTAGAAAAGGGAAAGTTCTTAAAGTAGTAAATGAAAACAACTGTAGTTTTTCATATACTCTCTAATATGGCATGTCAGAAGAATAGCTAGAAGGATAAGCGGGGAAAAAAATCTTATTAAGAGAATGAGGCTTGGCCAGGCATGGTGGCTCACATCTGTAATCCCAGCATTTTGGGAGGCAGAGGAGGGTGGGTCACTTGAGATCAGGAGTTCAAGACCAGCCTGGCCAACATGGTGAAACCCCATCTCTACTAAAAGTAAAAAAATTAGCTGGGCATGTTGGTGCACGCCTGTAATCCCAGCTACTCAGGATGCTGAGGCAGGAGAATCCCTTGAACCCAGGGGGGTGGAGGTTGCAGTGAGCTGAGATCGCACCATTGCACTCCAGCCTGGGTGACAAAGTGAGACTCTGTCTCAAAAAAAATAAAGTAAAATAAAAGAATTTGAGGCTTGCTAGATGAAATAACTGAAATTTCAGTGAGGAAATATACTAACCTGTCCTCATGCTGTCTATCTGAGAAGGGCTTTTAACCATATTCAAATACCAACCCCCAAAGTCTTCTTTGCAAACACAAGTCTGAAAATATTTCCCCTTATTAGAGGAAAAATTAATATTCAAAATATACCAATAAACAACATGGGATCTCTGAAGAAAAACAGCACCATGAAAGACAGGGTATATTATGCCTTTGTCTCCAAAACAGATAAACAAACTTACCAATATAATTGATTTCCTGGAATAGCTCATCTAATCCTAACTGAAAACTTGGACAAGTAACATATCATTCTGTGTCTCAGTTTTCTCAACTGTAAAATGGGGATAATAATTGCTCTCACATATTTGCTCTTACGATTGAAGGCCCTAATAAACATGGAACATATAGAACCGTTATAAATCCGGGATACATTCTTCTCCTGTTCCATTGTTCCTCCCCCTCACCCCTTTCTTCTCAGACAACGTATTAGAAAACTTCTTATGATACTAGAAACTGTAGCCACTCTAAGAAAAAGCAAATATCTATGAGAAAAGAAGAAGCTATGATACGAAGAGAATAGCATGCAAAGAAAAGTTAAGTGAAAGTAGAGCTAGATAAGACATGTGAAAGCTGAAGAAACTAAGATTGTCGGGCCGGGCACAGTGGCTCACGCCTGTAATCCCAGCACTTTGGGAGGCTGAGGCAGGCAGATCACGAGGTCAGGAGATCGAGACCATCCTGGCTAACACGGTGAAACCCTGTCTCTACTAAAAATACAAAAACAAAATTAGCTGGGCATGGTAGTCCCAGCTACTCGGGAGGCTGAAGCAGAAGATAATCAGGTAAGAGAGTAAAGAGAAAATAATGTGGGAACTGAATCAGTAAATAATTGAACATTAATTCAATTTATATGTACTGAATAGGTACTATGAGCCTAGCATTGTACCAAACTCTAGGAATAAATTTTTTTAAAAAGAATGATGATTAAGAACAGTTCTTGTTTTCAGGGAAATCAGTTTCTCTCTCTCTCTCTCCCTCTTTCTTCCACCTGACAACCTTCCCAATTTACCTGTCTAGATAGAAATAAAGTGACTGGTTCGGGGATGGGCTGAAGACCCAGGTTAGTTCCAAGGGGAAATTACAGGGGCTGCAAGAAAAAAAAAGTCTTACTCCCTGACCTTGAGTTTGAGAAAGTCTGGGGCTGAATGTACTGTATGACTATTCTCTGATCACAAGAAGAGAAGCTTTCTGAGAATAAAGCCAACACAGAGGAAAGAGAGAAAAAAAACAAAGAAACAAAACAGAAGCAAACAAGGTACCCTGGGTGGCATCCCTGAGTATTTATGCCTGAGCTACTCCAAAAATTTTCAGTTACATGAAACCAACAATCCACTCTTTTTCTGCTTAAGCTACTTTTAATCGTTATTATTATTTAACTACTGGCAACAGAAAAGGTAATAGTGATGCACCATGGTTAGACATGCATTTCCAAGAGCATCAAGCTTTAACAGACATCATTAAAACAGCAACTAAAATATCAGATGTAAAACATAAATATACTAGTTTTAAAAAGCCACATGAGGAAAAATGCACACTTTGTAGTTTACGAACATACAGTAAGATACTGAATTAATAATGTTATGATTCTTTAAGGGTAATTCAAAATTGCTACTTACTCCCTGTCTGCCAATCATTCATTCATTTAAAAGCAATCATAAATTTTATTTATACTTTGAGAAAGAGGACTTCAGATGGAGCCAATTTATCAAGATTTGTTTATCCCAAAGTATACCCATCCTGCCGAGTCTAACTGGCTCATTCTCCAGCAAGCTACATTTCTTCATTCTATGGCAGGCTGTATTTCCCCATGGGAAATGCTTTGTAATATGTAATTATCTCTACCTCCAAGATGGTCTGAGCACTGATTGATAGATGTGGTATTCTGAAGTCACCACAAGTACAGGTTAGCAGAACCAGGCTGGGTACAATTAATTAGTTCAATTGGTTTCAAATAGGCAGTGAAATTTAAAGTTTAAGCAGAAATAATAAGTTGAGGACATCAATAAATGGAAGTAGCAAAATTTCATGAAAATTATTTGAAAGGTATTGGGAAAATCATCTTATCAAAATCTCTTACTAAACACATGATTTTTTTATGTTAGTGATGCATTATTTTAAATCTTTTAAGTTCTCTAATGAAATGCAAGTTTTTTGGGGGGACACATAGCAGTTCAATTCCTAGCAAAGATTAGTAGGGTGCACCAGGTACTTTGCTAGGCTGTGGGGATACAGACTAGTGAGAAAGGGGGCCTGCAAAAGAGTAGATTGTTCTGGTAGATAGCTTAGTCTATATCAGACTAAGCCACGTTTAGATTACACTGACTAGTGCACTGGATTGGAGCTAGGAGGAATGGTACCAAAAAGTAAAGAGGGGTTCCAGGAGAGAGAAGAATGGCAACCCACGGAGAATATGGTTTTGCTAAGAGCTTCTCTTACGTAGTAAAAAAATGACTCTTGAAAGCATTATGCATTTCTTCCCTCTGATATATTGAGGGGAAATTTACAACACAAATTCCTCGTGATGCTATAATTCTGGCCTCATATAAAGAAAGCCGTCTGTACCTACTAAGCCTCCCATGTTGATTAATTTTCTTTCATTTCTCCCACAGAGATTTATTAGGCACTGCTACATATGCAAGTCAAAATATGCTGGCTTTATAAACAAAGATAGAAAACAACTGTCATGCCAAATAGCAAAATATGGTTGAAAAAACTTTCTTTGTGTAAGTCTGGCATGAATAAAATGATTCCTCTAGAGAACCTACCTAAAAGGTGAATTCAGTTTCATTCGCAACACCACCACTGGTACACTGAAACCAGCCTCTCCTTTCATTATTGTAGATCTAACCTAGGTTAAACTTCAAAAAAGTTATAGTATTTTCTCTATCAGTCTTACACTTTTTTAAATGGTGAAACTATTTTATCAGTGATAGTCATCAATTCCATTTTCTATCCTCTACAAGGCATCCTAATCATGAGATTTTAATAGATGAAAAGACACTAATACTTATTACCTCCCTTGTAAGAACCAGACATCATGATGGAGACTTTTATAGATTATTTCACAATATGGTTTATGTTTTCCTACCTTTGAAAATGTTACTCTAATGTTAACGCAAACAGAGTATGATGTGGTCTAAGAATTTGTCATTAGTTCTTACTTTTCTTGTGCAATATAAAATTAGAAGATAAAGCATTCATACTACTATTCTTGTAGCTCACTAGTAAGTAATATATTTTTAAATATCCTTCTCAGTGTATTGGTCTTTTGTAATATGCTTACAGTTACATTTTAAGCTTTATTATTTAAAAATCCATAATTATTAAAATTTAAAAAATATAGGTAAGTTCTACAGTTATAAACAGCTACAAAAAGGCTCTGTTAATTTTCATATATATCTACATATACAATGTTTATCTATCTAATCTATCTATCTATCATCTATCTATCTATCTATCTATCTATCTATCTATCTATGGAAAAGCAAGGAGACTTCTACCCCATGCTCATTAATGTCTTTTTGGATCCTTAGCCAATTTATGAAACACAATTCTATTTAGTGTTAGAAGGTCTATTGTCCTCTTCAGGCCATGATTAGGTCGTGTCAGCTTCAGTTGCTTTTTTTTTTTTTTTTTTTTTGAGACAGAGTCTGGCTCTGTCGCCCCGGCTGGAGTTCAGTGGCGTGATCTCGGTTCATTGCAACCTCTGCCTCCCAGGCTCAAATGATTCTCCTGCCTCAGCATCCCGAATAGCTGGGACTACAGGCATGCGCCACAAACGCCCAGCTATTTTTTGTATTTTTGGTAGAGACAGGGTTTCACCATGTTAGCCAAGTGGGTCTCGAACTCCTGACCTCAGGCAATCTGCCCCCCCCTCAGACTTCCAAAGTGCTGAGATTACAGGTGTGAGCCACTGCGCCCGGCCCAGCTGCTTTTTAACTAGGTGACGAGTAACTCCAGTTGCTGAGAACACGGTCTTGAAACCGCGTTTTCCTGACAGCCTCCAAATAAGAGTTTTGCCCTCTAAAGACTCCAATATCATGTTCTGGTGAGTGTTCCTCAGCATGTGGTGAGAGCTGAAGTGGTGGCAGTCACTACTGATGGTGAGCAAGATGACTTTAGGGTGTATGAGATTAGCCACCAAATTAAATTGTCATCTTTTTCTTTTACCTGTCAACACTTTTTTTGATCTCTTAAGGTCACTTGTCACTTAATCGGTTAGGTCAGCATCTAAATGCATTTGATACTACTTTAATTAATATTAGAAAACAAGAGGAGTTTCACAACATTTGACAGATAAGTACAATTTAACAATAGTAAATTACATTTCATTGTATTTTTTGGGTGCTTACATTTTACATATGACAATAATGCTGGTTTTTCTATTCACAGTGTCGGTAAAAAGCTATCTTTTCAATAGACTTAATTTTCAATGTGTATATATTCATACAATAGAATACTCAGCAATGAAAAACAAATGAACTATTGATGCATGCAGCAACATTAGTGTGTAGAATGTTATGTTGTGTGAAGTAAGCCAGATACTCAAGAAAACTACTGTATGTTTCTGTTGAAAGAGAACTCAAGAAGAGGCTAAACTAAGTTATAATAAAAAAATCAATAGTGTTTGCCTATGAGAAACTCTGGTTGACTGGAAAGGGGCATAAGGAAACTTTATAGGGTGGCAGAAATGTTCTGAATCCTGATTTCATGGTGTTTACACAGGTGTATAAATTTGTCAAAACTCATATAACTACACTTATACCATCCACGTATTTTTACGTACACTTTAACTCAGTAAAGAGAGAGGGAGGGAGAAGGAAAGACAGAGGTAAAGCAAGAGAGAGTTTTGGGCAAAAGACTAGATATACTACATTGTGTTACACTGATTTGACTGAGACTAGGAATTGCCTTTCTCAGAATCTCTTTTCCTGTGTGGCTGAGAGAGGTCCTGCACAATTCAGAAGGCAGCTGTGAAGGACTAATCACTGTCACCAAAGGTAGCTGTGGTTAGACATGATGTCTGTCCATTACAGAGGTGCCCAGATTGTCCTTGCTAGCTTTGCTCCTTGCCCAGCTCCTCTTCCTGACTGCCAATCCTGTTGACCAATGGCAGCCCCAGGTGTACCCCAGATGTGTTAGCTGTGTAGCCCAGTAGCTACTTCTGGCTATGTAGCTTGTAGCTATTTTTATAGACTCTTTACAAAATTCCCCTTGGCAGTTTCACTTCAGAGGTGAATATATTTGATTTCTCACATGTTCCTACTACATATTGTCAGATAAAACGCAGGATATCAGTTAAATTTAAATTTTAGATAAACAAAAAATTAGAATAAGTATACTCATATATTGCTTAAAGATGTTTATACTAAAAAGATGTGTTGTTATCTGAAATTCAAATGTAATGGGGTGTTCTGTATTTTTAGTTGCTAAATCTGGCAATCTTATCCTGTAAGCTCTGACTGGATACCTAAACCTGTCCATCGATGGGTTGATGAGACCCTTTCTCTCTCTCTCTCAGACCTTCACTTCCCCTGATTGTTGCGCATTATTGTAAGGTCTAATTACTATAAGTAACTAATCTAGTTAATGTCATAAAAATCCATTATTTGTGCAATTCTTGCGGTGGCTCTGTTTTCCTGACTAAACTCTGAGTGATATGGGAGTGGGGGTCAGTTTAAAGGGAAACTTTAATTAAATGTACATTCATAAGAAAGTCGCCTATGATCAAATTTCAGCAAGTGGTACAGCTGCTCTAACACTGCACATTTCTCTTCCTTTGACATTGTGGTTCACAGGACAGATCCTTTTCATGGAGTTTAGTTCAGCACTATGCTTACATAGGTATGACTCAAATTTGTTTTTCCTCATCTTTAAGCAGACATAGCACATTCTAACATACCTTAACTACACCCAGAGAAGTCAACGTGCTATTATCATGAACAGACCATGGTTTTGGAGTCTAACAAGCCTGAAAACATATTTATTTTGTAACTATATGATCTTGGACAGATTAGATAACTTCTTTAAATTTTGCTTTACAAGTCTGCAATGTGGTCTAGATAATCTCTGCTCTACGTGGTTACTGTGAGAATTGTTTCACATATGCGAAGTTCCTAATACAGTGACTACTACACAGTAGATATTATTTTTCATTGGCCACTTTTCTTGGTGGGAAGATATCTGTTTCTATCTTCTAAAATATTTATCTTTCATAACCTGGAGGCTTGTACAAGTCTTGCATAACCAACTTTCAGCCCTCTGGCTCTGGGAAATATATTCAAATTTCTGAAGTCTTTCATTCTGTCATGAACTTGCAATGCCCTTTCCTCTCTTAGAAAGCAGGGACACTCTGGCATTTACTTTAATACTTTAAACCTTAAGATATTAAGGTTTAATACCTTTGGGCTACATATATATGAGACATTTGATTTTGATGACATGTTTACATTTTTAAGATCATAGAAACTGGTTGTTTCAGATGATTTTAGTTACTGGTATTTTGTTTAACTCCCTAAAGGAGTAAGAGAACCTTTATGAAAACCCCAATTTTTGTCTTTTATCTTTGGCAGAAGGAAGTAAACCAAGTCTGTAAATAATAAAAAGTCAGGGCTGATGTATTGCCAAAATAAGGAATAGATGAGTCACAAAAGCAAAAGGAAAAGTTGAACTAGCCAGATATTTGATGACATGAAAGAATTATTATTTTTAAATGAAATAATGCTATTATGTTTCTGTTAAAGGAAAAGAATCTATGCCTTTTAAAAATTAAAAAGAAAACAAATGTTGAAAAGTATTCTTTGAGATGAAGAAATAAAAATATTAAAAATATATTATCCAGAGTAAGGTGACGCTGATATAATCAAATAGAGACATTAAAATTCTTGGCTCCCCCTTGGGAGCAGAAGAGGAGCATCCTAGGTTGAATCAGAAATAGTCATTTAAAAAACAGAAGTAATGACAGAAACAAATGAAATGGGGAGAGACACCAATTTGTGAAAACACAGGAAATGTTCTGTCCTTTTACTCCTCCTCTGAGCACTCTCCCCATCTCACAGCTACCTCATAAGTCTTCATTCATCCTGCCTTCCTAACTCTTGGTTTCTTTATATCCCCAGTCACTGCTTAATATGGTTTGACTCTGTCTCCACCCAAATCTCATCTTGAATTGTAGCTCCCATAATTCCCACGTGTGGTGGGAGTGAGCCAGTGGGAGGTAATTGAATCACAGGGGTGGGTCTTTCCTGTGCTACTCTTGTGATAATGCATATGTCTCATGAGAGCTGATGGTTTCAAAAAGGAGAGTTCCCCTACCCAAGCTCTCTTGCCTGCTGCCATGTAAGATGTGACTTTGCTCCTCCTTTGCCTTCCACCATGATTGTGAGGCCTCCCCAGCCATGTGGAACTGTGAGTCAATTCAACCTCTTTCCTTTATAGATTGCCCAGTCTCAGGTATGTCTTTATTAGCAGCATGAAAACAGGCTGATACACTGCTCACAGATCTTATACTCCTTTATAACCACTTTCTGCAAAGTTTCAAGAGTTTTTTCATGTTTCTCAATTCCTGCATTCGTTCAATTCTGCAGTGCTTTTCTTCAGTGGATCTTGGGGAACATGCAGCTATATTATATACCTCTCTCTATCTATTCTTCCTCCTGCAATTTCCTGGTCAGCTAATTGAATGTCTATCCACCCAGCTGTATCTATTCTAATCCAGTAGTCTCTCAGATGCATTTATTTCACTACCATTATCTGTTGCCTGAAATATTGAGGTTGTTTCTTAAGTAAGCCATCCTGCCTTCAAGGTTTTGAAGTGAGAGGCAAGATTTGCAGACCACAGACTTCCAACATTTTAAGTCTCATTTACACAAGCAATTTAAAAAAATAGTCACAAATAAGAAATCTGTGTAAAGGATGATTAGCAGGAAACAAGTATTGCAATCTATCAGAAAAAGTCTCAATAAGCCATTCCTTTTTGTAGCTTAAGAAATAAATTCCAGTCATGTGTTCCTTTGTACTTATACTATGAAAGAGTCTAAAATCACACCAGCCATAAAAGTAAGATAAAGATGAAACCACCAGAGCAGGTTGTGGTTCCGATGGTAAGGAAACAGGGACAATCTCTGATTGTTTTAGTTCCCCATAAATGCAACTAGTTAGCAGACACTTGTTCTTTGATTAACCTTGTGTCTCCAGAATAGTGACACTCTTGGCTTTACAAATAATAAAATCCAGTGGACATTAAAAAGAAAGATTCCAAGACAAGAATTTGGGTTTTAGAAGTTTATTTAGGAGGCAGCAAAATGAGGAATTAGGAAAATTGGGGAAAGGTGCCCTCTGAGAGACCATATAGAGTACACCTCAGAATTCCAGGACCTACGGAGCCTGCTACAGAATTTTATCTACCAGCCTCAATCCCTCATTGGTTGATAGTTGCTTATGGGAACATTAATTCTCCAGCACTTTTGCCCTGTACCACTCATGGGTCAGACTGCTCTCTTATACATAAAGACACATGGCGCTTAAGGGATTAGCAGTAGTGTACATGGGAAGCTGCAGCTAATCTCCAGGGAGTGCTGAAGGGATGTAGGTGGGGCACCAACTTTGTCTGTTACAAACCAGAAGAAGGGTTAATCACTAATACGTCTCAAGAAGTCACATTAACAGACCTGTAAATTGGTTCTAGAGCCAATTCTACATCTTAAATTTATAGAATCTCTGTAAAGGGATGCACAGTGGGAAGAAACCTTTCGTCCATATGATATTAAGTTCTCATCACAAATAGGAAATCTAGCAGAGAGTTATTCCTAACACTTCACAGGCTTCCTCATGGTGAATCAATGCAGAGGTGTGCTGCACCCAATAAAAACTTCCTACATGCAGATTGAGCCTTCTTAAAAGATAATTCAAAATAATCTGGGCCTCTCTTCTCCCTCAGATCTAGTACCACTTCTCAATACTGCCTTCAAACTCTCCATACAGTAAAATAGCAATTTTTGTTTAGTGAGAAATAATTTTGTGACTTGGGAAGTTGTTATAAGTTTTATATATTTATATATCTTATATAATTTATATATATTATATCATATGTTATTAAGTTATATACATAAATATATTAAAAATCATACAGTCTAAATATTTCAAGGATAATTTTCATCATCTTATAAAACTAAAATATTGTTCTAATTTTTCTGCATTCATGGCATAGGAAAAATTCCAGTGGTCATCCAATAAAATCAGTCAACAGATTTGAAATTTAGTATAAAAAGCTCCATATATTACCAGGCACAGTGGCTCACACCTGTAATCCCAGCACTATGGGAGGCCGAAGTGGGCAGATTGCTTGAACCTAGGAGCTTGAGACCAGCCTGGATGATGTGGTGAAACCCTATCTCTACAAAAAGATACAAAAATTAGCTGGGTATGGTGGTACGTGCCTGTAGTCCCAGCTGCTTGGGGGGCTGAGGTGGCAGGATCATTTGAGCCCAGGAGGTAGAGGCTGCAGTGAGCCATGATCACACTACTGCACTCCAGCTTGGGTGACAGAGTGAGACACTATCTCAAAAAGAAAAAAAAAAAAAGCCTCACAGAGAGCAGGAAGAATGAAACTTACTATACAAGATTCGCTTTCAAGTTATTACTGAAGACTATAAATAGTTTTCAGTGTTTCATGAATATCAAAAATATATACTTTCTTCTGAAAATTGAAATATTAGTCCTTTGTTTATATAATTTATAAGTGATTTAGCTCATTTTTGCCAATTACTCATATAATGTACATTTGAAATAATTACTATTGTCTGACTAGAACTGAGCATTTTCTTTCTGTTCACTAGTAGTTCAGCACTCTGTATAATTATATAGGCATCTTTCTTTCCTTTTGTATATTTGTGTGTGTGTGTGCCTTATCCTTGCCAGCCTCATTATTTGGTGTTCATTTCTATGGAAGCAATTATTACAGATATAGACTACCAGCCACAGCATAGTTCCTGTCACTGTTTGTTAGCCAAAGTAGTTTTTCTACAGGGGTAATTAATATAGAATGGCGGCTGTTAAACCTTGACAAGAAGCCTCCCTGTCGCTAGATGACTTATTATCCAACCCTGATGGGGAAAATGGTATTGATGTAACTTATTCCTGCATAATGGAAATTTGGTGGATCCTGATTTTTATTATGAAATCCAAAGTGTGATAGGTGGCCCCTTTTTAGACCCCAGCAAGTAGGGTGCAGAATCATGATTAAAGTTTAGACAGTCAAAAACTTTTAAAATTTGAGTTAGGCATGTAAAGGTGAAGTTTGGAATTCATTTCCTTGGCACTGACCAGTGGTGGTGGTGAGCTACTGACCCAGGTGGGCGTTTGTACGCCAGTGGTCCCAAGAGTGGACTATTCACCAGACTATTCCTGGAATACAGCCTTGGCTGGGTTTCTTGGACTATCTAAAGTCCTGTCATTCTTGAGCTAAATTCTCAAGATTTCCAATGGCTTCTGTGACCTATCCAGTATCCTTCCAACAATTTACTTTTTACTGCTTAAATCTATCCTAATAATTTTGATGCCTACAAACTAGTGCCCTGACTGACATATGCATTTTATTATAATATTAATAATGATGGTGAGTTCTTAAACGTGTGAAATTTGTCTTAGTTCTCAAAGCACCTTCACATGAATTATCATATTTAGCTCCATGATATCAGATGAAAATAATGAGCCTGAAAGAAGTTAAATGATTTAGCAAGGTCATCCTGCTAGGTGACAGAGCTTGAATCTGGTCTCCTGGCACACTGACCAGTGTTTTTTGTTTGCTTGTTTTTTATACTGCACTATGCTTCTTTGTCTAGAAATGCAAAACCGGCCACTGATTTCATTCAAAATAAATGTTTCAACTACAAAATCTTGTACAACTCAAACCAGTACTAACTGAACAAACCAATGGATGATTAGCCAAATGTTTTACATTTTTGCTGGCTTTTGCAAAATATATCTGACAAATCCACACTGTCTTTTCTTTTTCTGCACTTTAATTTTTCATCAAGAACCAGAACAATGAAATGAATGCTGATTCAAACAGTAACATTTAGGAATTTTAGAATGGGGGCAATTTAACTTTTCAGAGGCTAAAAGTATAAGGCAATCAGAGCTTTTGAATGTCAGAAGGACTCTCAGGAATACTTGTAACGTGACTGGAAACTTCTAGCACCACCAAGTAACATTAGAGTGCAGTATTAGTTACAGCTTTCTGGGACAAATATTAATAACTTAGTGCTTCTGAAAAATATTTTTAAATATATTTTAAACGCTGATTGCATTAGCCAGGGTTCTCCAGAGAAAGAGAACCAATAGGACATATAGAGAGATATATAAGAGAAGATTTATTATGGTAATTGGCTCATATAATTATGGAGGCTGAGAAGATCCACAATATGCCATCTGTAAGCTGGAGAAAGAGTGGTATAATTCAGTCCAAGTCCAAAAATCTGGGAACTAGGGGAGCCAATGGTGTAACTCCCACTCCCAAGCCAAATATCTGAGCACCAAGGGAAGAACAGAGACAGGAGCTGATGATATCAGGCTGGGGTAAGTCCTTAAAAGGCATCATCTAAAGCCTGAGAACCAGCAGCTCTGATGTCTGAGGGCAGGAAAAGACAATGTTCCAGCTCAAGCCGAGCTTCCTCCTCTTTTTTTATTCTGTTCAGGTACTAAACAGATTAGATGATACCTTCTCACATCAGTGAGGGAAGATCTTTTTTGCCCCGTCTGCTAATTCAAATGCTAATCACTTCTGGTAACAACTTTTACAGACACATTCAGAAATAATGTTTTACCAGCTATCTGGGCTTACACTAGTCACACTGACACATACAATTAAGTAGCATCACATGGCTAAAATATAATTACTTTTTGTATAATTACTTGTACACATGTGTCTATTCTTTCTAATATTCTCTACTTACCCCCCAAGATGATTGAATAAAAATATAAGTAGTTGCTTAATTGCTTAACAATTAATTGCTTAATAATTAAATATAATAAAAATATATTAATCTCCTCAGAATAACTACCCTGCAAGTCAGCCATGGTTGAACTCATCCCTATCAGACCTCTGAAGGTTTTAACCTTCAAGGAAGATTATTAAATCTTAAAAAAAACACAATCAGTCTGGGGCAGGGAAGAGGAAGTTGCATTTCTTTTTTGCACTGGGCTTTGTTCTAGGTGACATGTCTTGGTGTAGTAGTTAGACATTAGCATGTGGGATGTCTATTAAGGAGTCATTGTGTGTGATAAACACCTATTGGGAAAATAAAACAGAATTTGGCACAGAGAGAAGCCAAACTGCATGTAAGTCTCAGTGAAGGCTTCAGCTGATCCTGAGGGGAGTACAGAGGATGGGAGAACCCATTAGAACTGTTATAAATTTGGTTGAGCGGACCAAGTCTTTATACTCACACCTCTGTCAGTCATTGGATGTGGGCTGCCCCAGGTAGCAGGTGTGACTTGGGGTGAAGAAGATCTCTTCAACAGAGGTAGTACCTGAAGGGGATGACGGCTAAGGGCTGTCTGTTGCAGCATCCTGGCAGTTAGTATACTAAAATTTTCATTTCTGAAGAAGCTTCTAGATAATGCATTGTAGTGTCCACCACATAGTGTGTCAGCTGCTATTGAGAGGCAAAATATGTCAAGACCTGAGACTTGACCATTGGCGGAAGTCACTGGCGTACTCTTTTTCTTAATGATGGATGCTTACAACATTTGTGTTAAGTTTCAGGCCATAAAAAATGTGTAGCTCTTCTTACTTAATAGTGAATAAACCGTTTTCTAGATCTTCTCATTGGCTCAACTGGATCAAAAACTATTTTCTCACTGTAGCCTAAGGAATGTCACTTACTGATTTCCTTTGTCCTGGCTTATATCTCACATTTAGAGTTAGAAGTAGAATTCATTTCCCCTAAAACATTTATATTGTGCGGGGGAAGTGTGGAAACTTGAATGAAAATAGGGGTGTTGTCAAGAGAGGGGAAAGCATATATTGGGGAAGTAATCATAATGACTAACAATGGATACTGCATTACTTAGTTTCTGTGTTCATTTGGAATAATTGATTTCACTAATTTATGCGACAAATCTTTGTTTAGACCAGGTGGTGTTGCTCACTCCTGTAATCCCAGCACTTTGGGAGGCCAAGGTGGGAAGACTGTTTGAGCCCAGGAGTTTGAGACCAGCCTGGGCAACACAGTGGGACCCCATCTCTACAAAAAATAAAAATTAGCCAGGCGTGGTGGTGCATGCCTGTAGTCCCAGCCTGGAAGGCTGAGGTGGGAGGACCCTTTGAGCCTCAGGGGATGAGACTACAGTGAGCTATAATTGTACCACTGTATGCTAGCCTGGATGACAGATTGAGACCTTCTCTCAAAAGAAAAAAAACAATTATTGTTAACTTTAGGCCAGGTACCAAGGATTCAGCTGCATACTAGACATAACGTGTTTATGCTCCTTGATTTAATGTTTTCCAGAGGGAGGAAGAAAAAACAAATAACAAGTCTTATAGATTGTGTTAATTGCACCTAAGCAAACAAAGACAGCAATATGACTGACATTAAGAAAGGACGTTTCAGAAATGTGATCAGAGAGGATTTCATTAGAAAGTGATATTTTTGGCAACCCTGTATTATTTTGCTTTCTTCCTTTTTTTTTTTTTTTTGAGATGGAGTTAGGTTCAAGTGATTCTCCTGCCTCAGCCTCCCGAGTAGCTGGGATTACAGGCATGCACCACCATGCCTGGCTAATTTTGTATTTTTAGGAGAGACAGGGTTTCTCTATGTTGGTCAGGCTAGTCTCGAACTCCTGACCTCAGGTGATCCACCCGCCTCGGCCTCCCAGAGTGCTGGGATTATAGGCATGAGCCACCGCACCTGGCCTTTTATTTATTGATACAAAAAAGGAGTAAAAGAGAGCAAAAGAAGAAGTAAGGAGGGGGTGAGGGAGGAAAAGTATTGAAGAACAAAAGATTTACTAAAGATTGCACACTGGATTATTCTTTCATGCTGCTGTTGTTACTTTGAAGGAAATTAGAATATGCTCCATTCTACGCCATGAAAATCTAAAAATCTTATACCTGTCTCAGAGAAAGGCCAGAGAAAATTGCTATATATAAAAGTACTAGATTTAAATGACTATCAATGTTCTTGAAACTTTAATTAGCCTGAGTGGTACTTAAAGCCATGCATTCAGGAAGGAAGATGGTGGGGAGGGAAGAGAAGTGGATTGTGCAGCTGTTTCAGGGGCATACACTTCCACGAAAATATTATACAGAGCCCAGCATGAAATAGATTCTTAGCATATGCTTATTGATTAAATATATGCATATTAATAATTTTCTATATAAATAGCACTAACAAACATATTGACTACCTACTCAGTATAATGCCTTCTCCCATGTTTTTGAAATTGAAAAGAAACTGTATGATTAACAGTGATAACTGATTCTTAGAGAACAAATTTATACACTGAGATCACATAAGAATGCACAAGGAGCAGTGTATGAAATCTTAAATGAACAAGCAATGCCATGAAATTGCTCCTTTGGTGCTAAAAACCAAACTTATTGGTTTGGGTAAATGGAGATGATATTGTCTAGTTTATTTGGTGTCATTATGTATTATAAAATCCATTCCAATTTAGTTACATCTGAAAATTCATTGTAATAAACTTTATTTACTCCACTAACTCAGATGAAAATTATGTTTTAGGAAGTAGAAACAGTAGTAGTTTGAGTAGAGAATAAAAAAGTGTATTCTAGAAGTTGGTGAGCACATAGATAGCTAGCAGAGGACTGCATGGGAGCTAATTTCCAAATATGGTCCCCAAATGAATCAAGGTTCTTCATAATTTCCTTCTTCTATGGGCCCCTTTCACAGTGATTGGAATTAGCCTTGTATAATCAAGAGAATAGAGCAGAAGTGATGCTGAGTGACATTTGAGATTAAGTCATGTCAAGTCTTGCAACTTTCACTTGAGTTTCTTAAAATGCTCCTTCTGGAAGAAGTCAATGCCATGAAAGAATTCCAGCTACTGTGAGACTCCTACACTCTTCAGAGAGGCCACTTAGAGAGACAAAAAGAGATGCTTGACTCCACTCAGCTATTTCAATCCACGCATCACATGCAAGAAAATAAGCTATCTTGATTTTTTTGAACTCTATTAGACCCCATAGAGGAGAACGGAAAAACCAAGCTGACCTCTAGAACTAAAGCTCTAGAAGTGGCCCCAGTGATGCCATGCCAATCATCTCCAGTCATTTCAGCCACTCCAGCTGAGGCCCAAACTCCCAGGAAGAGGGAAAAGCCATCCCACCATGCCCTGACAAAATACCTGAATCACAGGATGAACATACATATAAATTGTTGCTATTTAACCTGCTAAAAGTTTGGAATGGTTTGTTACTCAGGAATATATACCAGAAACAAAATTTAGTACCACAGGCAGGCTTTTTTGTTGTTAACAAAAATGCAAAGCATGTGCCTTTGAATTTCGGAGCTTGTGTTGATTGGAGGAGTAAAGGATCCCAAGTAGACTGTGAGAGTGGAAAAAGAATGCAGAAAAAGTGTTGTTGGAGGCTGCAGAAAAGGTAAACTATGTAATATTGTGGTAGAAAACTTAGAAAAATTGCTGACTGCTGCAATGGAAATGTGGTGGTTTTAGAATATTTCCACAAATTCTTTGATACTCCCCCTTTTAAGAAGTGGAGCCTAATTTTCCTCCTTGAGTGTAGGCTGAATTTAGTGACTTGCTGCTAATGAAAAAATGAAATAAAAATTTATGACTTCAAAGAGTAGGTTTTAAAGAAACTGCAGCTTCTTACTTGCCCTTTCTTTGGAAGACTCTGTCAAAAGATGCCTATTATGCTGGGAGGACTCCCTGACTACCCTGTGAAACCAACACCTTCTGTCAGCAGCCCATGCAGAACTGAGGAATTCTGCCAATAGTGACATGACTCAGCCACCTAGATTGTTGATCCTCCAGCTTCAGGCGTGTTGACAGTTGGCCACAAACCCCACTGACATCTTGATTGCAGATTCATGAAGTGTTGAGACAGAAGCATCCAGCTAAGGCACTTCCAGATTCTTGATCCTCAGAAACTATGTGAGAAAATAATTTTTGTGTTGTTTTATCTTAAGATGCTAAATTTCAAGGTAATTTTTTACACAGCAATAATAATATAGGGGGCATAGAAAATAAAAATGAGCCTATCAACTAGAGGATCTGGTTTAGCAGGCATTAAGGCAGAATGTTGAGAGAGCCAGCTGGTTCCTTTTAGTTGTGTATAATGAAGTATGGCTATAGAGAGATGAGATGAAGGAACTGGTCACTTTTTAAGCTGAAATTTGAGGATACATGAAAGAGCCAGGATTAGCTTCAGATTACAAAAGATTCTCAGTTTAAGTAACAGCCTAAAAACAAGGTCAAATACAGCATCTTGCCAGTAAAATATGACCACAGAGCCATAATGGGATGAAATTTTCAGGAAGAGGATAAGTATAATTTTCAAGTGTATGGGATGTGGGTTGTTGTGGTCAGAGAGCTGATGGTAGAAGAGTGCACTGTCCCAAAGATGAGAGCAATAGTATCTCTAAACCCACATGCTTCTTCTGCAGTGTAACCTTCCTAATTCTACTTCAGAGATGACACTTATTTCTCCACCTTCTGGAATCTGGGTTGACAATGTGACTTATCATGACAAAATGAAAGCAGTGGAAGAAATGCTGACCTTGTGCTGACCTTGTCATGGGGATAGCCCTTGGCTGGCTAGGCAGTTTCCATTTTCTGTCTCTGAGAAGCCAGACACCATGTAAGAAATGTGACTATCCTGAGACCACCGCATTGTACAAAATATAAGCTGTATATGGAGGTCCTGCAGGTTGGCACATCATGTACAGACAGACAGAGCGGCCCAAAGCCACTGAAGTATCCATCATGTGAATAAAGAAGCTATCTTGGAAGTGGATGTTCTTCCAGTCTTTGCGGTCTGTTTCATGCTGCTATAATAGAAGACCAGAAACTGAATAATTTATGAACAATAGAAGTTTATGTGGTTCACAGTGCTGGAGGCTTGGAATTCCAAGATTAAGAGGACATTTATTACAGAAGACATCACATGTGCAAAAGGTGTCATAAAGACAAGAGAGTGTGCAGGAGAGGGCAACAGGGGGCCAAACTCTCTTTTATAATAAATCTACTATAATAAGAATATTAATGCATTTATGAGAGCAGAGCCCCCATGACCTAAATACCTCCCATTAAGGCACCACCTCCCCAAACTATTACACTGGGGATTACATTTCCAACACATGAACTTGGGGGACACATTCAAACCATAGTGAGCCCCAGTCAACCCAAGTGACATTTACTACCCAATAAGCTTATTTCTATGTCATGATAAAAATAAAACAGTTCTTTTAAAATACTAAATTTGGTGTGATTTGTTCTATACCAATAAATTAGAACTCTAATTCTGCATGACTCACTTGAACACTGCTCTACCAAAAAGCACAAAGCTAAGCTAGTGACTTGGTTCTGACAAATGAAATACAGTAAAAGGAATGAGATGTCACTTTGGAGATTAGGCTATAAAAAGACTATGATTTCTATCTTGGTGCACTCTCTCACTCTCATTCCTCTCTTTAAGGGAAGCCGGGAAGCCGGCTGTCATGCTGTGAGGCAGCCCTGGAAAGCCGGAATCCAACTTCCATATCATGATGACACTCAGGTAGCCTATCAGGAAGGAAGCCCATATAGGAAGAAATGAGGACTGCTGGCCATCATATTAAGCTTGGGAAACTGTCTGAGGTCTGACAATAGTCACATAAGTGAACTGGGAAATGGACCCTCCCCTAGTTGGGCCTCCAGATAATTGAACTCCAGTGGAAAGCCTGAATGCAATCTTTTGAGAGATGTTGAGGGAAAACCACCCAAACACATTACTGCCAGATTACTGACAAATAGAATCTATGAAATAATAAATGTTTGTTGTTTTAATCCACTCATTTCAAAGTAATTTGTTATGCACCAATAGATAACTAATGCAACTAATACAATCCTCTTCTACTCTTCTTAGTTTTGTTTCTTTCCTTCTGTTGAGAAGCCTGTTCTCTAATTGTTTCTCTCTCTCTTTTTTTTTTTTTTTTTTTTTTTTGAGACAGTCTTACTCTGTTGCCAGGCTGGAGTGCAATGGCGCAATCTCGGCTTACTGCAACCTCCACCGCCTGGGTTCAAGCCATTCTCCTGCCTCAGCCTTCTGAGTAGCTGGGACTACAGGCGCACGCCACCGGGCCCAGCTAATTTTTTGTAATTTTAGTAGACACGGGGTTTCACCGTGTTGGCCAGGATGGTCTCTATCTCTTGACCTCGTGATCCACCTGTTTTGGCCTCCCAAAGTGCTGGGATTACAGGCATGAGCCACCGCGCCTGGCCTGTTTCTCTTTTTATTTTATCTTTTTCTCTGCCTAAGATGTTTATCTTTTTAAAATTCTTTATACTTTTTAAAATCCTTAGCTTTATACTCTGATGTGTTGGGTCTAATTTTCATTGTATTTATTATTCTGCTTGAGGTTCACAGTTATTCTACAACTGTTTTTTTTTATAACTTTCCAATAATTTGGAAATTGAAGCCATATCTTTCCACATATTGCTTCTATACCATTCTTTCTTCTCTTTCTGAGACGCCAATTACAAACATGATAAAACTTCTCAGTATGTCCCTCAGGATTTTTATGCTGTCTTGTGCATTCTTCATTATTTTAATTCTCTGTACATTTAAAAATTCTTAACATTTCTGGGTACATGGTAGGTGTACACATTTATGGGGTACATGAGATATTTTGATAAAGGCATACAATGTGTACTAATCACATCAGGATAAACACATCATCCATCACTTTAAACATTTATGCTTTGTGGCTGGGCGCAGCGGCTCATGCCTGTAATCCCAGCACTTTGGGAGGCTGAGGTGGATGAATCATGAGGTCAGGAGTTCTAGGCCAGCCTGGCCAACATGGTGAAACCCAGTCTCTACTAAAAAATACAAAAATTAGCCAGGTGTGGTGGCAGGCACCTGTAATCCCAGCTACTCGGGAGGCTGAGGCAGGAGAATCGCTTGAACCCAGGAGGCAGAGGTTGCAGTGAGCCAAGATTGTGCCACTGCACTCCAGCATGGGCTACAAGAGCAAGACTCTGTCTCAAAAATAAATAAATAAATAAATAAATAAATAAATAATTTATCCTTTATGTTGAAACGATCTAATTAGACTCTTTTAGTTATTTTTAAATGCACGATTAAATTATTATTGAGTATAGTCACCCTGTTGTGCTAGCAAACACTAGATACTGTTTACTCTTTTTAACTACTGTTTTTTACCCATTAATCATCTCCACTTCCTCCTCATCACTCCACCATTCTTCTCAGCCTCTAGTAACCATTATACTTTCTATCTCCATGAGTTTAACTTTTAACAACATAGATGGAACTGGAGGTCATTATGTTATGTGAAATTAGCTATTTTCTGTACCCATTAAAAATCCCCACCTCCCCCGACATCTGGTAACTATCCTTCTACACTCTATATTCATGAGTTCAATTGTTTTGATTTTTAGGTTCCACAAATATGTGAGCATGTACAATATTTGTCTTTCTGTGCTTAGCTTATTTGACTTACAATGACCTCCAGTACCATCCATGTTGTTGTAAATGACAGGATCTCATTCTTTTTATGGCTGAATAATACTCCACTCTGTATATATACCACAATTTAAAAAAATCTATTCATCTGTTGATGGACACTTAGGTTGCTTCCAAATCTTGGCTATTGTGGATAGTGCTGAAGAAATCATGGGAGTGCAAATATCTCTTTGGTATACTTGATTTCCAGTCTTTTGGGTATATACCAAGCAGTGGAATTACTGCATCACAGGAGAGCTCTATTTTTAGTTTTTCAAGGAATGTCTAAATTCCTCTCCATAGTTGTACTAATTTATATTCCCACCAACAGTGTTTGAGGGTTCCCTTTTTTCCATGTCCTTGTCAGCATTTGTTATTGCCTGACTTTTGGATAAGAGCCATTTTAGCTGTATTAAGATGATATATCATTGTAGTTGTTATTTGTATTTATGGGATAATTAATGATGTTGAGCACCTTTTCATATACTTGTTTGCCATTTTATGTCTTCTTTTGAAAAAGGTCTATTCAGATCTTTCACCCATTTTTTAATTGGATCATTTGATTTTTTTCCTTTAGAGTTGTTTGATCTCCTTATATACTCTGGTTATTAATCTCTTCTCAGATAAGTAGTCTGCAAATATTTCCTCCCATTCTATGGGTTGTCTCTTCACTATGCTGATTGTTTCTTTTGCTGTGCAGAAGCTTTTTAACTTGATGTGATCCCATTTGTTCATTTTTGCTTCGGCTGCCTATACTTACTGGGTATTACTCAAAAAACCTTTGCCCAGTCCAATGTCCTGAAGAGTTTCCCCAGTGGTTTATTTAGTAGTTTTATATTTGATGTATTTGAGTTAAGTTTTTAAACCATTTTTGTTTTATTTTTTATTTATTTATTTATTTTTTTGAGAGAGTCTCACTCTGTCACCCAGGCTGGAGTGCAGTGGCACGAACTCAGCTCACTGCAAGCTCTGCCTCCCGGGTTAACCCCATTCTCCTGCCTCAGCCTCCTGAATAGCTGGGACTGCAGGTGCCTGCCACTACGCCTGGCTAATTTTTTGTATTTTTAGTAGAGATGGGGTTTCACCATGTTAGTCAGGATGGTCTCGATCTCCTGACCTCATGATCTGCCTGCCTCAGCCTCCCAAAGTGCTGGGATTACAGGCCTGAGCCACCACGCCCAGCCTGATTTCTGTATATGGTAAGACATATGGGTCTAGTTTCATTCTTCTGCATATGGATATCTGGTTTCTTCAGCACTATTTAATATAGAGATTTTGTCCCCTCTGAAGTGTGTTCTTGGCACCTTAATTGAAAATGAGTTCACTGTAGATGTATGAATTTTTTTTTCTGGGATCTGTTTTCTGTTCTATTGGTCTATGTGCCTGTTCTCATGCCAGTACCATGCTGTTTTCATTACTAAAGCTATCTAGTATACTTTAAAGTCAGGTGATGTGATTCCTCCAGTTTTGTTATTTTTGCTGAGGATAGCTTTTGCTATTCTGGGCATTTTGTGGATCCATATAAATTGTAATTTTTTTTATTTCTACAAAAAATGTCATTGGTATTTTGATAGAAATTGCATTAAATCTGTAGATTGCTTTGGAAAGTATGGATATTTTAACAATATTGATTCTTCCTACCCATAAACATGGAATACCTATCCATTTTTTTGTGTTCTCACTAATTTATTGCATCAATGTTTTGTAGTTTTCATTATACAAACCTTTCACTTCTTTGGTTAAGTTTACTCCTACGTATTTTATCTCTAGCTATTGTAAATGGGATTGCTTTTTTGATTGTTTTTTCATGTTCTTGGCTGTAGGCATATAGAAATGCTACTGATTTTTGTATGTTCGTTTTGTATTCTGAAACTTTACTGAATTTGTTTATTACTTTTAGTTTTTTGGTATAGTCTTTTATGTATGTTCAAAAATAAAATCATATCATCTGCAAAAAAAGGATAATGTGACTTTTTCCTTTCTAATCTGGATGCCCTTTATTTTTTTCTCTTGTCTGATTGCTCTAGCTAGGACTTCTAGTACTGTGTTGAATACTAGTGGTGAATGTGGGCATTTTTGTTGTGTTCCAGAGGCTTGGAGAAAATTTTCATTTTTTTCTTCGTTCAGATGATACTAGCTGTGGGTCTGTCATATATAGCTTTTATGGTATTGAGGTGTGATCCTTCTAGATCCAGTTTTTTGAGAGTTTTTTTAATCATAAAAGGATGTTAAATTTTATGAAATACTTTTTAGCATCAGTTGAAATTATCATATGGTTTTGTCCTTCATGTTGTTGATATGATGTATCACATTGATTGATTTACATGTGTTGAACCATCCCTGCATCCCTAGGACAAATCCCACTTAGTCATGATAAATGATCTTTTTAAAGTATTAGTGTATTCTGTTTGGTATTTTGTTGAGGATTTTTGCAACAATGTTCATCATGAATATTGGCCTATTGTTTTCTGTTTCTGATGTGTCTTTGTCTAATTTTGGTATCAGAGTCATGTTGTCCTCACATAATGAATTTGGAAGTATTCCCTCCTCCGCTATTTTTCAAAATAGTTTGAGTAGAATTGGTATTGACTCTTTAAATGTTTGGTAAAATTCAGCAGTGAAGTCATCAGGTCCCAGTGTTTTTGCTAGGAGATTGTTTATTATGGCTTTGATCTCATTACTTATTATTGGTCTATTCAGGTTTTTAATTTATTCCTGGTTCAATCTTGGTAGGTTGTCTGTGTCTAGGAATTTATCCACTTATTCTAAGTTTGTCAATTAATTGGCATATTGTTGCTCATAGTAGCCACTCATGATTCTTTGAATTTCTGTGGTATTGGTTGTAGTGTTTCCTTTTCATATCTGATTTTGAGTCTTCTCTCTTTTTTTAGTCAGTTTAGCTAAAGGTTTGTCAATTTTATCTTTTCAAAAAACCAACTTTCATTTCATTGGTCTTTTGTATTATTTTCTTCATTTCAATTTATTTATGTTCTGATCTTCATTACTTCTTCTACTAATTTTGGGTTTAATCTGCTCTTGATTTTCTATTTCTTTAAGATGCATTGTTAGGTTGTTTATTTGAACTTTTTCTTCTTGTTTGATGTAGGCATTTATAGCTAAAAGCTTCCCTTGTAGTACTGCTTTCCCTACATCCGACAGGTTTTGGGATGTCATATTTCCATTATCATTTGTTTCAAGAAATCTTTCAATTCCATTCTTAATTTCTTCATTAACTCTGGTCATTCAGGAGCATATTATTTAATTACCATGTGTTTTTACAGTTTCTGCAGTTCCTCTTTCCATTGATTTCAATTTTTATTCCATTGTGGTCAAAGAAGATTCTTGATATTATTTAAATTACAAAAAAATGTTTCAAGCTTGCTTTGTGACCCAACATGTGGTCTGTTCTTGAAAAAGATCCATGTGCTGAGGAGAAGAATGTGTATTCTCTAGCCATTGGATGAAATGTCCTCTAAATATATATTAGGTCCATTTGGTCTATAGTGCAGTTAAGTGTGATATTTCTTTGCTGATTTTCTGTCAGAATCATCTGTTCAATGCTGAAATGAAGTCTCCAGCTATTGGGGTCTAACTCTCTTTTTAGCTTTAATAATATTTGCTTTATATATCTGGGTGTTCCAGTGTTGGGAGCATATATATTTATAATTCTTACATCTTCTTCCTGAATTGACCCCCTTTATCATTATATAATGACCTTTATTCTTATGGTATTTTTTTCTTGGAATCATTTCATTTGATATATGTATAGCTACTTCTCTTTTTTTAGCTTTATTGGGGTGGAATGTCTTCTTCCATCCCTTTATTTAGTCCATTTACATTCAGTGTTATTATTGATAAGGACTTACTCCTGACATTTTTAATTTGTTTTCTGATTGTTTTGTGGTCTCCTCTTCGTTATTTTCTTCCTTCTTGTTCTTCCTTTTAGTGAAGGTGATTTTTTTCTGGTGGTAAGATTTAATTCTGTACTTTTTATTTTTCGTGTATCTGTTGTATGTTTTTTTATTTGAGGATTTCCATGAGGCTTGCAAATACTATTTTCTAACCCATTATTTCAAGCTGATAAATCCCTCTGATTTCATCTGTCTGGAAAAATATTTATTTCTCCTTCATGTTTGAAGGATATTTTCACCAGATATATTATTCTTCAGTAAATGTTTTTTCCCTTCAGCACTTTAAATATGTCATGCCCCTCTCTCATGGCCTGTAAAGCTTCCACTCTGTTAAGGTATGTTTCTTCT
The DNA here is from genome assembly GCF_006542625.1 of Nomascus leucogenys. NCBI lineage: Eukaryota > Metazoa > Chordata > Mammalia > Primates > Hylobatidae > Nomascus > Nomascus leucogenys. Next base: position 14,871,241 of record NC_044401.1, on the reverse strand, counting down.
ATATCCAGTTTTTTAAGGATTTTTATCAGGAAAAGGTGTTGAATTTTATCAAATGCTTTTCAGCATCAGTTGAAATAATCATATTTTTTTCCTCCATGCCATTGATAATGATGTACCACACTGATTGATTTCTAGCTGCTGCCAGATGTATTGGACCCCAATTGTGTGTTACTTGTTTCTTTTCTCTTGCTGCATTTATAATTACTTCATTATTTTTGCCCTTAGGAGTTTGATTATTAAATGCCTTGAGGTAGTTTTTAAGTTAAATATGCTTGATGTTCTATAACCTTCTTTTAACTGAATATTGACATTTTCCTTTAGGTTTGGGAAGTTCTCTGTTATTATACCTTTGAATAAACTTACATCACTATCTCTCTCGCTACTTCTTCTTTAAGGCCCATAATTGTTAGATTTGCCCTTTTGAGCCTTTTAATATATCTTGCAGGCATGCTTCATTCCTATTTGTGCTTTTTTCTTTTGTCTCTTCCGGCTATATATTTTCAAATAGCCTGTCTTCAAACTCGCTAATTCTTTCTTCTGTTTGATCAATACTGCTGTTAAGAGATTCTGATGCATTCCTCAGTATGTCAATTACATTTTTCAACTCCAGAATTTCTGCTTGATTGTTTTTAATTATTTCAATCTCTTTATTAAATCTATGTGATAGGATTCTGAATTGTTTCTCTGTGTTATTTTGAATGTTTTTGAGTTTCCTTAAAACAGCTATTTTGAATTCTCTGTCTGAAAAATCACATATCTCTGTTTTTCTGGGATTGATTCCTGGTACCTTATTTAGTTTGCTTGATGAGGCCATGTTTTCCTAGATGATCTTGATGCTTTTGAAAATTTTTTAGTATCTGGGTATTGAAGAGTTAGGTATTTATTGTAGTCTTTGTCATTTTGGCTGGTTTGTACCTGTCTCTTGGGAAGGCTTTGCAAGTATTTGAAGGGACTTTGGCGCTATGATCTAAGTTTTCAACTACTCCAACCATATCTGACTTATGGGACACACAAGCCAAGTAATATCGTGGCTCTTGAAGACTTGTTGAGGTACCACCTTGGTGGTCTTGGATAAGATCTGGAAGAATTCTCTGGATTACCAGGCAGAGACTCTTGTTCTCTTCTCTTACTTTCTCACAAACAGTTGCTCTCTGTGCTGCACTGCCTAGAGCTGGGGATGTGGTGGCACAAACACCCCTGTGCCACCACTGCTGGGACAGCGCTGGGTCATACGTGAAGCCAGCACAGGATTGGGTTTCACCCAAGGTTTGCAGTAACCACTACCTGGCTGCTGCCTATGTTCACTCAAGGCCCTAGGGCTCTATATTCAGCATGTGGTGAAGCCAGCTTTTCTCTTTGCAGATACAGCCACATTCATATCTTTCCCTTTTGAGTGGCAAATTCCCTAGGCCCCTAGGTGGGTCCCAAGATGCCATGTGGAGGCCAGGGACTGGAGTCAAAAACCTTATAAACTTACCTGGTGCTCCATCCTATAGAGGCTGAGCTAGTACCCAAAGCACCAGATGAAGTCCTTCCCACTATTCTCTCCCCTTTCCACAGGCAGAGGCTTATCTGCTCTTGTCCACCACCACCACAGGCCCACGCAGAGTACTGCCAGGCTACTGCTGATCTTCACTTAAGGCCCAAGGGCTCTTTAGTCAGCTTGTGGTGAATGCTGCCAGGCCCAGATCTCACCCTTCAGGCAAGTGGGGCCCCCTCTGACTCAGGGCAGGTCAGAAATGCCATCCAAGGGCCAAGGCTTGGAATTGGGACCCCAAGATCCTGCTTGGTGTTCTACCTGACCGTGGCCAAGCTGATAACAAAGCTGCGAGGCAAAGTCCACTTTACTCTTCCCTCTGCTTTTCTCAAGCAAAAAGGAATTTCTCACCATAGCCACTGCAGCTGGGAATGTGATGGGTTTCACCTTAAGCCAGCACATCTCACCATCTCACCCAAGGCCCACAGTGTGTGCTCTCTGGCCACTACTGCTGATTGTTCAGGACCCAAGTACTCTTTATTCAGCAGGTGATAAATCCTGCCAGGACTTTGTCCTTCCTTTTAAGGCAGCAGGTTTTCTTCTGTCCCCGGGTGTATCTAGAAATGTCATTTTGGAGCTACGGCCTCAAATGGAAGCCTCATGACTCTACCCAGTACCATATCCTACTGTGGCTGAATTGATATCCAAATTGCTTAAAAATGCCCTCTTTATTCTTCCCTCTCCTCTCCTTAAGCAGAAAGCAGTCTCTTTTGGAGCTGCAAGCTGCGCTCCTGGGGTTTGGAGAGGGATGGTACAAACACTTCCTTGGCTGCCCTGGCTGGTGTCTCACTAGGTCACATGTCTCCCAAGTCCACTGCCTCTGACCCCAGCACAGTATTAGAACTTGCCTAGAAATTGCAGTCCTGGTGACCCAGATGGCTTTTCAAGTTTATTTTTGGGCCCCAGATCACTTTAGTCTGCAGTAGCCAGGCTTGCTAGAATTCAAATTCCAACCAGTGGGACAGATGACTCTTGTCCAGCTCGGGCTGCTCTAAATGCTCCCTCGGTAGGTGTTGGCTGAGTTCTGTTCAGGGCTGCTTTCCACTGTGACAGGAAAGAACTGAGTTCCAATGCAATGTCCCACAGTCACTGCATTATCAATTCCCCAAGTTCACAGATTCTCCATGCCATGCAGCCATTGCTGAGGCATGGGGGAGGGATGGTACTGACAATTCAAGATTGTCTTTCCTACCTCACCAGTGCCTCTTTCAGTGATATCAAGTTAAAACCAGACACTGTGATCACTCACCTGGTATTTGGCTCTGTGAAGATGCTTTTTTGTATAGATCATTGTTAAATTTGGTGTTCCTGCAGGGAGGACACTTGGAGGAGGCTTCTATTCAGCCATTTTGTATCACGTCCCTCCTCTGTTCCTCTTTTTTTATCCAGCATTCTGACTGGTATTTAATTTTACTAATGATTTTTTAGATATCTGTAATGTATTGTAAAACATTCTTAATTTTGGTTACTGTTTCTTTTTTCAGTGTCTAGAATTCCACATTTTAAAATACTATTTATTTTCAAAAGCTTTCCATTATGTATATTTCTTTGAAAATATTCAAGATAGTTATATGAAAGTCATTGTGTAACTCCATTTTCAGAAAAACATTCAGGATATTATTTTAAAGGCATTGTATAACTGAATTAGCTAAATCCTTTGTGTATCTGATTTTATTATTAATATTTTACTTAATTAAAAATGATAATTTATTTTTTCCTATGTGCTTGATCATTTTGGGCTTAGTAATATAAATTCTATACAATTAAGCCTAGTATTATATCTTCCCTTCCTCCAAAGGCATGTATATGTAGGGGAACTAATAACCTTCCATCAACTTAATCTAATTATAAGAAGCAAGATAACTTTAAGTTGGAGTTAATTACCCTGTAAAAGCTGGACCATTTTCAAGTCACTCTTCCTCCCTGAGTATAATCCTGGTTGTGGGGTGTTTACCAGCACTGATTCCTGGGAAGGCTCTGGACTCTGGTTTTCTCATTCCAAGCCTTGCCCTATTTTCAGAAGCTTTGCTTAGCTTTTCAATCTCTCTCTTGCCTTTTGGCAATTTTCAAATACCAGGTTCCTCTTTCTGTTTCTTTTTGTTTTGTTTTGTTTTCAAGTCATTGTATTCATAATTTTTCAGTGTCTTCTTAGCTTTGTGATGCCTTCAAGCATATGTCTGCAACAACATTTTTTGATCAGTTTTTCTATTTGTTCATGGTAGGAGGTTAGTTCACATACTCTAGTCCACTATGCCAGAAATGGACATCTCAGACAGATTTTCTGCCTCTCAAGTGACAGAGTATTTACTTCGGAGGGGAGGAGCTACTCTTGTTTTGGGGAGGGAAAAACACAACAATGTGTGTGTGTGTGTGTGTGTGTGTATTTGGTTTCAGCAAAGATTCTCTTTTGAAAAGGAGAGATGTGCATACCTGTTGTCCATATATTTATTTTTTATCTATTGTAACATATCACCATCTTCATTAAATTTTTGTTAAACTATATATCCTAACCACATTTTGTGAAATGATGATGTAGATGCAGCTTCTGTACCATATAAGGATGACAGTAGCCATTTATGATAGAGTAAGGGATGACCTGCTAATATAGTCTGTTATTTGTTCCTGTACAAATCTCAAGTTGAAATGCAATCCCTGGTGTTGGAGGTGGGGCCTGGTGAAAGGTGTCTGGGTCATGGGGGAGGATCCCTCATGGTTTGGTGCTGTCCTCACAATAGTAATTTCTCACAAGATGTGGTTGTTTAAAGTGTGGCTTTAAACTATAGTATTTGGCAAGAAAGAGATCTTTGGTATTCAAAGAGTTTCTATTTTAGTCTACAATTTCTTTAACTATTGATTTGATTATTATTCAAAAAGAATTCATGTAGAATCTCCCCACTCCACTCTCTCTCTTGCTTCTGTTTTTTCCACATGACATGCCTGCTCCTGCTTTGCCTTCTGCCACGAGTAAAAGCTCCCTGAGACCTCGCCAGAAGCCAAGCAGATGCCTGCCTCATGCTTCCTGTATAGCTTACAGAACCATGAGCCAATTAAACCTCTATTCTTTATAAATTAGCCAGTCTCAGGTATTTCTTTATAGCAATGGAAGAACAGCCTAACACACCTGCTTTGGGAAAATAAATCTGTAATGATGTTTCTCTGTCCAAATTTAGAACCAATGTATACAAAAAGGTATTAGGACAGAAATACTGTTGGACTGAGGGTAATAGACTTTATTCAATGCTAAAAAGCTGTCATCAAAGATATACTATTCAGGATATACTCATATATACACTTCTTAGCATTATTTTTGTTTGTTTTTCTCAGTGAGGATGTGGCCTTGATGATAACTGAGTATGGTTCAAGCACCAGGAGGCCTTAAAGTTTGTAAATATCTCCTTAAAAAGGAGTCCATGGATTCTGCATGAATTCTTTTTGAATAATAATCAAATCAATAGATAAAGAAATTTTAGACTAAAATAGAAACTCTTTGCATACCAAAGATCTCTTTCTTGCCAAATACTATAGACAATTCTCAAACTTTTGCCTGATTAAAGTCTCTGTGACACTGAGTCTGAAAGAGAAAGATTGTTTCACTTGGTTTTCATTATACCTCATTCTCTTATTTTTCTCTTGTCTCTCTGCATACTCCTTCTCAATCCCCCTTGCTAGTGTTGTACCCCTATGCTCCCATGCCTCAAGCTTGGATTTCAGTGCTCTTTGTTTCTCTAACTGTACTCTCTTCTTGAGTAATTTTATTCAGTCTCATGGTTTGAATTCCAAGAAATCTAATTCAAATCTATCCAAAAATTCTAAAATCTAATTGAAATCTATCTAAACCTTTCCTTTTAACCACAGATTTATATATTTTGCTCACTGGTCATGTAAAAAGACATCTCAAACACAAATGGCCAAAATTGAACCACGTCTTTGTATACATTCTTAATTCTTACCAAAATTATTCCTCCCAAAGTATTCTCCATCTCAGTGAGTATTTCCATTACCTGTTTAGTTTCACATGCCTATGGATCACCCTCAATTTATTTCTGCTTTGAAGATGCCCCATTCAATTAATCTTTGCCATTACTTTGCTTTATTTCCTTCTATTTTGATTGAATCTAATAAACTCTACACATTCTTACCACCTCTACTGCCACTACCGTAATTCACATCTCCATCACTTATTTTTATTGTGTACAAGCTCATTATTAATGTCACTGCTTCTATACCTAACATCATAATTCAGTTTTCACATACTTTCTTTTTTTGTTGTTTCTTGGAGACGGGGTCTCACTCTGTCACCCTGGCTAGAGTGCTGTGGTGTGATCACAGCTCACTGCAACCTCTTTGGGGCTCCAGCAATCCTCCTACTTCAGCTCCCAAGTAGCTGAGACTCCAGGTGTGCACCACCACACCCAGTTAATTTTTGCAATTTTTTGTAGAGATGTGGCTTTGCTATGTTGCCCAGGTTGGTCTTTAACTCCTGGGCTAAGCAATCTACCTGCTTTGGCCTCTCAAAATGTTGAGATTAATAGGCATGAGCCACCATACCCAGCCTCCACATACTCTCTGAATGAACTATCTTGGAAGAAGTGTTCACAAAATTGATGATATCTCGCACTGACTGTATCCTTTCAATGGGCTCCACATTGGAAGTAGAAAAATCTAGATTATTTTGTGCAACTAATAGAACCTTATATGGTTTGTCTGCTGCATAACTGACATCATCTTCTATTATTTTTCTGTTTCAATATATTACAGCTACTTTGACATTAATGTTGTGCCTTAAACAGACAAGCTTTTTCTTGCCCCAGAGTCTTGGCATTTCCTGTTGCCTTGGCCTAGAACACTCTGCTTACTGATTTTTATGGTTGATTTCTTATTTCTTATTGTTACTCAGGTATTATTTCAAATATTGAATATGCAGTTCAATAATCGAGTATTGAGAGGAAAGGAGCCAAAAAATTTTTCTGAAGTGCTGAACAGGTCCATATCTTGATCTACATAGTGAACATGCCAAAAAAATGATGCAGTGATGCCTTGATTCATAATTTTTATGCACTTTTCTGTTTATTAAACATTTTAAAGGCCAGGTGTGGTGGCTCATGCCTGTAATCTCAGCACTTCGGGAGGCTGAAGTGGGCAGATCGCCTGAGATTAGGAGTTCCAGCCCAGCCTGGCAAACATGGCAAAACCCCATCTCTACTAAAAATACAAAAATTAGCTGGGTGTGGTGGCACATGCCTGTAATCCCAGCTACTTGGGAGGCTGAGGCAGTAGAACCACTTGAACCCAGGAGGTGGAGGTTGCAGTGAGCCGAGATCATGCCATTGCAGTCCAGCCTCGGTGACAAGAATGAAACTCCATCTCAAAAAAAAAAAAAATTAAGATTTTTATATTAAACTCTTCAGAGTCCTCCCATGATTATTTATCTAAACAATCTGCCCAAGCAGATCCTATTACTCAGCTTTATTTCCTTTACAGAGGTTAACACTTCTAGAAATAACTATATATTTAAATATATACTGTTTATTATGTCTTTCCAAGCTAGAATGTAAGATATTTAGGACATGTGTTTTGCTTGTCTTTTTCACCATTACATCTCTAAGAACTTGAACAGTACCTGGGACAGAGAAGGAACAAAATAATGGTTGCTTGAATAAATTAAGGGAGAAGTTTAGCATATTTTATTAGTTTTTTCACTATACAATGTACAGATAACTTACAGGGAAGGACATAGCCACCTTGGTTAGGCTCTTAATAACTGTGTCACAATTCATTATTTCCTTATGTTTCCTGAAGAAGAAAAAAATGTTGTATGATACATGCAAGGAAACTGGCATAATATCTCTTTATTAGAAATTTCTTCTCTCTATTTTTGTTCCACCAATTGAAATTCTATTTATTTTCTTCTAATAATTTTCTTTCAGAAGACTTTCATAAATTTCACCTGTCTCAAATAGATATTATCTCAATCTTTTCAAAATTCGTGTAAACATTATTTTTACATCTTGCCTATATTAAACATATTTGAGTCCTGAATACTTCCATTTAAATAAAAACTTCTTGAGAGGAGAAAACGTCCATATTTATCTTTTACTTCTGTAGTTTTTCATAGTGGTATGTACATATTATGCCTTTAATGAATATTTTAATTGGATTTATTCAAAATTCCAGGCAGGCTGTTAAGAGGCAAGGCTATGATTAGGAGACAGCAAATAGATTAGTATGAAGAAGAGAACCTAATTAGGTAAAGAGGTTATCAATGCAAAGTCTTCTTGACTTACTTTCCTGTCTATTGTCTCAACTATTCTAATGAATTTCCCAGGTCAGAACTTATTAAAACCATAAGCTTGATTATGATTATGACCCTACTGCTTAAAATGCTCCAATGGATAAACTCTGCCTTCTGAATAAAACAGAGGTTTCTTTAAAAAGTTTTGTTTAAGATATATCATTTTATGGGATACATAAATATTGTAAAGAGGTTACTGCATTGAAGCAAATTCACCTATCCATTGTTTCACAATTACTCATTTTTATTTAATTAATTAATTAATTTTATATTTTTTTGAGACAAAATCTTGCTCTGTCACCCAGGCTGGAGTGCAGTGGCACAATCACTGCTCGCTGTAACCACTGCCTTCTAGGTTCAAGAGATTCTCCTGCCTCAGCCTCCCAAGTAGCTGGAATTACAGGCACCCGCCATCACATCTGGCTAATTTTTGTATTTTTGTAGAGATGAGATTTCTGGTCTTAGCCAGGCTGGTCTCCAACTCTCAACCTCAAGTGATCCACTCGCCTTGGCCTCCCACAGTGCTGGGATTACAGGTATGAGCCACCGTACCCGGCCAATTACTCACATTTAAAATTTGTGTGGCAAGAGTAGCTAAAATCTACTAATTTAGCCAGAATCTCATATGAAGTACAATTTATTACATATAATCATAATGTACATTACACCTCTAGACTTATTCGTCCTTCATATCTGCTACTTTGTATCCTCAGACCTATACTTCCCCATGTCTTTTCCCCACTGCCCCATGCCTGGTAATCACTGGTTTGGTCTTTATCTCTGTACATTTGAATTTCTTTTTGTTGTTTTAGATGTTATATATAAGTAAAATCATGTAATAGTTTTCCTTCTGTGCCTGGCTTGTTTCACTTTGCATAATATTTTCCAGGCTCATTCATGTTGTGGCAAAGGGCACTATCTCATTCTTTTTAGGGATGCGCAATGTTCCATTATATATATGTACCATTTTCCTTTATCTATTCATTCATTGACACTTAGATTTTTTCCACATCTTGACAATTGTGAATAATGCTGCAGTGACCGTGGAAGTGCAGGGATCTTTATGATGTGGTGATTTTATTTCCACTGGGTATATGCACAGAAGAAAGATTGCTGGGTCATATGGTAGTTTTATTTTTAATTTATTTAGAAACCTCCATGTTGTTTTCATGATGACCGTACCAACCTACATTCTTACCAACAGCATAAAATAGCTCCCTTTTCTCCACACTCTCATCAACTTCTGTTATCTTTTGACTTTTTTATAATTATTTTAATGTATCACATAGTGGATTTGGTTTACATTTTTCTGAGGATTAGTAATGTCGAGTACCTTTTCATATACCTGTTTGCCATTTTATTATATATTTCTGCTATGGAGAAATGTCTATTTAGGTTTTTTGCCTATTTTTTAGTAGAGTTATTTGGTTTTCCACTCTTGAGTTGTAGGAGCTCTTCATAAATTTTGAATATTAATCCCTTATCAGATATGTAGTTTGCAAATATTTTTTCTTATTCTGCAGGCTACCATTTTATTTTGTAGATTATTTCCTTTGCTTTTGCAGAAGATTTTATGTTTGATGTAATTTTTTTTTATGTATTTACTTTTGCTTTTCTAGCCTGAGCTTTGGCAGTGATATCCAAAAAACCCATTGCCAAAGCCAATATCAAGGAGTTTTTCCCCTATGTTGTCTTTCAGGAGTTTTATAGTTTCTGGCCTTATATCTTTTATCCATTTTGAGTTTATTGTTGTGTATGGTGTAAGGTAAAGGTCCATTTTATTCTTTTGTATGTTGAAATCTAGTTTTCCCATACAATTTATTGAAGAGACTGTCCTTTCCCCATTGTGTGTTTTTGGCATCTTCTACAAAAAGCAGTTGACCATCAATGTGTGGATTTATTTTTTGGCTCTCTATTCCGTTCCAGTGCTCTATATGTCTGTTTTTATGCTAGCACCATACTTTTTTGATTACTACAACTTTTTAATAGATTTTTAAATCAGAATATGTGATGCTGTCAACTTCATTTTTCTTTCTCAGAATTGTTTTGGCTATCCAGGGTCTTTTATGGTTCTGCATAAATTTTAGGATTGATTTTTCTATTTCTGTGAAACATGCTATTGGGATATGGGTAGGGATTGTGTGTATTAAATTTGTAAATACATTTGGGTAGTATGGATTTTCAATAATATTAAATTCTGCATATTCATGAGCATGGAATATCTTTCCATTTATTTGTGTCTTCTTCAATTTTGTTCATAAATGTTTTATAGTTTATTTTTTTAATAAATCTTTCACTTCCTGGGTTACATTCATTCCTAGGTATTTTTTATGTTATCATAAATGGAATTGTTTTCTTGATTTCTTTTTCAGTTAGGCTGTTGTGTATAAAAATACTACTAATTTTATATGTTGATTTTGTGTATTGCAACTTTACTGAATTCATTTATTTGTTCTAACAGTTTTTTGTGTAGTATTCGGGGAATTTTACATATAAGATCATGCCATTATTCAAAGCAAGATAATTTTATGTCCTCCTTTCAAATTTGGATGCCTTTTATTTCTTTTTCTTGTCTGATCATTCTTGCTAGTACTTCTAGTACTGAATAAAAGTGGCAGGAGTGACATCCTTGCCTTGTTACTGGATCATAGTGGAAAAGCTTTCACTGTTCCTCCCTTGATTATAATGTTGGCTGTGTTAATAAATTACTTTAATTTTATTGAGAAACACTCTTTCTATATTTAAACTGCTGAGAGCTTTTATCAAGAAAAAATGGAGTTTGTCAAATGCTTTTTCCACATCAATTGAGAAGATCATGTGTTTTTTTTCTTTCATTCTGTTAATGTGATGTATCACACTGATTGACTTGTGTATGTTACACTAGCCTTGCATGCCAGAAATAATTTCACTTGGTCATCATCTATAATGTTTTTGATGTGTTGATGGGTTTATTTGCTAATAATTTACTGAAGATTTTTGAATCAATGTTTATTTGTGAAATTGGTCTGCAGTTTTTTCCTGTGATGTCTCTGGCATAGGTGTCAAGACGATGATGGCCTACTAAAATGTGTTTGAAAGTGTTTCCTCTGGCTCTATTTTCAAAAGAGTTTAAGAAGTTTTGATATTAATTATTTTTTGAATGTTTGGTAGAATTCAGCTATGAAGGCATCTGGTCCTAGGCTTTTCTTTATTGGGAGACTTTCTTACCACTTCTTCAATCTATTTGTTATTAGTCTATTTAGTCTTTATATTTCTTCCTCACACAATGATAGTAGGTTATATTTTTCTAGGAATTTATTTCTATAGGTTATCCAATTTGTTGGCATATAATTATTCATAATTATCCCATATGATCCTTTTTATTTCTGAAGTATCCATTGCAATTTCTTCACTTTTATTTTTGATTTTATTTATTTGAGTCTTCTCCTTTTCTCTTGATTAGACTAAGGGCTTGTCAATTTTTTTATTATTTTCAAAAAGCTAAGTCTTCACTTTATTAATTCCTTCTGTGGTTTGTTTTGTTCTTTATTTCTGTGCTAATTTTTTTTCTGCTGCCAAATTTGGGTTTAGTTTGTGTATTTTTTAGTTCCTTCAGGCATAATGTTAGACTATTTACTAGAGATCTTCATTCTTTTTTCATGTTGGCACATTCTAATCCTTCTTAGAATTGCTTTTGCTTTAACCCATAGGTTTTGGTATGTTGTGTTTTCATTTGCATTTGTCTCATGATATTTCTTAATTTTCTTTTTAATTTCTCCCTTGGATCGTTTGTTGTTCAGGAGCATGTTGTTCCATTTCCACATATTTGTGAGTTTTCCAAGATTCTTTGTTTTATTGACTTTCAGTTTCATATCGTTTTGGTATGAAATGATACTAAATACGATTTCAATATTCTTAACATGTTTAAGACATGTTTTATGGCCTAACATATGGTCTATCCTGGAGAATGTTCCATGTGTGCCAAAAAAAAAAAGTGTATTCTGCTGCTCTTAAATAAAACATTATATATATGTCTGTTAGGTCCATTTGGTCAAAAGTGTAATTCAAGTTCAATATTTTCTTATTAATTTTTTTCTGACTGACCTATTCATTGATAAAAGTAAAATAGTGAAGTTCCCTACTATTATTATATTGCTATCTATTCCTTCCTTTATATCCTTTAGTATTTGCTTTATGCATTTAGGTGCTTGAATATTGGGTGCATATATATTTACAATGGCTGTGTTCTCTTGGTAGGTTATCCCTTTATTATTAAATAATGATCTTCTTTGTCTTCTGCAACATCTGTTGACTGGAAATCTGTTTTATCAGTTATAAGTGTAGCCACTCCTGATCTTTTTTGATAATTATTTGCATGAAATATCTTCTTTCATTCTTTCACTTGCAGCCATATCTGTCCTTAAAGTTTAAGTGGTCTCTTATAGGGAGCCTATAGTTGGATCTTACAATTTAATGCATTCAGCCACTGTCTTTTCATTGAAAAATTTAACCCATTTACCTTCAAGATCCTTATTGACAGGTTTCTGGTTTTGTTATACCAGTATTGTGCCTTTCTTCCTCTCTTGTTGTCTATCTTTGTGATTTGATTATTTCTTTGGTGCTAAGCTTCGATACCTTTTACTTTATTGTTTTTATGTCTGCTGTACTTTTTTGTTTTGTAATTACCAGAAGGTTTACATAAAACCTCTTACAGTTATATACTACTTTAAGCAATAAAACTTCCGTTAAATACAAAAATCTAGACTTTTACTCTCCCCACACAATATACGATATTTGATGTCACAATTTGCATCTTTTATATTGTGTATTCCTTAATAATTTATTGTAGCTTTAATTATTTTTGTAGGTTTTGACTTTTAACCTTCATACCAGAGGTGTATATGATTTGGAAACCAACATTAAGATATTGGAGTATTCTGGGACGGGTGTGGTGGCTCACGCCTGTAATCCCAGCACTTTGGGAGTCCGAGGCAGGCGGATCACAAGGTCAGGAGATTGAGACCATCCTGGCTAACACAGTGAAACCCCGTCTCTACTAAAAATACAAAAAAATTAGCAGGGTGTGATGGTGGGGCCTGTAGTCCCAGCTACTTGGGAGGCTGAGGCAGGAGAATGGCGTGAACCTGGGGGGCGGAGCTTGCAGTGAGCCAAGATTACGCCACTGCACTCCAGCCTGGGTGACAGAGCGAGACTCCATCTCAAAACAAAACAATACAAAAAAGACGTTGAAGTGTTCTGGATTTGACTGTGTATTTACTCTATCAGTGAGTTTTATATTTTTATATGTATTTGTGGTAGTAACTACCATCCTTTTATTTCTGCTCAAAAAACTCCCTTAATCATTTTCTCATAAGACATGTGTAGTGGTAATGACTTCCCTCGGTTTTTGCTTGTCTAGAGATTTTATTTCTCCTTCATTTTTGAAGGACAGCTTTTTGCTAGGTATAGCATTTTTGACTGACAGGTACTTTGCTTCAGCACTTTGAATATATCACGTTATTCTCTCCTGATCTGCAAGATTTCTGCTGAGAAATTCACTTTTACTTTAATATAGATTCCCTTATATGTGACTTGATGCTTTTTTCTTTCTGCTTTTAAAACTATCTTTGTATTTGACTGTTGAAGCTTGACTATAATGTGTCTTAGAGAAAATTTCTTCAGATTGAATCTTTATGGGAACTTTTGAGCTCCATGGGTCTAGATGTCCATATCTCTCTAAAGACTTCGGAAGCTTTTAGCAATTATTTTATAAAGTAAGCTTTCCGTTCCTTTCTCTGTCTCTTCTCCTAAAATTTCAATAATGCAAATATTTGTTCACTTAAAGGCGTTCCATAAATCTTGTAGGCTGTCTTCATTCTTTTTCATTATATTTTTTCCTTTTGTTCTGTTTAGTGAGTCACTTCAAAAGACTTAATTCAGTTTAAAGATTCTTTATTTTGCTTGAGCTAGTCTGCTATTGAAGCTCTCAATTATATTTTTTATTTCATTGATATAATTCTTTAGCTCTAAGATTTATGTTTTGCTTTTTAAAAATATCTTTTTGTTGATTTTCTTAATCAGATCATAAATTAATTTTCAGATTTTATTAAATCCTGTTTGTATTCTCTTATGTCTCTCCAAATTTCCTTAAAATCATTATTTTGAATTTCTTTTCTGGTGATTTGTAAATTTCTATCTCTTTGGGGTCAGTTACTGGAGAGTTATTGTATTTCTTTGTTGTTTGATGTTTCCTTGCTTTTTGATGTTTCTTGTGTCCTTGCATTGATGCCTGTGCATCTGTTGGTGAAGCCACCTGTACCAAACTTTACAAAGTAGCTATTCTAAAGAAAGAGTTTTACCTGCAAATGAATCTGAGGGTGCCAGCTGGGCTGGATGTGATGGTTCTTGTGTGTGAGCTCAGTGGTATAATCTTTGTCCTTCTTTTTCAGTTGTGTTCAATGTTAGCAATGACTGCTGGTGTCCTCAGTAATTTATATTGTGGGAGTTTGTGGCAGTGGTGTTGGCTGCTTAGGTGATTAGGGCAAAGTCTCTAGGGATCTTCCTGTTTTTTATTTCTTCACAGTGGGGAGTCTTAGTTTGGGGGATCTATTTTGCTATTGGGTCTGACATGGCTCACAGGCAACCATAGTGGCACTGGCATCTAGGGCTCAGAAAGAATTTGGAGATGGGTTCCTGGTCTCAGGAACTTTGTAAAACTACTGTAGCACTTGAAACTTGAGGTACAAGTTTATTATTCAAGGCATAAGTGGATGCTTTTCTCCCACTAAGTTAGGGTCTGTTGCTCTGATGCAGATTCCAGTAGCTGGGGCCCAGGGATCTGGGGTTTAGCTGTGGTTATGACCCTGCAGGGCAAAGTACACCAATAGCATGGCTCCAGACAAGAAAGTTTAAGCCCTGGGGAGCACAGCACAGTTGGAATTCAGGACCCAGAACTAATAGGGCACAGGGGCAGCTTGGGCTCTGAAGGATGAGAGGATGAGGTACCAGCAGTGGTGACTCTGGACCCTAGGGAATGGCAGTAGTCCAGGCTTATGAGGATAGATGCAGCAGCAGCAAAAAAACAGAAATGGCAAGATGTCACTCTGACTTGGTCCCTGAGGGGCAAGGAGCAGCACAGTGATAACAACTCCTTGAAGAGACACATTTTCTCAGCAATTTGAACTGCAGGGAGCTAGTCCAGATCTGGGTAAGCAAGGGACTGTGGCAGTCTGACCTTAAAGTCAGGATGGCACAGCTTAGCTAGGGGCTCTGATTCTCTGAGATATAAGTATTGTATCTGTCTGGCCCCAGGAAGAACAGTTACGCTAGTCAGTGAAGGCTCTGAATTCCTGGGGATGAGGTGCCATATCAGATGTGGTGCTGAAAGATGTAATTTCTCTAGTGTGTTAGAGGTTGGTAGCTCCTGAGGGGTAAGGTGCTGCATCATCTGTGGCATGGGTTGGCACAACTGCTCACATGTGCCAGAGGCCTGAGGTCCCCAGGAGTCATGGTGTTGTCTCAACTATGGCACCAACGGGTATTAAGGCTCCAGTGTTTGAGGGAGACCTGACGTCCTCAGTGGGTAGGGTGCTGGGTCTGTTCTGGGGCCAGGGCACCACTGCTCCAGTATTTCAAGACTCTAGGTCTGGTACTTAGCTCAGCCCTAAGGGGAAAACATGCCAGTGACTGGAATGGGGTGGGAGATGGAGCAGCTCTGTGGTAACTTGGCTGTAGGAAATAGGGAGCAAAATATCTGCTTGATGATGGCATGCTACCAGGTGGTCATGGTACAGTGGTAACTGAGCCTCAAGAATGATGGGATGCAATGGCTACCACCCTCAGAGCAGGATGCACTCTAGCAGTGGTTCTAGTTCCAAGATGGTGCAGAGTAATAGCAGCACAGGCCTTGGGGATCATAGTAGGACACAACACTATCTCCTTCCCTGAGGGTAGTTCAGTGTGTGGACTTCAGGGAGCTACCTAACCTAGACCTAGCCCAGTACCTGTAAGGACTACAGCAATCTCCAGTAGCAAAGACTACAGGTGACCATGGTGGTGATGGGGCTGCTAGGGTCCTCTTTCATACCTTTTTGTCTGTAGGAAAAGTCCCTTCTGGTTCCAGTGTGATCCCAACTAGGGGGATGGGGTGGCATAATCGAAGTGTTTTCTTCCCTTTTCTATGTGGCCATACTAGGCTTCTGTGTTCTACAGGATTTCTGTTGCTTCTTTGCTCTTCTCTGGTGCTCTTCTTTGGATATTTTGGTTGAAATATAGTTGCTTATTTATCATTTTGCATTTTGTGTTAGGGAAAGAGTACTAGGAGCTTCTAGTCAACCATCTTGCTGCCATCACTGAAAATAGAAGTTTCTTAAAAAGTCATAGGATTGGTTTTCTGTAGCCTATACATCCTCTCACCACCACCTCATCATTGACATGTAGCCATAGAATATATTATGTTCATTTTATGATTGTAGGATGTTACGTATGCATAGAGCACTGTTACTACCCTTTGTACACTTATAAAGTATTCATTTTATCCTTCAAGATGTAATTCAAGTGTTATCTCCTTAGGAAACCTCCCTGACTACTTTAATTCAATTGGGGGCTCTTATGCTGTCCTGAAATACTCTTGGGAAAAAACCCTGTCATACCCCTGCCTATTATGATTGTTAGATTTTAAGAAATCTAAGTAAGCCATGGGAGTGTGATCTTTCCCTCAGAAATGAGACTCTGGCTTGTTTACCTCCCTATCCTCGGTACCCAGCAGAATTTTTGGCGATTAGTTGGGCACTAAAATCCTTCTGTTAAATAAATGAGTGGATGAGTAAGTGAATGAAGGGTTGAAGGATGGATATATTGATGGGTGAATAATATACTAGTTTGGGAGGAGAGTTAGGACTTATTTTTTTAAAAGAAAAAATATGAGGATATTATTCTTAAAAACATATTGATAGTTTCTTATACTCATTTTGACAAATAGGAAGTAACGTATCTGGGTGATAAAAATGTACTGTGAGGGAGAGTCAACCTAACATCAGTGACCTGAGACTAAATCATTAGCTTAGGAGCTCTGGGAGATGAATGTTTAATACACTCAAATGCTTAGTCACTCTTTTTCACTGCCATTTATCATTGACATTCTTATAACTGGTAGACATTATATATGCAAGGAAAAAGACAGAGACATTGTGGCATACTCAACGTAAAAAGATATCTTGAATTCATGTTACTGTCTCAGCAAAGGCATTGTCAGATATTAGGTATTCTGGGTCAAGGCTGCTCCCTGAAACTATGAAGTCTCTGCTTTTCTTGGGCACAATGCCAGTTTGATGTGGACCATAATGGAAATCTGTAGCACTGAAAGTTATTCAGGGCATTTCCCTTGAGAGTCCTATCTGCTATGTGCTGGGCCTGCATGACATTACACTAGGGCATTCCAGAGAACAGAAATATTACAGCTGGCCTATAGCATGGAAGACGACTTCTTCATAATAATATTTCAAGGGAAACTTATTTTGCCAGAGATACAAAGACACATATGGCCAAGGGTTTTCTAAGTGACTGCTCCTCTTAGAGCTTTGGTACCTAGCAGTCTTTAGGCTGGAATAATCTTTATGAAACTGCTTGAGTATATATTTTAGGATATCATAGACAAAACATATGATACAAAATATAATTAAATGCTAAACTAATAATGCCCAAAATGCATACAATCCAATAGCAATCTAAGACACCATCTTGAGGTGAGAATAATGGGGAAACATGGCAAGTGAACAAGTCTGGTAGGAAAGATAGATAAAAGGGAAGCATATTTCTAGAAAGATCCAGTTCAGAATAATTTAATCACAGGGCATAGGATTATATAGTATTGGCAGCCATCAGAAGCAGGTTTTCAGTGATCATAATGGCATATCGATGATCTGTTCCCAAAGACTTGAGGACAGAGTGCCATTTAATGGTACATCACAGAATGTGCTGTCTTGGATGTCTGTTCCATGGGGAAGTCAGTTTGAGTTCAGGATCCAGATAAGAAGAGAAACTCACTGACAAAAATGCTTGAATGCATTTTTGTTGTTCCCTCTCCCATTTCACAAGAAACCTTGAATTTTATAGCCTCAGATCAGAGTGAATTTTATGATACTTCCCCAAATTTATAAAAAAAAAATTGAGAATTAATACTTTAAAAAAATTTCAAATTTTATTAGCAGTTTATTAGCTGCCTTGTTGCATGGGTAAACTGTGTGACACTGAGGCTTGAGATTCCAAAGATCCCATCACCCAGGCCAGAAGCATAATACCCAACAGGTGATTATTCAGCCCATGTCCCCTTCCTTTCCTCCCCCATTTAGTGATCCCTGGCCTCTATTGTTTGGTTTTCATCTTTACAATCACATGTATTCAAAGTTTAGTTCCCACTTGTAAGTGAGAACATGCAAGATTTCATCAGACAAAGGTCTAATATCCAGAATCTACAAGGAATTTAAACAAATCAACAAGCAAAAAACAAACAGTCCAATTAGAAAATAGGCAAAGAACATAAACAGAAACTTTTCAAAAGAAGACATAGAAGTGGCCAACAAACATATGAAAAAATGTTCAACATCACTACTCATCAGAGAAATGCAAGTCAAAACTATTATAGGATACCATCTCACACCAATTAGAATGGCTATTATTAAAAAGTAAAACAACAATAGATGTTGACAAGGCTGCAGATAAAAGGGAATGCTTATACACTGTTGGTGGGAATGCAAACTAGCTCAGCCACTGTAGAAAGCAGTTTAGGGATTTTTCAAAGAACTTAAAATAGGACTACCATTCAACCCAGCAATCCCACTAGAGTATATACCCAAAGGAAAATAATGCGTTCTATCATAAAGACACATGCAGGCCTATGTTCCCAACAGCACTACTCACAACAGTAGACACGAAATCAACCTAAGTGGCCACCAACAGTGGACTGAGTAAAGAAAATGTGGTACATATACACCATGAAATACCAAGCAGCCATAAAAAAGAATGAGATCATGCCCTTTGCAGCAACCTGGACGGAGCTGTAAGCCATTATGCTAAGCAACCAAACACAAGAACAGAGAAGTAACTCTTAAAAAGAAAAAAAGAAGATCCAGAAGCAAGAAGGAAATAGACCTAGACATCTTAAAACAGGACAAGAACAATATAAAACATACAGAAATAAATCTAAACTGGGCTATATCCCTTAGTTCTACCAAGTCACCATCAGTTTTTTGGAGGAAAAGCTCTGGGAAAAGATGGGTTAACTCATAGTTTTGCATATGTACAGTGAGCTGATTATAATCTTTATTGCAAGTGTGGATTTAAACATCAATATCAACAAACTCCTTTGCCAAATTCACCAAATAGTCTTGCATTGAAAAAAATAACTAAAAATGTCAACGTCTTGATATTACGTGTGTGTGTGTGTGTGTGTGTCGTTTGAAAAGGACTATATATATCTAATAACTGGAATTAAAATTTTGTTGTCTAATGTGAACAAAATGAGGCAAGAAGCATTGTGGTGAGGGATAAATTAGTGAAAATACATAGTATGTACAGTGCCTGGTTCATAATAAGAGCTATTCCTGCTCCAGTGATTATTCCACAATTTTGTCTTGAATCTTCTTTATGTTGATGTGATTTATAAAACATGGAAATAATGAAATTCCTTCATAACTTAAATTATAAAAATATATTTATATATTGGTTTGACAAAATTATTTCATATGTATTAGCTCAAGAAATAATGGCCACTTAGAAGAACAGCTGTCATTCTGTCACTCAGAAAATGTGTCTACTGAACTGCTACTGTGTGTGCGGTATCATGTTACTTTGAGTAGAAAGAGATCACCTATCTGGTTTTACCTCCCAAAGGATTTATAGTAAAGAAGATGATTATTACCTCTCATTTCACAGAAGAAAAACCTGATGCCTAGGGAGATCATATTACTAAATTTCACATCATCATCGTCATCAAGTATTAAATTCCCCTGGAAAGAAGTATAAGGATTTTGTTTTAATGAGAGAGAGAGAAAAAAAAGGTACCCCACTGAGCAAGGAAAGGAAGAAGGAAGAGAGTAAAGAGAGTACAAGGAAGAGAATAGTGATGCTTTGGGAGAAACATTAGGAAGGACTGGAAACTGAAACCACATCATCCTCATATGGCTCCTGTCCCAGTGTTTCTGGTGCTGCCTTCCTTTTTCTCATTAAAAACATAAAGTATACTCTTTTCTTTCTAACTCTTTCATATTCTGAAAAACTGTAAGTTTCAAGGAAAATAAAAATTACATAAAAGGAAGAATACATCAGTCCACAGGGGAGAAGTGATTGCCCTGGGACCTTTGGCAAAAATCTTTTTTTTTTCTTTTTTTTTTTTTTTACCACTGGGATAGATTTTCTTCAAGTCCTGAAAGCCATTCTATGAGGAATGATCTCAATGACATTTTAAAAAGGACAATGTTATTCCAATTCTAGCTGTGGATTCATTACTGTGCTTTTGATCCATAATGTTTGAAGCATCAATTATCCCTTTTGTGAGAAAAAGAGTGAATTTATGACCCATGGCAGCAAAGACAATAGTTTCCTTTTCACAGCCATCTGCACAAATTTATTTCTCTTACTTGATTATTTAATTTTACTCCTTAATCAGCTGTTCAAACACTTGAATTCTCTCAAGGCCCTCGTTCTCTTTCTTACCCCCATCTTCCCTGCCCCCAGGGGCAATCAATAATCACTACAGTTTGTGTCTGTCCTTTGTAAAAATATTAATGCTAAAAATCTCCATGTGAGTATTTCTGATTATTGTGCTCTGCAGGTGGCCTTTCCTGTTTCTTTTCCTCTCTCAAAACATCCTCTAAGCAACTTATGCTAATTAACTATAGCTGAAAAGATAAAACTTCAAATTGTGTTTTACAATAAGAATTTCAATACTGTCCAAAGCAAAAAAAAGAAAAAAAAAACGGTGGGGGAGGGGTGGGGTTGTTATAAAGTTTTTTTCAGAATTTAATCTTTTCAAATAAACATTATGTTCCTAATGTTAGATAAGTCACTTAATAATTTGGGGACTTGTTATAATACTAATGTGATTAATACTTACAACCCTGTTTATGTAGTTTTTTTGAGTTATTTTTTCTAAATTAATTAGATGAAAAAAATCAACTCCAAAGTGGATTGATTGTACACACACCAGGGTGTCTACAAACAATGCATTGGGATGTAGGAAGAAAACTGTAGAGCTCATTTTTCTACTCACTCTTTTATTTAAAAAATACATTTTAAACTTACTCTTCATACACAAACTGACACTCATTACTTGGTTTATTCATTACAAACGATATATGCAAAATTGTGAGGCAAACATGGAAGTGAGTAACTGTTAACCATGAAAGTGGTTAATTTTATAAAAAGAAGATTTTTAAGCAGTAAAACCTTTACAAAAGTTTTTAATACAATCTAGTGTGATCATAAAAAATATTGCAGAGCTCAGCCAGGCAGGGTGGCTCACGCCTGTAATCCCTGCACTTTGAGAGGCCGAGGCGGGTGGATCATGAGGTCAGGAGATCGAGACCATCCTGGCTAATATGGTGAAACTGTTACCTGGAGTCCTTGCTCCCAGAGCTCCCAAGATGGTGGCGGGCCACTTCCAAGATGGTGGCGGGCCACTTCCAAGATGGTGGCGGGCCACTTCCAAGATGGTGGCAAGTTTCGTGTTCTCTGACCTGGGGTTCTTGGCCTCATGGATTCCAAGGAATGGAATCTTGGGCCATGCAGTGAGTGTTATAGCTCTATTAGAAGAGGTGAGTCATGGAAGAGAACTGTGGAACCCAGTGACTAGTGTTCAGCTCGATTAAGATGAACCCAGGCACTTAGCCATGCAGGAACAATGGCAAGCCTTTAGCCCGGTCAGGAGCAGCAACGGGGGCCTCGCTGGATCAGGAGCACAGCGGACACCCTGCTGGATCCGGAAGAATGGAAGTCAGTGGCGGGTCTGCGACGGTGGCAAAACAGCAGTGGTGGATGGTGAGCGAAAGCTCAGTTCGAGCAGTAATAAACACGGACCAGAAGAGTGCAGTTGCAAGATTTAATAGAGTGAAATAGAGTGAAAACACAGCTCCCATACAAAGGGAGAGGACCCAAAAGGGGTTGCCATTGCAGGCTCGAATGCCTGGGTTTATATCCTGATCCTTGTCCCTCCCCCTGTCCTCTCAGACAATAGATGATCGGCTATTTCTTTACCTCCTGTTTTTGCCTAATTAGCATTTTAGTGAGCTCTCTGATTGGTTGGGTGTGAGCTAAGTTGCAAGCCCCATGTTTAAAGGTGGATTCAGTCACCTTCCCAGCTAGGCTTAGGGATTCTTAGTCGGCCTAGGAAATCCAGCTAGTCCTGTCTCTCAAAACCTTGCCTCTACTAAAAATACAAAAATTAGCCAGGCGTGGTGGCAGGTGCCTGTAGTCCCAGCTACTCGGGACGCTAAGGTGGGAGAATGCCATGAACCCAGGAGGCAGAACTTCCAGTGGGCGGAGATCGCGCCACTGCACTCCAGACTGGGCGACAGAGTGAGACTCCGTCTCTAAATAAATAAATAAATAATTGTGTAGCTCATGAATTTTCATAAGGTACCTAACAGGAAAAACCATACAATGGCTGTTGAACTTGGATACTTTTTTTTTCCAAAGATATGGATTTCCATTTTTCTGACCTTAATTGCAGCAAGTGGCTATGCATAGGAATCCATGAAAAAATGCATGTAATTTGTCCTTTAAAGGTAAAGGAGATATTACTGCATTGCAAAATTTTAAACCTAAGTTTTCAAAATTATAGAAAAACGTTCCACTACTAATGGTATATCATGTAAACAATGATATATGTATATATCTAATTATATCATGTAAACAATAACCTCTTTAGTTATTTTAATAAACAAAATAAAAATATAATTTTTGAAATAGCATTTATTTGGTCTTTATCACTTACTTTTTTTTTTTTTTTTTTTTTTTTGTGATGGAGTCTCGCTCTGTCGCCCAGGCTGGAGTGCAGTGGCGTGATCTCGGCTCACTGCAAGCTCCGCCTCCCGGGTTCACGCCATTCTCCCACCTCAGCCTCTCCAAGTAGCTGGGACTACAGGTGCCCGCCACCACGCCCGGCTAATTTTTTGTATTTTTAGTAGAGACGGGGTCTCCACTTACTTTTAAGATTAATATTTTGTGTATATTTCTACTAAACATAAAAATAACTATTAAATGGATAGATAGCATATGGAGTAATTATTTTGATTGATAAGGCTATATAGTTATTAAAATATGGCAAAAAATCTAAATGGAAGAATTATAAAGTAATGTAGAAACTACAAAATTCATCAAATCTAAATATCTCCCTTTTCATATATGTAAACCAAGGCACTGGAAGTTATTTCACTAGCCCAACTCCGCAATGCTTTTTAAGTGCAGGCTGGCCTGAACTCAAGTGTCTGGACTATGTTTAAAAACACCACCCATGAGGCTGTATAATCTGGCTATTTTTTTCTTCCTAGCCTTATCACTTAATATTTTAGACATCCTGAACTGTTTGCATTACCAGATATGCTCCATGAACTTTCTTCCCCCATCTTTGCATCTGTCTGTTTTTTTTTTTTTTTTTAATCTCATTTGCCCTTCACCAGAATCCTTGCTGTTCTTCCTAGTTTATCCTTCAGAGACTCAGGCACAGACATCACTTCTTTGAGAACATAAAAGGATATATATGACAAAATAAAAATAAACTTTCACAATATTGTCTAAACTCTCATTGTATAAACAAGAAGGCCCAAATAAGTAATGCAACCCAGGTCGCCCACTGCCCCAGGATCATAATCCAGTGACTTTTTTTTGCTTCCCCTAAATAATTTCCAACTGTGATAACACTGGCAACCAATAAAATATGACTATTTTATATCCAATTACTCATTATAAATGCTTTAGCATAATTTGTACCTAAAATTAATCACAGAAGAGAAAATAGGTTAGTTTTCCAATTAGCTCTTAAAGTACTAATAATCAGATCTATTTGCATGGCTTATTAAATGTTTCTTACAGCATCTTTAAAAAGCGATTTATAACTTTTCTATTAGCATACCGGAGCAAAGATATTGAAAATATTTATTTAGTAATTCAGGGCAAACCTGAATAAGTACAAGGAGTGTTTTTCATAAGTCAATTTGTGCTTAATTTACCTGTCACAGAGTTGGTTTTCTTCTGTTGAGCTGATCTGAAACATTTTTACTGATTAGGGTTTGCAACAGAGGATTTCAAAATGCAAATGTATCTACAGCAAGATGTGCCAAGGTAAGAAAACTTCTAGTTTGGGGTTCTAGGTAGACAGGTGTGTTCCCAACTCTACCTTCTCCCGTTTCCTCTTTAATTATTCATCAGTTGGAGTTAGATCCTCCAAAGGTTATAACTAGTACTTTGAATAAAACATGGCCTTTGTGAAAGTTCTAATTTAGTATTTCATTTTGTTAGGCAAATGTAATTTAAAATGATCGTTTAAAAAATAATAATAGTTGAATAGCAGGCATAAGATTTCAGCCACACAAAACAGTTATGCTTAGGTGTGACCCTTTTTCTGGGGAATTGAACTCAACTTATTTTAGAAACCTCCATCTGGTTCAATATCTAAAACTTAATCACGTCTAATTTTTTAGGTAGTCCTTTAGCTCTTAAGGTTAGACACTTAAATAACTCTTCAGTCAATTACGTATTTTTCTCAATAGTCCTCTCTTTCTTTTTGTTTTTTTTTTTTTTTCCTTTGAAATGATTTAAATTTATGAGTGGGGGAGAGTATAGCTTATTTATTGCCCTGGCATCAGTGGAAACTTCTTTTTTACCCTTGTTTTTTTTAACAGCACTGGCTTCCACCAAGACTAACTCAGTCTACTTGGTCTTCATCATTGCATGCTAGCATCTTCTGCTGATATTAATGACATTCCCATGACCTCTGGTATCCAAGTCTGTGTCTTATTATGCAGCACTATCTCTTTGTCCTGCTCAGTAATTCTCAGTGAATACTGCACTCACTAACTGAACCTAGGGAACTTTCACAGACACTCTCACATAGCAATGGGATACAAGGGCTCTCTGAATCTGCCTTCGGGCCGATTCTCTTTGGCTCCACACTTATCCATTGTTAACACAGTAAGGTTTTAGTCTGGATATAGGATTACTCTAAGACAGTCTAATTTCTCCATTGCTACAAGTTGGAGAGGTATAAGGCTCTCTGTCTCAGGCCTGAGTGAACCTACTCTCACATCTACCTTTTGCAATTCTGTCCTAGATGCTTTCCTTTTATTATGCCTTCTGTTATGCATTTATTGTGGCAGGAAAATGAGCTCTTATCTAATTCATACATTCTATTTCTGATGTGGTTCAGGTATAATCTCTCTGCTCTGACATCTCTAACCTTTTAATATTATAGAGCACAAAATCCCTTTGTCTACAAAATTCTGATATTTTCCACAGAGATTCTCCCCTGTGTCAAGCATCTATATATTTAAACAATATATCCAGATATTCACTTGCCTGATCTCAGTCTATGTCAACCTTTTCCCAGAAGTAATCAATGCCACTGATTCACTGGCCAGATAGCCTCAGTATGATGGGAACATTTTTATTTCTTAAAAAAAAAAAACAACTCAGTCATCTCAAAGTATTATTATGTTGTTAGATCTTATATTAATTTGCAAATTTGAAATTCTTTTGGCAAGTAAAATGCATATTTTATGTATGGAGACAGAATCTGCCCAAATATCTCAATTATAGCTAGAAATAATGATAATAACCCTAAACTGCAAACACTTTTTAGCACTTGGATTCACACAAATAAGATAGAACATTTATAATGCTATCATAGTGGGATCTGGATAGACTATTTATAAACCAATTTAATTAGTGGGCAAAGTTCTTAACATTTCAGGGATATATTCTGCAACATATCCTTATCCAGGTAACAGTAAGCTTGACAATATACGTGAGAATTCTACTCTTAAGACTTTTAGGAAATAGAGATCAAATCCTATGAACAACAAATTCTATTACATCCAAACACTGTAACATGAAACTTTCAAAAGTGTACTTATTTCAAGGGATATTAAATACAACTGAATTCTAGTGCAGTAAAAGAATCCAATAAGTCCTCCAGTACGATGATTGGATTTGAAATGAAACAGAGCACTTTAACAGTGTAGTTTCATTTCATGCTCCTGTATTTTGTCCAGATATTAAGATTTAAACATGGAATCAGCATGACCAATGCTTTATGTAGGTTGCTTTTAATTTTTAAAGAGGATACAATGTCATTAAATGGTTCTTTGTGGTACACCATAAAAATTGATTAGTCATCCCACACATCTTTCAACAACAAAAAATAATAATCTGATCTGATTATATTTTCCCATGGATTGACAACCTTGTTATAGATATCAAAATTTCCTTCACAGACTCTTTGATGTATCTCTTAAGAGTATTGTGTGGCCATCAGTTACGGTGTCTGTCTTGGTGAAATTCAATCGGAATTGTGAAGGAGCTAGTTTTCTTATCATTATTAAGTGACCCATTAACTAACCTGCAACTGCGGTCAATGCTGGCATTCATATTTTTTAAAGAATCTTTTTTGAAATTTGATTACCACAGTTTTACTTTAAATATTTAGCAGAATCAAGATGAGCTCTGTAATTCATCTACCTTCCTAAAGTAAATAAAAATGTGAAAATAACACTGGGATATAATCCTACTGTTTAAATTTGTTTCTTTTTCTTTAATCTCACAGTAATGACTCCCTTACAAATTCTATTGCATCTACCACTCATTCTAAAACTGTCTTTTTGTTCTTGTGAACTGTTTTATCCTCATTATGAGAGAGAAGTTCAATTATTTATAAGAACACTCAGTGAATTATTTTCAGTATGTTGGAAGTGGGAGTGTCATCTTTTGTTCTTTTCCATCTGTAACACATATGCCATCACTTGTTCATGCCTGAAATGTGTTTTCTAAAGTATGACTTTATTAAAGTGTATGTTAAGCCTTAAAATAGTCTGCTACTAAATAAAACTGCCAACTGTGATTTATTTTATTTTATATATTTTTTACTATACTTTAAGTTCTAGGGTACATGTGCACAACATGCAGGTTTGTTACATATGTATACATGTGCCATGTTGGTGTGCTGCACCCATTAACTGGTCATTTACATTAGGTATATCTCCTAATGCTATCCTCCCCCCTCCCCCCATCCCACAACAGGCCCCAGTATGTGATGTTCCCCTTCCTGTGTCCATGAGTTCTCATTGTTCAATTCCCACCTATGAGTGAGAACATGCGGTGTTTGGTTTTTTGTCCTTGCAATAGTTTGCTGAGAATGTGGATGAAGCTGGAAACCAGCTGTGATTTTAATAAGTTTAACTTTTTGAGAATTTATTTATTTCAATTAAACCAAGAAAATTCAAATTAAAATATTGTTTCTGTAGTAAATTAATTACATTATTAATTACATTAATTACTGGAGGAAAGACATAAAGATGAGTAACATTCAGTTTTGCCCTCTGAGAGCTTACACTCATCCCAATGGGAAGGACAAACAGTTGAAAAAAACCAAACTCCTGAACTTTTTTCAAGTCAAATGAGATAGGTAATTTGACAGATCTATTAACAAAGACATTTAGTAGAACAAAGGGGAATCAGGAAACTTTTTACAAATGGGCTATCCTTTGGTATGGACTTAGAAGGTAAGTGTGGCGGAGTTTGCTAGCCGCCTACCTAAATCTGTTCTCATTTTCCTCCTGGGCACATATCTAGACTGCATTTCCAACTTCCCTTGCAATTAGATTTGTTCATATAACTGAGTTCTATTAATTGGATGGCAACAAGGGTAGGAAGTGTTATTTCCAGGCCTGGACTATTCGAATATCTTCTTAATGTGTTTTTCCTTACTGCCTAATTGGAATAAAGAGCCCCATAGGGTGACTTGAAAGCTAGAAAATTATAGACCCTTCAAAGTCCTGAATGCCTGCATGAAAGAGGGCCAGTCAACGGATTGCCTACTGAATCCTGTTACATAAGCAAGCAAGCAATTTGTGTTTCAGTATGATACATTTGGACATCTATATGTGACAGCAGCTAGCTTACCATAATTAATACAGATTGGTAACATTCTAGTAAGTGTTATTAAACATGAAGTTAAACGGCATTATTCTGTTAGAGGAAATAATATGCCTAAAAGAATAAAACTAGAAAAACATGACTTTATTCATGATGGTCTAGCAGTTCAATTGGGCTGAAGTGTAAGTTATAAATAGGAAAAAAAGTAAAAAGATTGGAAGCGAAGGATTAGGTTGATTGAAAATAATACTTGGCTATACCAATGTATATATGTTTTTTCCATTCAAATTCCCATTTTTCTGTTGCGGTCATAAATTTATCTTTCCATTTGCCCCTTTGTCCCTGGAATACTTATAACCAAATGCAGATGTCTCAGTTCTAGCTTTGACTGGTTTTGACGGTTTTCCTTTGTATTGCTGTATCCTGTCTTTCTTTTTCTAGTCTACATATAATGCTGAGTCCAACAAACCATAATCTAGAGAAATACTTGTACATAATCTTTGCGTGAATATCTAAAAGGCTCCTGGGGTAGAATAGGAAAGTGATTATAGGTATAGAATCAGAATCTATTTTTGTGTTCTTCTTTTATTTTCCCATTCTCACTTAGAGGTAAGGGTTAAGTTTGAGCTGTATGCATTTTTTTTCCTACTACCCAGTGGGATTTTTAAAAGTCTTTTTCTCATTTATGTGGAGGATCATATACATTTCAGTAGTATTTGCATGGAATGTTTATACATGATGGCAATTATAAATTATTCCTTTCTGTTTTTCTTCAGCAGATTATAAATATCAACAGCGAAAACACTACTTAAAACTAATATTAGCTCACTTAACCCAAATTACAATCTTACAAGTTAGATACTGTTGTTTGCCTCATTTTATTGGTAAATGGGCACTTTGAGGGAAAGTTAACTTGCTCTGGGTTTCTGAGCTGATGAACAGTAGAGTCATGATTTGAACTCAAGCAGACTACAGAGCCCCAGCTCAGCTCATAAACACAACCCTATGATAGAAACCAGCTACATACACAGCAATTGTCTCAGTGCATTTGTGCTGCTAGAACAAAATATCATACACTGGGTAATGCATAAACAATAGAAATGTATTTTTTACAGGTCTGGAAGCTGCGAAGTTCATGATCAAGGTGACTGTATTTCGATGTCGGGTGAGAGCCTTCTTCCTGTATTCTCACATGGTGGAAAAACAGAAGGGCAAAAATGGGCCAAACTATTTCCCTCTAGCCCTTTTATAAGGCAGGAATCCATTCATGAGGGCAGAGCCCTCATGAACTAATTGCCTCTCGAAGAATACTCCTAATACTGATGCATTGGGAATTAAGTTTCAACATGAATTTTGGAGGGGACATAAACATGCAAACCACAGCAGCAATCAATTTTCTCCATTTGACCACACAGGAAGACTGCATTTTCCAGTCCTCTAGAAGGTTTTAGCACTAGTGACTACTTCTGGGAAAAATCTAGAAAGTCATAAGATGTCATACATTTTCTTTTATTCCTTGCTCTATTAACTGGCTGAATGAAGAGGATGCAGTGGCAACACAAGGTGCAAGGAACCATGATTCCTGAAGTATATGGAAGGCCATCTGCCAAAGGCCTGATTAGTCTATGAGGAGAGCAAGAAATAAACCTTTATTGTGTTAAGCACGGATAATTCTGAGTTATTTATTACAGCAGCTAACATTAATTGCTTGGATAATTGCACTGTTTATATCTAATGAGAACAATTTAAAATTTGAGGACTTTAATCTTCAGCATGTTTTGTTTAGCTTTCTGATTTTTTCTTGTCCTGTGTCATTTTACCAGTTATTTCCTTGTTCATATCTTCAATGGGCATTTTTTTTTTATTCCCAAGAATATCCTCTAGGAAAAAATCTTTTGGTTCTACATCATATGTACTTTGATCAATTTTCCATTAACTACTATCTCGTTTGAATTACCCACATAAATCTTCCTTACTCCAAACATTTGTCTGTGAACCACTGAGTTAGAATCTACTTCCAATATCTGATTCTTTAAATTCTACACATGTGATTCTGGTTTGATCTTAAAATCTTATAATAACTTCTAGAAATTACAAACTATAACTTCCACAACAATTTTAGTTTTTAATTATATTTCTACCTTTTCTTCTACTTATCTTCCTTTTAGTAGCTGTTAATGATACATTACATGAAAATAGTGGTGAAACTAGAACTGCTTATCAGAACTAGTTTCTACAAACTAGAACCTCAGAGAGTAAATGAATCTCACATGCATTCTTTTATGAACACACAGAAATGCAAGCGATTTGTTCACTGAGCTCTTCATTTGCAGGAGTAATTAAAAAACACACATACAAATAAATAAATAAATAAATAAATAAATAAAATGGCAGGCGCTCTAGGCCACATGCCCTAATCTCCATTTGCCCTAACTTTCCCCATAAGAATATAGTAATTCATGCAAAGCTGAATTAGAATCTTCTTAATGTATACATACAAGTATTGATTATTTAAAAATGCAATAATGCTAGTCTTCTAATTTCAATTACACAAGGTACAAGGCAATTTAACCTTTCAGAGATAATCCCATCTACTTTGAATAATAGCAAATTTGGAGTTACAAAACACATAAGCTAAAAATCAGAGATGTAGCTGTAATGCAAATAACATAATAATTATTATAATAGAGGAATGCACAGTGATGTGATAGCCCCAAAGAAGGAGCATTGGAGAATAATTTAGTGGGTTGCATAGCAATTTTCCACACAATGAGAAGAAAATATGTCTAGGTTTGAAGTATAAAGAGTGTTGTTAAGAAAATAGAAAAAAGGCTGACAATAATCAAAGTTTACGGCCCACGTGAAGTATCAGAAAATTAGGCTACAAGCTACGTAGAGGGATAAATTTGTGAAGCCTTGTAGTAGTAGGTGCTACTGGTTCCCTACCCAGATCTCCTTCCCCTTACTGGCATGCCCCAGCAAATGTTTTGGCCTCCAACAACTAATTGCTACACTCTTCTCAGAAGAACTGTCCCCTGGTCTAAAAGACTCACCTTTCCCATTGGTGCTTTGGAGGTTACTCCTAGGGGCTGGCCCATTTTCAGTGACTGATGTGGGGTAGAAAGGAATGCATGGCCCCTTGGTCTTGTGTGAATAATTCTGTAGTGATATTCATGTTCTAGTGTTCTGTATTATTCAGGATTTGATCAGACAGCTGATCATTTTTAGTTATCTGGAATAAGTAATTTTGCATTAGACCTATGAAATTGTGAAAGATCATGAAGCAGTCTAAGGAAGACAGTTGCCTCTGCATCTGATGGTAGATTGAAGTTGTTAAAAGACATCAGAGTGGCTGTTAGTAAGAAGTTAGACATAAAGAACAAACTGGAGCTCACGAAGGCAGGCTGGAACCAAGGAACACAAACTGCAACCTGTGTCTGTCTCCCTCTGACTCCAATCATGATAATGTAAGTGATCTGATGATGAAGCTGGAGACCAATACCAGGAAGGTCTCTGCACATTCATCTGATCCAGAACTTAGGGAACTGAAGGAA
This sequence comes from Nomascus leucogenys, assembly GCF_006542625.1. Taxonomy (NCBI): domain Eukaryota; kingdom Metazoa; phylum Chordata; class Mammalia; order Primates; family Hylobatidae; genus Nomascus; species Nomascus leucogenys. Next base: position 14,839,737 of record NC_044401.1, on the reverse strand, counting down.
GAAATCAAATGAGAGCATGGAAACAGCTGCCGTCTCCACTAGGCCTGTGAGCCACAAGATCAGCAATAACGGGAGCTATCTGCAACAGCATCTTGCGCCCTTCACTGACCTGCAGGGTAGAATGGCTGTTACTTTCCTCTGCCTTCTAAATTTTATGCAGATATCACTTGTAGCCAACGATAAACCGAAAGATATAAAGGGGAGAGGATTCTGGAAAATGTAGTTTCAACTTAACTATGTTGATGCAGTACAGAACGACGACAAGCTCCCCATAGTATCAGCTGAACACATAACTTTACTTAGACGTTACACAGACTTCAACTCAGCACACATCCTACTTTGATTCTTCTTCCGCCTATTTTGCTTCCCAGATATCCGCAAATTCATGTGAAAGCATCGCATCAGCAAATCCCTTACACAAGAATTCTGTCTTGGTCTCTGCTTCTAGATAACCCAACCTAAAGTGCCCCTCATCATGATAATGAATTGTGACTCTATTTCATAGGCAACAAGGAGATATTGATAGCTATTTTTGTTCATTGGTGATAAACTTATTAGATAGGTGACACAGGATAATCAGTGAACAAAGATTGCCAAGGGTTTTAAAATGTGCTAATACAATACTGCTAATTAAACTATAAAGCAATGCTTTCTGATTACTAACAATTATTAAATTTGCTAAAAGAGCTATTTATTTTTTAAATTAGGTAAACAGATTTTTATTATAAATTGGTATCAGGTTTATCAGTATCACTTTTGTGGATACATTAAAAATGATTTTTTTTAAATTTTTGTTTTTAGAGACGGGATGTCATTCTGTTGCCCAGGCTGGAGTGCAGTGGCATAATCGTAGCTCACCATAGCCTCAAACTCCTGGGCTCAAGTGATCTTCCTGCCCCAGGCTCCACAGTAGCTGGGACAGGTGTACCATCATGCCTGGCTAAATTTTTAAAACTTTTTTGTAGAGCTGGGGGTCTTGCTATGTTGCCTAGGAAGGTCTCAAACTCCTGGCTTCAAGCAATTCTCCTGCCTCAGCCTCCCAAAGCACTGGGATTATAGGTATGATCACAACACTGGCCAAACAAAAAATATTATAATAAAAATAAATGGATTAAGTTATTTTCAAAACTTCCTCCTAATAAGTATCTAAATATTGAGTTATTTCTCAACTTAGAATGGTCAATGTCTATAATTTTATACACCAAATCTTCCTCTATGCCATCAAGAATATTGATAATACATTTCTTAAAGAATTGATGAAAGAACTAAAAGTCATTAGTGCTCAAGAGCTAAGTTTGCAGTCATGTAAAACTAGTTTACTTTTGACTTCCTTTTTAGGAATGTTGTTCCACAATTTTTCCTGAGATTTTTTTTTTTTATGTCACCAACACCCGTGTAAGTTATGATACTGAGACACCTGACTTTCAGATAGACACTAATAAATAAACTCATTATGACTGCCACCTGGCTGACGGTGATTGTAAAAAGTATTCTGATTCCAAAGAACCTAAAGTATGAAAAATTGTTTACTTAGAACCAATCAATACACCGTGGTACCTGAAGATGAGTTGATGGTGGATAGATAATAATTAGGATAACTGGCTAAGTGGCATTTGTGTTAATCCCAGCAAAAAATGTCAATCACCAATACCAGAACATAAACAGTGGCGATGAGAAGGGATTTGAATTACATTTAGGAGACAAAACTAGTGTGGATATTTAGTAAAAAATATTTCTCTGTGAAGATGCTATTCACACATTTATATTAAATGCCCAGAAATGGTTTTGCATCAAATTCAAATGGATATACAAATGTATATATATATATATAAAGGCTGATACTCATTATCATAAAATTTGAAGTACTTTTTTAATAATTTTAGAGTTCTTGATGAATTTGTATATTTATACAGATTCCATTGACTCTGCTGCCAATATTAGGGTATCATTCTGACTACAAAAAGATTAACTACCATTCAACTGATTTCCATCTATTAATTACACGGTGATGTTGGACCTTAGTTTCTGGCCATGCTCCTATTCACAAATAGCTTAGAGAGTTTAGTTTTAAACAATATGCTCATGAGATATGGTAATACTTTGCAATTCAGTACAAAATTGTTTTTCTATTCAGTTACTGGTTTAGATTTATTCTCTTCCACCTCATGATTAAATAGACAAATTGTACCATAAATATCCCTATTATTTTTTCTTGCTATGCCTTTCAGTGGGCTAAAGAAACATCTTATTTGCATTAGCAATATCTCCAGATGCATATATATGTCTGATATCAACAATGAAGCACATCCTTGGCATTAGTTATTTTAATATTTTTACCATAACTAAATTGTAGCATCAGAATTCCAAAGACATTAATTGTCGTGGAATATACCTCAAGCAGATCATTTGACCAAGGCCTAATTTTATTAGCAGTATTCATTCCTAAAACTTTTTTTAAGTTACTTATAACTTGCTTATTTTACACACTGCTTCACCACACATCTTAATGTAAAATATTATTCTTTGGAGAAATTGGATGATCAAAATTTTACGCACAAAATTTATTGCTGGTTAATATATTGAAACAGAATGAAAACTTAGATCTCTGCTTATCCTCTCACATCAGTTATGCTTACAGCCTCTAGGTGAGGCCAGTAGATATTCACAATATCAAATTAAATTTAAGCAGAATAAAACCTCATCTTTGCAATTTGTCAGTTCTTAAAATTAACTTTTTTACTTGGTTTCAAAAATAAACTGTATATGTAACATCTGTAAAGAATCAATTTTCACCTGTGTGCACATGTATCTGTAATGCATATACTTATGTAAATGTTTTAAACTATCATAGAAACTTCAAACATACCTAAAAGAAGAGCAAATAATGTAATAAAATTTTGTATTTTCATCTTTCAGCTTCAGCAATTATCAACATTTAGTCATTTATATTTTAATACAATGACAGTTTCTACTGCAGCTATTAACCACAACTACCATTTGAAGACTAGTATTATGCGCCAATGTTTCATGTGAAGTCCTTAGTTTTATGCAGTAGAAATAAGCTGGCTAATTTAAGTAGAAAATTAATAGAAATAAATAATCTAGAAAAGGATCATAAAATTCTTGAGGATAAGATATTCAGGAGCACTACTGAAAATCATGATAAAGCTTTCTTAAGTGCCACAGGAAATTAGGTGTAGCTTTTACCTCTGCTACAACATTCACCAAATACAACTGACATAGACATTTAATTTATAATCACTAGTTCCAGTGATGTAATTAACAGCATCTAATACACGTCTATCCATAACTGTGACAGAGATTAGAAAAACAGGTAGCTGGCTTCTATGGTGAGAGGTGTTCTAAGAATCACAGAGTAGGATATTTCTCAAATATAGAAAAGGGGTACAGATGCTGGAAATTCAACATTGAACAATAATCACTTCAACAGGCATCAGACACTGGGCTAATTTCAATAAAAATGCTTGTAAAATGTTTAGCCCAGTGTTTAGCCTGTAAGTTAGTCTCTCTCATTGTCCTCACTTCAGAGATAAAGTAATTTCAGTTAATTAACTTGCCCAGTGTTATGCAACCATTAAATAATGGAACACGGATACCAACAAAAGTCTGGCTGATCCAAAGTCTTTGTGCTAAACACTGCACTATTTTTTAATTGAGAGTATTTACAAAAGCCATTTATTTCAATCAAATTATAATGTTACAATAAGACAGTGAAGGCCAATAGCTTGTCCAAAGACATAACACCAGCAACTTCAGACAACCTTTACAGCAGAACAACTATCTGATAGGATTTTGATGTATGATGATGCTTTTATAATAGTGCTTACTGTCTATTGATTGTGGTGATTGTGGTAAAGCTGGCATCCCTAAATTCAGAGTCCATCTTCACTATTAAATTAAATATCTAAAATACTCAGTATATCAGAACTGTAAATGACACAGATATAATGTCTAAACAAACAATCACAACTCAGAACTCTATACAAAGAGATAGAAATGTTAATGGAACTTACCCAGAGATTGACAGTAGGCAAAACACCCATCACTTCCCAAGGAAGAACACCTTGATTTGTTGCTGCATTTGTTTGAAATCAATCTGAGACATTCAGGCTGAAAGGAACAACAATTCAATAAAGAATCAACACAATTAAATGAAGTTATATTTAACTTGAAATTATGCCAAGGGCCTTTCACATTCCAGTGCTCGCATACTGTAGACATATATTGGCAAAATATATATATGAAAACATAGGAGAATGGAAACTTACATAAAAATTGGGATACAAATAGTAAATTATCTGAAAATATATTTTATGCCTAATAAATTTCTATTTCCAAAAATACATGTAAAAGATGTACTTATTCTAGGTTCTTGAAGGACCATGAAATGAAAGAAAGCGAAGAAGATTTTAAATATATTTTTCTACTTACTTACAAACTTGTTAATGTCACATTGTTATATATTTACATGTTTTGTACCTATGCAATTACTTCCCTAGGAGGAAAATATTCCTAGAAATGGAATTTTGAGGTATAGAGGAATGCATTTAAACCTTTTGGAAAACTGTTCCATCATGCCATGTAGAATTAGATAAAACTACAATGTAATAGTTATATATGAAAATGTCCATTATTTCACACTTTACTTCATTGGCGTTTTTAAAAATAATAATTAAAAATACTTTTTAAATAACTATTTGATTTATATTGAGGAAAAATATTTATATCTAATGGTATTTATTTTACAATTTTGAATTGCCTGTTCATATTGTTTCCTATTGTATTGGAGTACTTGTCTTTTTTAAACTGCTGTGTAAGATCATTCTGTGCATCACGAAATGTATTAATACATTGCAACACATTCTCCCCTCTTTACATGTTATTTGTTTATTTATTTATGTATTTTCTTATTTATTTTCGTGTAAAGATGTTTTAAACATGTGGTCAATTGTCATCTTTTCTCATAAAAGATTCTGTTATTGATAACACAATTAGAAACGTTTTCCCTGACTTGTATGTTATATAAATATTCACTCATAATTACTTCATACATTATTTTGTGTGTTCATTTCACCACAGACTAATTTTTCTGAAATTCATTTTTGAGTTGTATATTCATTTTGTATATTGTATATATTACATTTTTCCAATGTTTGGCCATTTGTATGTCCATCCTAATTTGAAAGAAAAGTAAAGAGTTTTAGTATATCTATTCATATATACTTGCTCTTTTCTCCTTATTTCTTACTGTGTTTTAATGATGTCTCTTTGTTTTCACATATCAAGATATTATTCCATCATTGTAACTTTATACAATTGATGAAAGTAAATAATTGTTAAGTATTTTAATTTTTTCTTTTTTCTATATTTGTTGGCATTATAAATAGGAATTTTATTTATATTGAAGATTCAGGGTTTTTTGATTTACCATTGTTTACATACGCATAATAAAATTGTCATAATGAAATTGTCGTTTTCTTTTAAAAAGTCTGTAATATTTTTATTTTGTTCAGGTGGATAATCTTATTATATAAAAATATTGATTATAGGCCAGGTGCAGTGGCTCACACCTGTAATCCCAGCACTTTGGGAGGCCGAGGTGGGCGGATCACGAGGTCAGGAGATCAAGACCATCCTGGCTAACATGGTGAAAGCCCCTCTCTACTAAAAATACAAAAAATTAGCCAGGCGTGGTGGCGAGTGCCTGTAGTCCAGCTACTCAGGAGGCTGAGGCAGGAGAATGGCGTGAACCCGGGAGGCAGAGCTTGCAGTGAGCCGAGATCGTGCCACTGCACTCCAGCTTGGGCAACAGAGTGAGACTCTGTCTCAAAAAATAAAAAATTTAAAAAAAAATAAATTGACTCACTTTTTTAACCTCATTGGTTCACACTTCCAAAATTATGTAAGATCAAGGCAGTGATAATGGCTACACTTGTCTTATTTTTGTTGCAAATGTAATGCTTCTAGTCTAGTGTATTGTAATTAAATGGTTTGAAGGCTTTCAATATCTCTACAATGAAAATAAAGCTGGGGTGGAGCCAAGATGGCCGAATAGGAACAGCTCTGGTCTACAGCTCCCAGCCTGAGCGACACAGAAGACGGGTGATTTCTGCATTTCCGTTTGAGGTACTGGGTTCATCTCACTAGGGAGTGCCAAACAGTGGGTGCAGGACAGTCGGTGCAGTGCACTGTGAGCGAGCCGAAGCAGGGCAAGGCATTGCCTCACTCGGGAGACGCAAAGGGTCAGGGAGTTCCCTTTCCTAGTCAAAGAAAGGGGTAACAGACAGCACCTGGAAAATCATGTCAGTCCCACCGTAATACTGCGCTTCTCCAATGGGCCTGGAAAACGGCACACCAAGAGATTGTGTCCTGCACCTGGCTCGGAGGGTCCTATGCCCACAGAGTCTTGCTGATTGCTAGCACAGCAATCTGAGATCAAACTGAAAGGTGGCAGCAAGGCTAGGGGAGGGGCGCCCGCCATTGCCCAGGCTTGCTTAGGTAAACAAAGCAGCCAGGAAGCTCGAACTGGGTGGAGCCCACCACAGCTCAAGGAGGCCTGCCTGCCTCTGTAGGCTCCACCTCTGGGAGCAGGGCACAGACAAAGAAAAATTCAGCAGGAACCTCTACAGACTTAAATGTCCCTGTTTGACTGACAGCTTTGAAGAGAGTAGTGGTTCTCCCAGCACGCAGCTGGAGATCTCAGAACTGACAGACTGCCTCCTAAAGTGGGTCCTTGACCCCTGAGAAGTCTAACTAGGAGGCACCCCCCAGTAGGGACACACATCACTCGGCCAGGTACTCCTCTGAGACAAAACTTCCAGAGGAACTATCAGACAGCTAAATTTGTGGTCTCAGGAAAATCTGCTGTTCTGCAGCCACTGCTGCTGACACCCAGCCAAACAGGGTCTAGAGAGGACCTCTAGCAAACTTCAACAGACCTGCAGCTGAGGGTCCTGTTTGGTAGAAGGAAAACTAACAAACAGAAAGGATATCCACACCAAAAACCCATCTGTACATCACCATCATAAAAGACCAAAAGTAGATAAAACCACAAAGATGGGGAAAAAACAGAGCAGAAAAACTGGAAACTCTAAAAAGCAGAGCACTTCTCCTCCTCCAAAGGAACGCAGTTCCTCACCAGCAATGGAACAAAGCTGGGCGGAGAATGACTTTGACGAGCTGAGAGAAGAAGGCTTCAGACGATCAAACTACTCTGAGCTACTGGAGGAAATTCAAAACAATAGCAAAGAAGTTAAAAACTTTGAAAGAAAATTAGACGAATGGATAACTAGAATAACCAATGGAGATAAGGGCTTAAAGGGGCCGATGGAGCTGAAAGCCAAGTATAGAGAACTACGCGAAGATTGCAGAAGCCTCCATAGCCAATGCGATCAACTGGAAGAAAGGGTATCAGTGATGGAAGATGAAATGAATGAAATGAAGCGAGAAGGGAAGTTTAGAGAAAAAAGAATAAAAAGAAATGAACAAAGCCTCCAAGAAATTTGGGACTATGTGAAAAGACCAAACCTACGTCTGATTGGTGTACCTGAAAATGACGGGGAGAATGGAACCAAGTTGGAAAACACTCTGCAAGATATTATCCAGAGAACTTCCCCAATCTAGCAAGGCAGGCCAACATTCAGATTCAGGAAATACAGAGAATGCCACAAAGATACTCCTCGAGAAGAGCAACTACAAGACACATAATTGTCAGATTCACCAAAGTTGAAATGAAGGAAAAAATGTTAAGGGCAGCCAGAGAGAAAGGTCCAGTTACCCACAAATGGAAGCCCATCAGACTAACAGCTGATCTCTCAGCAGAAACTCTACAAGCCAGAAAAGAGTGGGGGCTGATATTCAACATTCTTAAAGAAAAGAATTTTCAACCCAGAATTTCATATCCAGCCAAACTAAGCTTCATAAGTGAAGGAGAAATAAAACACTTTACAGACAAGCAAACGCTGAGTGATTTTGTCACCACCAGGCCTGCCCTAAAAGAGCTCCTGAAGGAAGCACTAAACATGGAAAGGAACAACTGGTACCAGCCCCTGCAAAAACACGCCAAATTGTAAAGACCATCAAGGCTAGGAAGAAACTGCATCAATTAACGAGCAAAATAACCAACTAACATCATAATGACAGCATCAGATTCACACGTAACAATATTAACTTTAAATGTAAATGGGCTAAATGCTCCAATTAAAAGACACAGACTGGCAAACTGGATAAGGAGTCAAGACCCATCAGTGTGCTGTATTCAGGAAACCCATCTCATGTGCAGAGACACACATAGACTCAAAATAAAGGGATGGAGGAAGATCTATCAAGCAAACAGAAAACAAAAAAAGGCAGGGGTTGCAATCCTAGTCTCTGATAAAATAGACTTTAAACCAACGAAGATCAAAAGAGACAAAGAAGGCCATTACATAATGGTAAAGGGATCAATTCAACAAGACGAGCTAACTATCCTAAATATATATGCACCCAACACAGGAGCACCCAGATTCATAAAGCAAGTCCTGAGTGACCTACAAAGGGACTTAAACTCCCACACAATAATAATGGGAGATTTTAACACCCCACTGTCAACATTAGACAGATCAACCAGACAGAAAGTTAACAAGGATATCCAGGAATTGAACTCAGCTCTGCACAAAGTGGACCTAATAGACATCTACAGAACTCTCCACCCCAAATCAACAGAATATACATTTTTTTCAGCATCACACCACACCTGTTCCAGAATTGACCACATAGTTGGAAGTAAAGCTCTCCTCAGCAAATGTAAAAGAACAGAAATTATAACAAACTGTCTCTCAGACCACAGCGCAATCAAACTAGAACTCAGGATTAAGAAACTCACTCAAAACCGCTCAACTACATGGAAACAGAACAACCTGCTCCTGAATGACTATTGGGTACATAATGAAATGAAGGCAGAAATAAAGATGTTCTTTGAAACCAATGAGAACAAAGACACAACATACCAGAATCTCTGGGACACATTCAAAGCAGTGTGTAGAGGGAAATTTATAGCACTAAATGCCCACAAGAGAAAGCAAGAAAGATCCAAAATTGACACCCTAACATCACAATTAAAAGAACTAGAAAAGCAAGAGCAAACACATTCAAAAGCTAGCAGAAGGCTAGAAATAACTAAAATCAGAGCAGAACTGAAGGAAATAGAGACACAAAAAACCCTTCAAAAAATTAATGAATCCAGAAGCTGGTTTTTTGAAAAGATCAACAAAATCGATAGACCACTAGCAAGTCTAATAAAGAAGAAAAGAGAGAAGAATCAAAGAGATGCAATAAAAAATGAAAAAGGGGATATCACCAGCAATCCCACAGAAATACAATCTACCATCAGAGAATACTACAAACACCTCTATGCAAATAAACTAGAAAATTTAGAAGAAATGGATAAATTCCTTGACAAATACACCCTCCCAAGACTAAACCAGGAAGAAGTTGAATCTCTGAATAGACCAATAACAGGTTCTGAAATTGCGGCAATAATCAATAGCTTACCAACCAAAAAGATTCCAGGACCTGATGGATTCACAGCCGAATTCTACCAGAGGTACAAGGAGGAACTGGTACCATTCCTTCTGAAACTATTCCAATCGATAGAAAAAGGGGGAATCCTCCCTAACACATTTTATGAAGCCAGCATCGTCCTGATACCAAAGCCTGGCAGAGACATAACCAAAAAAGAGAATTTCAGACCAATATCCTTGATGAACATTGATGCAAAAATCCTCAATAAAATACTGGCAAACTGAATCCAGCAGCACATCAAAAAGCTTATACACCATGATGAAGTGGGCTTCATCCCTGGGATGCAAGGCTGGTTCAACATACGCAAATCAATAAATGTAATCCAGCATATAAACAGAACGAAAGACAAAAACCACATGATTATCTCAATAGATGCAGAAAAGGCCTTTGACAAAATTCAACAACGCCTCATGCTAAAAACTCTCAATATCAGGAGCTGGTTTTTTGAGAAGATCAACAAAATTGATAGACCGCTAGCAAGACTAATAAAGAAGAAAAGAGAGAAGAATCAAATAGATGCAATAAAAAATGAAAAAGGGGATATCACCACCGATCCCACAGAAATACAATCTACCATCAGAGAATACTACAAACACCTCTATGCAAATAAACTAGAAAATCTAGAAGACATGGATAAAGTCCTCGACAAATACACCCTCCCAAGACTAAATCAGGAAGAAGTCGAATCTCTGAATAGACCAATAACAGGTTCTGAAATTGTGGCAATAATCAGTAGCTTACCAACCAAAAAGAGTCCAGGACCTGATGGATTCACAGCTGAATTCTACCAGAGGTACAAGGAGGAACTGGCACCCTTCCTTCTGAAACTATTCCAATCGATAGAAAAAGAGGGAATCCTCCCTAACACATTTTATGAAGCCAGCATCATCCTGATACCAAAGCCAGGCAGAGAAACAACCAAAAAAGAGAATTTTAGACCAATATCCTTGATGAACATTGATGCAAAGATCCTCAATAAAATACTGGCAAACCGAATCCAGCAGCACATCAAAAAGCTTATACACCATGATCAAGTGGGCTTCATCCCTGGGATGCAAGGCTGGTTCAACATACGCAAATCAATAAATGTAATCCAGCATATAAACAGAACCAAAGACAAAAACCACATGATTATCTCAATAGATGCAGAAAAGGCCTTTGATAAAATTCAACAACCCTTCATGCTAAAATCTCTCAATAAATTAGGTATTGATGGGACATATCTCAAAATAATAAGAGCTATATATGAAAAACCCACAGCCAATATCATACTGAATGGGCAAAAACTGGAAGCATTCCCTCTGAAAACTGGCACAAGACAGGGATGCCCTCTCTCACCGCTCCTATTCAACATAGTGCTGGAAGTTCTGGCCAGAGCAATCAGGCAGGAGAAGGAAATAAAGGGTATTCAATTAGGAAAAGAGAAAGTCAAACTGTCCCTGTTTGCAGATGACATGATTGTATATCTAGAAAATCCCATTGTCTCAGCCCAAAATCTCCTTAAGCTGATTAGCAACTTCGGCAAAGTCTCAGCATACAAAATCAATGTACAAAAATCACAAGCATTCTTGTACACCAATCACAGACAAACAGAGAGCCAAATCATGAGTGAACTCCCATTCACAATTGCTTCAAAGAGAATAAAATACCTAGGAATCCAAATTACAAGGGATGTGAAGGACCTCTTCAAGGAGAACTACAAACCACTGCTCAATGAAATAAAAGAGGATACAAACAAATGGAAGAACATTCCATGCTCATGGGTTGGAAAAATCAATATCGTGAAAATGGCCATACTGCCCAAAGTAATTTATAGATTCAATGCCATCCCCATCAAGCTACCAATGACTTTCTTCACAGAATTGGAAAAAACTACTTTAAAGTTCATATGGAACCAAAAAAGAGCCCGCATCACCAAGTCAATCCTAAGCCAAAGGAACAAAGCTGGAGGCATCACGCTACCTGACTTCAAACTATACTACAAGGCTACAGTAACCAAAACAGCATGGTACTGGTACTACAACAAAGATATAGATCAATGGAACAGAACAGAGCCCTCAGAAATGATGTCGCGTATCTACAACTATCTGATCTTTGACAAACCTGACAAAAACAAGAAATGGGGAAAGGATTCCGTATTTAATAAATGGTGCTGGGAAAACTGGCTAGCCATATGTAGAAAGCTGAAACTGGATCCCTTCCTTACACCTTATACAAAAATTAATTCAAAATGGATTAAAGACTTAAATGTTAGACCTAAAACCATTAAAATCCTACAAGAAAACCTAGGCAATACCATTGAGGACATAGGCGTGGGCAAGGACTTCATGTCTAAAACACCAAAAGCAATGGCAACAAAAGCCAAAATTGACAAATGGGATCTAATTAAACTAAAGAGCTTCTGCACAGCAAAAGAAACTACCATCAGAGTGAACAGGCAACCTACAGAATGGGAGAAAATTTTTGCAACCTACTCATCTGACAAAGGGCTAATATCCAGAATCTACAATGAACTCAAACAAATCTACAAGAAAAAAACAAATAACCCCATCAAAATGGGGGCAAAGGACATGAACAGACACTTCTCAAAAGAAGACATTTATGCAGCCAAAAAACACATGAAGAAATGCTCATCATCACTGGCCATCAGAGAAATGCAAATCAAAACCACAGTGAGATACCATCTCACACCAGTTAGAATGGCCATCATTAAAAAAACAGGAAACAACAGGTGCTGGAGAGGATGTGGAGAAATAGGAACACTTTGACACTGTTGGTGGGACTGTAAACTAGTTCAACCATTGTGGATGTCAGTGTGGCGATTCCTCAGGGATCTAGAACTAGAAATACCATTTGACCCAGCCATCCCATTACTGGGTATATACCCAAAGGACTATAAGTCATGCTGCTATAAAGACACACGCACACGTATGTTTATTGCAGCGCTATTCACAATAGCAAAGACTTGGAACCAACCCAAATGTCCAACAACGATAGACTGGATTAAGAAAATGTGGCACATAAACACCATGGAATACTATGCAGCCATAAAAAATGATGAGTTCATGTCCTTTGTAGGGACATGGATGAAAGTGGAAAACATCATTCTCAGTAAACTATCGCAAGGACAAAAAAGGAAACACCACATGTTCCCACTCATAGGTGGGAATTGAACAATGAGAACTCATGGACACAGGAAGAGGAACATCACATTCCAGGGACTGTTGTGGGGTGGGGGGAGGGGGGAGGGACAGCATTAGGAGATATACCTAATGCTAAATGACGAGTTAATGGGTGCAGGAAATCAGCATGGCACATGGATACATATGTAACAAACCTGCACATTGTGCACATGTACCCTAAAACCTAAAGTATAATTAAAAAAAAAAACTCTCAATAAATTAGGTATTGATGGGATGTATCTCAAAATAATAAGAGCTATCTATGACAAACCCACAGCCAATATCATACTGAATGGGCAAAAACTGGAAGCATTCCTTTTGAAAACTGGCACAAGACAGGGATGCCCTCTCTCACCACTCCTATTCAACATAGTGCTAGAAGTTCTGGCCAGGGAAATCAGGCAGGAGAGGGAAATAAAGGGTATTCAAATTAGGAAAAGAGGAAGTCAAATTGTCCCTGTTTGCAGATGACATGATTGTATATCTAGAAAACCCCAACGTCTCAGCCCAAAATCTCCTTAAGCTGATTAGCAACTTCAGCAAAGTCTCAGGATACAAAATCAATGTTCAAAAATCACAAGCATTCTTGTACACCAATCACAGACAAACAGAGAGCCAAATCATGAGTGAACTCCCATTCACAATTGCTTCAAAGAGAATAAAATACCTAGGAATCCAAATTACAAGGGATGTGAAGGACCTCTTCAAAGAGAACTATAAACCTCTGCTCAATGAAATAAAAGAGGATACAAACAAATGGAAGAACATTCCATGCTCATGGGTTGGAAGAATCAATATCGTGAAAATGGCCATACTGCCCAAGGTAATTTATAGATTCAATGCCATCCCCATCAAGCTACCAATAACTTTCTTCACAGAATTGAAAAAAACTACTTTAAAGTTCATATGGAACCAAAAAAGAGCCCGCATCGCCAAGTCAATCATAAGCCAAAAGAACAAAGCTGGAGGCATCATGCTACCTGACTTCAAATTATACTACAAGTCTACAGTAACCAAAACAGCATGGTACTGGTACCACAACAGAGACATAGATCAATGGAACAGAACAGAGCCCTCGGAAATAATGCTGCATATCTACAACTATCTGATCTTTGACAAACCTGACAAAAACAAGAAATGGGGAAAGGATTCCCTATTTAATAAATGATGCTGGGATAACTGGCTAGCCATATGTAGAAAGCTGAAACTGGATCCCTTCCTTACACCTTATACAAGAATTAATTCAAGATGGATTAAAGACTTAAATGTCAGACCTAAAGCCATTAAAATCCTACAAGAAAACCTAGGCAATACCATTCAGGACATAGGCGTGGGAAAGGACTTCATGTCTAAAACACCAAGAGCAATGGCAACAAAAGCCAAATTGACAAATGGGATCTAATTAAACTAAAGAGCTTCTGCACAGCAAAAGAAACTACCATCAGAGTGAACAGGCAACCTACAGAATGGGAGAAAATTTTTGCAACCTACTCATCTGACAAAGGGCTAATATCCAGAATCTACAATGAACTCAAACAAATTTACAAGAAAAAAACAAACAACCCCATTAAAAGGTGGGCAAAGGACATGAACAGACACTTCTCAAAAGAAGACATTTATGCAGCCAAAAAACACATGAAGAAATGCTCATCATCACTGGCCATCAGAGAAATTCAAATCAAAACCACAGTGAGATACCATCTCACACCAGTTAGAATGGGCATCATTAAAAAGTCAGGAAACAACAGGTGCTGGAGAGGATGTGGAGAAATAGGAACACTTTGACACTGTTGGTGGGACTGTAAACTAGTTCAACCATTGTGGATGTCAGTGTGGCGATTCCTCAGGGATCTGGAACTAGAAATACCATTTGACCCAGCCATCCCATTACTGGGTATATACCCAAAAGACTATAAATCATGCTGCTATAAAGACACATGCACACGTATGTTTATTGCGGCACTATTCACAATAGCAAATAGTTGGAACCAACCCAAATGTCCAACAACAATAGACTGGATTAAGAAAATGTGGCACATATACACCATGGAATACTATGCAGCCATAAAAAGTGATGAGTTCATGTCCTTTGTAGGGACATGGATGAAAGTGGAAAACATCATTCTCAGTAAACTATCGCAAGGACAAAAAACCAAACATCGCATGTTCTCACTCATAGGTGGGAATTGAACAATGAGAACTCATGGACACAGGAAGGGGAACATCACACTCCAGGGACTGTTGTGGGGTGGGGGGAGGGGGGCGGGACAGCATTAGGAGATATACCTAATGCTAAATGATGAGTTAATGGGTGCAGCAAAACAACATGGCACATGGATACATATGTAACAAGCCTGCACATTGTGCACATGTACCCTAAAACCTAAAGTAAAATAATAATAAAAAAAAAGAAAATAAAGCATGTTTATATTTCAGTTTTATAAAGAGTTTTAATATTTAGGAATTGGATTTTAAATATTATCAAATATTCTGTCTACCTAAGCTTTTCCTTTATGATAATTTATATTAAAAGATTTCCTAATATTAAACATTATTTCATTTCTTAAATGTACTGAACTAGTAACACTCTTTTTTTTTTTTTTTTTTTTTTTTTTTTTTTTTTTTTGAGATGGCGTCTCGCCCTGTCACCCAGGCTGGAGTGCAATGGTGCAATCTCAACTCACTGCGACCTCCACCTCCTGGTTCAAACAATTCTCCTGCCTCAGCCTCCCAAATAGCTGGGATTACAGGCACCCACTGCCATGCCCAGCTGATTTTTGTATTCTTAGTAGAGACAGCGTTTCACCATGTTGGCCAGGCTGGTCTTGAACTCCTGACCTCATGATCCGCCCACCTCAGCCTCCCACCTCAGTGCTGGGATTACAGGTGTGAGCCACCACACCCAGTCACTAGTAACACTTTAAAAATATACCTTTGGATTTAGTTTGCTAGCATTTATTTTTAAAGTAAGCATATGTATTAATAGTTAATAGTTTAGCCTTTCTTCAGGCTTTTATTTTTATTGACTGAGGATGGCTTCCAATATGCATCTTCAGCTTATTACAGTAAAATTTCAAATAATATTACAGTCCTTTATGTACAGTGTCAGAAACTTCCAGCAGTTATATATTTTTTGTCTATCACATCTTTTGGGATATAAACCACACCATATGTTCTTAATAGATAGTCAAGTATCTTTTAACATGAATAAAAATAAGAAAACTTTATTTCAGATTGAAAATTATTTTCACTATTTCTGGTGAACTTTATTACTTGGATACAGGTTTCCATCTGATACTACATTCCTTCTGCTTGAAAGAATTTCTTGTAATGTCATAATGAAGTTTTATTTCAAATATATTCTTTTATTTCTCTGAAAAAGTCTTTTTTTACATTCAAATTTGAGAGATTTTTTATTGGGGATAGAATTCTGGGTTGACAGCTTTATTTTTCATTAAGTATCTTGAAGTTGTTCCATTGTCTCTCTTTTGCATTGTTTCAGATAAAGAAGTCTTTTGTAATTCTTTTCTTTGTTTTTCCAAATACACTGTTATTTTTATACTGCCTTTAAGATTGCTTACTGGGCATTGAGTTTCTACCAGTTTGACTATGTTATATCTAAGTATGCTTTTGTTTTGGTTTTTCTATATTGTGGTTGGTGTCCTCTGGGCTTTTTGTGGTTTGTTGCTGTTTCATTGATTTTGAAAAATGCTTGCTTTTTTTTCACTTCAAATATTTCTTCTGCCTCATCAACTGTCTCTTCTCCTATTTTTGGAATTTTAATTCCATATATACAACTGTCACACAGTCCTAATATTCTTTTCTTTAAATCTTTCCTCTTCTTTTGTTGTACTTTGAACAATTTATATTGGCATATCTTTAAGTGAACTGATTACGTCCCCAGTTCTGTTTAGTCTGCTGTTAAAGAACATTTTACCCTTGACATTGTGCTTTTTATTCTAGTATTTCTATTTGCTGGATCTACTGGAATTTCTCATTTTTATAGTTTTTAATTTATCATCCAAAATTCTGTTTATCCGTGTTGTCTAACATTTCTCTTAATTATAATTATTCAGGTTATACAGTTATTATTTTCTTGATTCTGTATTCTCTTCCATTTGTCTATTTGCCTATCCCCATGTCACTGACACATTCTTTTAATTTCGATAGGTTTAAATACATCTAAACATTGACCAGTATACAAGTACTTCCTAGGATTTTGATAAAGCTTATGTTGAGTCTTTAATTTTTAAAACTTGACATTTTTAGTTCATTCAGCTTTATGATCTATAAACACAATACATTCCTCATTTGTTTATATAGTCAGGGATATCTCTCATAGTTTTTGGTACTGTCTTGTGTAGACATCTTAAATATCTTTTGCTAAATTAACTATTAGATATTTAACTTTTAATACTATAGTAAGTAGTATTATATTTTCTATTTATTTTTTCAATATATAAAAATCAAAATTGATTTTGTATATTGACTGTGTCACTTAATGAAATCACTTATTAATTCTATTAGTTTTCTTATAGATTATTTTGTGACTAATAAAATAAATTAGTAATTACTGTGTCCTTTTTTTTATTCTGTGGAAAGATTTCTACTAAGATGAATAAAGTTTCTTCCTTCAATTTTTGAAATAATTTACCAGAGAAGATATCTGAGCTTGGACATACAGCTTTTCATACTGAAAATAAATTTAATAATGTATTTAATTTATTTAATATGTGTGGGAATATTTATATTTTCTGTCTTTTCTTGTTTTAGTATTGACAAAGTATATTTTTTCCTAAAATTTTGCCCTTTTTGACAGAATTGTCTAGTTTACTAGCATAAAGATATTTTATGTACTATCTTTTTTACCATATTCATAGAATCTGTAGTAATATCTCTTTTTTCACTCACGATATTCGTACTTTGTGTTTTCTCTTTTTTCTTGATCACTATTCCTAAGGAGTTATTGATTTTATTAATAGTTTTACTAAATCAAGTTATCTTTATTAATTTATCTATTGTATGAGAGAGAGATGGGGAGAAACGGAGCTAGAAAGAGAAAAATAAAATTAATTTTAGCAATAGTCTTTATTATTTTCCTCATTCTACTTCTGAATTGGATTGGATATTCACTTGCTAATTCTTGAAATAGAAGCTTACATAACTGGTTTCAGATTTTTATCTTCTTAAAATTTATACATAGAACACTATAAGTTTCCTTCTAAGCAATGTTTCAGCTGAATCACACAAATTTTTATATGTTATATTCTCTTTAATATTAAGGTTTAAATATTATCTAGTTACCATTTTGATTTCCTCTTTAGCTTGTATGTACATATCTAGAGAATCATATATGAAATCAATAATATAAAATTATATTGCTTAATTTCCAAGCAGTTGAGGATTTATCTTTAGCTTGATTTCTAGTTTAATTTTATAATGTCCAAGAATGGTCTCTAAATAATTTCAATACTTTGAAATTTGTTAAATGACATAAGGTCAATATCAGAAAACGTTTTATATTCCCATGAAAAGAATACATATTCTTTCATGGTGTTGAAATATTTTATATATGCTAATTAGGTCAAATGTGTTAATTGTATTATTCGGGTCTTACAAATATATATTTAATTTTCTCTCTACTTATTTTAACAGTTGGTGAAATAAACATATTAAATGTTCCCACTATGATTGTGATTTAGCTATTCCTTTTTTGAAATATTTCAGCTTTTTTTTTTTGCTATATTTTGGGGCTATATTACTGGCTATTCACATTTAGATTTAAGGTATCTTCCTTTTTAACTTCTACATTATTGTGAAGTGACAAGGGGACTTCAAAAAGTTCATAGAAAATGGAATTAAAATATAAAAATGAAAACAACCTTTATTTCTCAACGTAGCTGCCATCAATATTGAGACACTTTTGTAAGTGATATACCAGCCAATTGGTCTATCCCTAAAGAACTGAGGGTCCTGGGGAACTTAACTATGTAAACGCAGTCTTTCTTATCATATTAATTGAAGAAAGATGGATACCTGTTAAAGATTTCTTTAAGTCTGGGAAACAAAAATAAGTCAGAAGGAGCCAAATCAAGACAGTAAGGTGAATACCTAATGATTTCCCATCAAAACTCTCACAAAATTGATCCCTTTTGATAAGAGGAATCAACAGGAGCATTGTTTTAGTGGAGATTACCCTCTGGTGAAGTTTTCCTGGATGTTTTGGGGTGTGTGTGTGTGTGTGTGTGTATGTGTGTGTGTGTGTATGTGGTGTGTTTTGTTTTGTTTTGTTTTCCTTTGTTTTGGCCCTCGAGAAAGTTAACAAGCAAATTCCTTGAGCATCCCTCAAAACTACTGTCATGACCTTTGTTCTTGACTGGTACAGTTTTGCTTTGACTGTTCACCTTCATCCCTTGATATCCATTGCTTTGATTGTGCTTTGTTTTCAGGATCATACTGGTAAAGCCATGTTTCTTCTCCTGTTAGAATTCTTCAAGGAAATGCTTTAGAAGCTTGATCCTACTTGTTTGAAATTTCCATTGAAAGCTCTGCTCTTTTCTGTAGGTCTTCTGGAGGCAAAGGTTTTGGTATTCATTGAGTGTAAAATTTGCTCAAATTCCACTTTTAGTCAGAATTTTGTAAGCTGAACCAATTGAGATATCTATAGTGTTGACTATTGTTTCCATGGTTAATCATTTGTCCTCTTCAATTAGGAAATGAACAAGATATTTTTTTTCACATATTAATGTGCATGGGCTGCCACTGCAAGTTTCATTGTTAACATCATCTCATCCCCTCTTTAAATGAGTTACCCATTTGTAAACTGCTGATCTGTTGGTGGGGCATTGTCCCTAAAACTTCTTATAAAGTATCAATAATTTAAGTATTATTCCAGTCAAGCTTCATCATAAATTTGATATTTGTTCTTGCTTTAATTTTTTTTTAGCTTTTATTTTAGGTTCAGGGGTACATGTGCAGGTTTTTTATATAGGTAAATTGCGGGTTTGGTGTACAGATTATTTTGTCACCCAGGTAATAAGCATAGCACCCAACAGGAAATTTTTTGACCTTTATCCTCCTCCCACCCTCTGCCCTCAAGTAGGCCCTGGTGTCTGTGGTTCTCTTCTTTGTGTTCACATGTACTCAAAGCTTAGCTTCCATTTATAAGTGAGAACATGCAGTATTTGGTTTTCTGTGTCTGCATTAATTTGCTTAGGATAATGGCCTCCAGTTCCATTCATGTTGCTGCAAGGGACATGATCTTATTCTTTTTTTATGGTTGCATAACATTCCATGGTGTATATGTACCGCATTTTCTTTATCCAGTCTCCCATTGATGGGCATTTAGGTTGATTCCATGTCTTTGCTATTGCAAAAAGTGCTGCAATGAACATACACATGTGTATGTCATTATGATACAATAATTTAGATTCCTTTGAATATATACCTAATAATGGGATTGCTGGGTTGAATGGCAATTCTAAGTTTTTTGAGAAATCACCAATTTCTTTGCTTTCTACAACTGCTGAATAATTTACATTCCCACCCATAGTGTGTAAGTATCCCCTTTCTACAATGTGGCCAACAAGAATATGAAAAAATGCTCAGCATCACTAGTCATTAGAGGAAAGCAAATCAAAACTACAACTACATGTGATACTATCTCACACTAGTTAGAATGGCTACCATTATTATTTTTTGAGACAGAGTCTCACTCTGTTGCCCAGACTGGAGTGCAATGGTGTGATCGTGGCTCACTGCAGCCTTGATTTCCTGGGCTCAAGGGATCCTCCCGCCTCAGCCTTCCTTGTAACTGGAACCATAGATGTGCTCCACCATATCTGGCTATTTTTTTCTTATCTTTTTCTAGAGATGGGGTTTTGCCATCTCTTCAAGCAGGGGTTTTATCCAGGCTTGTCTCAAACTCCCGGGCTCAAGCAATCCTGCCTCAGCCTCTGAAAGTGTTGGGATTACAGGCATGAGCCACCACACCCAGCCAGAATGGCTATTATTAAAAAGTCAAAAAATAACAGATACCAGTGATGTTGCAGAGAAAAGGGAACACTTAACGCACTGCTGGTGGGAAAGCATATTAGTTCAGCCATTGTGGAAAGTAGTTTGGCAATGTATCAAATAATTTTAGCAGAAATCATGTTGCTCTGATAGGGGCTTTGTTCAAACTTATGTCTTATATCCTTCTTAGTGCCTCAAACTAGATCCTGTTCAGACATGCAATAACAAGCTAGTATGTTTGTTTTGGTGCCAACAAAAGAATTGGAATCCATGCATAATTTTTTTCATCATACACATTGTCTATGAACTTTCTGAAAATATTTCATATGTCTTTACTTCTCATCTTAATGTTTACTTTTTCCAATATTAATATAGCTATGTTTACTCTTTGGTTTAGTCAACCTTACTACTTTCTTAAGTTTGCTCAGCCCTATAGCTTTGTCTACAGTCTATATTTAAAGTGTATTTCTTTTAAGTGGTATATTATTGCTTTTACTTTTTGATTCAACTAGACAATCTTTGACTTTTAGCATTTTATTTACTTTTAATGTAATTACTGATACATTTGGTTTATGTATACCTCTTACTATTTCTTTTATTGTACCTATCATATTTAATGTTTCCTTTTTTCTCTTATCTTTTAGATTAACCACTTATTATAACAATTTTTATTATCATCATATATTTGAATGTTATTTTCTATCTATTAAAGTTGATAATTATGCATTCTGTTCTTAGATACCATAAATATTACAATATATTTCACTGATTTATTAAAATCTAATACATATCATTGCTTCCCCCATAGTAATAGTATTTGTTTTAAAAAATTATATAATTGGGTATCTTTGGAGAATTTTGATAACTTTTGAGTATCCAGTCTGCTGAATATGTATTTTGCTTTGTTTAGTTTTATGTTTTTAATGGTGTAACAATGTCAATAAATTATAGAGCAGATTAAATAGTAGATTTTTCTTTTCAGTAAGAAAATACCTACCTATTAAATTCTGGAAGTAAAGAACATTATTTGTTTGTGGTTAGTGAAAACAGTGAATGTTGAAGACCATATTTTGCATAACAGATTAACAAGTTTTTTAAAAAATTGAAACAGATTATATATGGAAGATGTTGATGGAAAAGATAAAGAACAACTTCTATTCTGTAAACAATAAGGCTGTGGAATGTGTGTGCAGCTCACCAGTACTTACCAGTTTTAATTATCAGTTTCCAAGTCAGTACAGTGCTAGGGTTAAAACAATGGCTTTTAGGAAGATGTGGGTAGATGTTAGATGTGAAGTTCATACTATTACCTAAAATTTACTGAGAGAAAAAAAGAGAAACTGCAGCCCCCTAAGAAGAGTTAAAAACTTTTGCCTCAATCAGTTTTCATTCTAAATCACTTTCAATTCTTCCAAATCTGACCTCTTTTTCTATGATTGATTGAGATCAGGATAAAAATCTACTATGATGTAACCTATGAGAGCTTCTTAACACAGGTGTCAGTATTTTGTAAGACAGTACAATTTGTTTGAAAGCTAAAAAAAAAAATCTCAAGTTTTCTGCTTTTATTTACTGGATGAATTTATTTGTGACATGTCCAATGTTCAATTTAGCTTTGGACTCGGTTTTACCTATCAAACCCTAAGCCACAGTGTTATATTTAAGGGTTGAGTATATTGTATTTGAGGTTGTAGTGAATTATCCAATTAGACGTTATTCCACTGATTCTTCTTATTGACTACAGCCACGTGGATATTTGGTTTCCGTATTTGCTTCATAAATCAATTGCAAAGTTATGAAACAATATGTTTAATGACTATTCCATTCTAAGAACACTAACATAAAAATATTTTCTTTGCTCTATACCCCAACTGCAATTTCTAAAGCCTTAAACTTTGAAATATACTTACTCTTCTGTATTAACCCTGTACTGATTCAGCCCTCAAGCTCTTTGGAATGTTTCTTCTCCATTTTGTCACATTTCCTCTGCCTTATTTTTGCAATATCCTTTTGGCCAGTCTTCCACTGTTTTCTTCATATTCCAATCCCAATATAAATCAACATGTGCCAAATTGTCTCTCCCAAAACATCATTAAAAAATATTTCTGGCCAGGGATGATGGCTCATGCTGGTAATCCCAGAGACTTGGGAAGCCAAGGCAGGAGGATCACTTGAGGCCAAGAGTTCAAGACTGCATTGAGTCATAAGCCCGCCACTGAACTCCAGCCTGGGTGACAGAGCAAGACCTCATTTCTAAAAAATATTTTTAAAACATTTTAAAACATTTATTCAGGCATGGTGGCATGTGTGTGTAGTCCCAGCTACTTGGGAGGCCTAGGAGCATTGTCTGAGCCCAGCAGTTGAAGACTGCAGTGAGCCATGATCGTGCCACTGCAATCCAGTCTGGGTGAAAGATCAAGACCTGGACTCTAAAAAAAAGTAAAATAAAATAAAATTATCTTTTCTTCCTTCCTTTCTTTGCTTCTTCCTTCTTTCATTTCTTCTTTTCTCATTCTGTCCAAAAGTCAGACAGAATGAGGTGGGAGTAAAGGTGGGAGTTCATATAATAGATGGGTATAGCATTGGTGTCTTTGCAAGGTATGGAGTTGTTAAGGAGGACATCTACACTGGGGGAGGTAAGACCTGAGTGTGTGAAGATGGGAGATTGATTAAATTGTACATTTGTTTTCAGAAATGAGAGTTATAAACATGCTAAAGGGAATGATTTCAATAATCTCGTGGGGTTGGCTTAGAACTTAAGCTTTTTGGTGTGAACTCATGGCCATATTGTGTGTGTGTGTGTGTGTGTGTATATATATATAAATACATCATATATAATATCTATTTTATATTATATATAATTTATATATAATATATAATGTGTTTACATATAATATATATATATGTGTTTATATATAATATATATATGTGTTTATATATAATATATATAATATATAATGTGTTTATATATAATATATAATGTGTTTATATGTATACACACACACACACACACACACACAATACCAGAATCACATGTTGGAAATTAAAGGATAAAGTACTACCTGATACCAGAATTTAATTAGAGTATTTAACAAAATGAAATAATTACATAGCAAAAGAAAAACTGGAAGCAGCCAGGCACGGTGGCTCACACCTGTAATCCCAGCACTTTGGGAGGCCAAGGTGGGTGGATCATGAGGTCAGGAGTTTGAGACCAGCCTGGCCAACATAGTGAAACCTCATCTCTACTAAAGTACAAAAATTAGCCGGGTGTGGTGACATGCATCTGTAGTCCCAGCTACTCCGCAGGCTGAGGCAGGAGAATCACTTGAACCCAGGGGGCAGAGGTTGCAGTGAGCCAAGACCATGCCATTGTACTACAGCCTGGGTAGTACAAAAAAACAAAAACAAAAACAAAAACAAAAACCAAAACAAAAAACAAAAACTGGAAGCATGTTACGGAAGAATCTGGAAGATAAATCAGTGGTTCACCACTACTCCTGCAAAAGGCCATATATTAAATATTTTAGGCTTTTTGAGGCACGTACAATATTCTTTTTTTCTGTTCTTTTCATAACCTCCTAAAAAACGTAAATTCATTCTTAGCTGGTGGGTTACATAACAATAGGCCATGAGCCAGATTTGACCTTTGGACCATAGTTTGTCCACCTCTGTGCTACATCAATAATTAGTAAATACTAGAATTATGGATGAAATATGTCAACTTTGGTCCTTCATATAATATGATTAAAATAGCAAAAATAAAGTGTTTATGAGCAAATTTATTTTAATACTTCCTAGATATATGTGAGATCTATATCTCAAATACATAGATTTTGAAAATATATCTGGTTATTATAAAATCCTTAAGTCAAATTATAGCTTATAGCAATAATAAAATTAGTATACCACTGTTCCTCAGAAAAGTGCCACTTAAGTATTTTTAGAGAAGTGAAAAGGCGATTGTGAGGGTAATACATTCTAACATCAAGCCCAACCATAACATTTCCTGTCATGCAATTCTCCAGTGTACATAATTTGCTTTCATACTACTCCCTGCTTAGTTACTACATATTTCACTTGAACTGCCGGGGGTTGTTCATCTATCAGGCAGTCTGCTGAAGAGGCAGATGCAAATTGTGCTTGGTCATCACACTCCTGCACTTTCTAATGGACAAACTATAAAAGTTATTCATGTGGAGACTGCATTTTCCTATTTGTTATTGAACCTGGAGTTAACTGGCAATAGACTGAGTACTCCCTGAGTTTTAAGAACTGAACTGATGGAAAGAAAAGTTTTATTCAAGTTGTCTGTAGAGATGAAAATCAATTCTAAATGGCAATTACTCACAGGAGGTATTTTGGAACGTGCTACTTCACGTCAGAGTAAAATTATTTTCTCTAGAGGAAAGGGATAGACGACCAATAGTGAGCACAAAAGATCTTACTTGTTATAATCAAATCAAAGATTGATGTGTCTCTTCTGAGGGGAAGTTGCATTGTGGTTTAAGAACACAGACATTGGAAGCTTGAATAGCTAGGTTCAAAACCTCTCTCTACAGCTTTACTACATGGGATAAATTGGACAAATTGTGTAACTTCTTGTGTCTTACATTTCCTCTCTGTGAAACAGGAAAAACAACAGTATCTTCACATAGGGTTCTTTAGAGGGTTACATTTGTAATATAAGAAAACACCTTAGAAGAATGCCTGGAACAAAACAACTACTTAATAAATATTAGTCATTGCTATTTTTATCAGTTTGCAGTTTCTTAAAAGAGAAAACATTGTTTACATTCACATCTATGAGTGGTGTCTTTTTGAAATGTAAGAATAATAGCAGTAACAAAAATAGCAAGAAAATAAATGACTTAGTTAAAAATGGCAAATAAACTGAATAGATATTTCTCAAAAGAAGACATACAAATTATCAATAGGTACGTGAAAACATGTTCAACATCATTAATTGTCTAGGAAATGCAAAATAAAACCACAATGAGATATTGCCTAACACCTATTAGAATGGCTATCTTCAAAAAAACAAAAGATAATGTTGGCAAGGATATGGAAAATAGGGAATCCTTGCATACTGTGGTGGTAATGTAAATTAGTACAGCTGTTATGTAAAACAACATGCAAGTTTCTTAAGAAATTAAAAATAAAACTACCATATGATCCAGCAATCCCACTTCTGGATATATATGCAAAGGAAATGAAATCAGTATGTTGAATAGATATCTGCATGCCCATATTCATTATAGCATTATTCATAGTAGCTAAGAGAAAATCAACCTGAGTCCATCAACAGATGAATGGAAAAAGAAAATATAGGTTTGTCTGAAGGTACTGATTCATCTCAACTGATTCATAGTCAGTTGCCGATCAAAGTCCTTGTTCTACCCTTTCTCCCCTTCTCAATACTCCACTTGACTAGTCTAAATAAATAACAAAAAGAAAAGAAACTGTGATATATATATATATATATATATACATATACACAATGGAATACTATTCAGTCTTTAAAAAGAAGGAGTAGGGGGTGGCCAAGATGGCTGACTAGAAGCAGCTAGTGTGCACCATTCTCATGGAGAGGAACAGAAGGGCCAAGTAAATACAGCACGTTCAACTGAAACAGCCATGTACATGCATTGGGACTAATACTCGACTCATGGAGAATGGAGAAAAGCACTCAGGAGAGACATGGAGCCATGGGAACCTCTCCAGTCCAGGGAAACAGTGAATGTGCAACCCTAGGAACCCATGCTTCTCCCATAGATCTTTGCAACCCTTAGGTCAGGAGACCTCCTCCTTAACTCATTCCACCAGGGCCTTCAGTCTGACACATGGAGCTATGTGGATCTCAGCAGAGCAGTCATACAGGCACATGTGAAGACCTGGGGGCCTTGGATATCCAGGCTTTCACAGCTTCCTGGCAAAAGCAGCTGCAACTCCGGCAAAGTGGGAGGTTAGACCCCCGTACACACCCCAGGAAAGGGGCTGAGTCCAGAGGGCTGAGCAGACGCAAACTGCAGGCCCTGCTTCCACTGCATCTCACAGGATAAGACCAACTGGCTTAAAATTCTAGTCAGCTACCTGTAGCAGCCTTATCTCTCCCTCAGGAGGAGCCCCCAGGGGGAGGGGCAGGCTGCAATCTTTGCTGTTTGGCCTACTTAGCTGATTTTTCCTTCAGGTTCTGGAGAGTCCAAGGCAATCAGTGGCTGAAGTGGACCCCCAGCACGGCACAGCTGCTCTACAAAAACGTGGCCAGAATGCTTTATAAAGTGGGTTCCTGATACCATTTCTCCTCATTGCTTGGCCAAACCAGGGTCTCTAGCTTCCCTGACCAGTGTTTTCTGGCCAAAAGAGGTTTCCAACCTCAATGGGACAGTGCTCCCAAGGAGGGGACAAACTGACATCTTTGCTGTTTGGGCAACTTAGCCATTCCGCTTTGGAGAGCCCAAGGCCACTAGAGGCTGGAACAGACCCCCAGCACAGCACAGCTGCTCTATAAAAATATGGCCAGACTGCTTTTTAAACTGGGTCCCCAATCCCATTCCTCCTCACTTGGCAGGACCTCTCAACCAGGGTCTCCAGTCACCTCCTACAGGCGATTTCAGGCTGGTAACAGGTCCATACCTCCCTGGGATGAAGCTCCCAGAGGGAGGTGCAGGTCATCATCTTTGCTGTTTTATAGTCTTTGGTTGATACCTCCAGGTACCAGAAAATCCAAAGTGACTTGGTATGAAACAGACCCCAGCATGCTGCAGCAGCCCTAAAGAAAAGTGGCCAGACTGTTATGTGGGTGCCCATTCCAATATCTCCTCACCAGGCAGGTCTTTCAGGCCTGGGCCATCAGCCAGGCCCTGCTGAGGCTATTGAGCTAGTAACAGCTCTGCAATTCCCTGGACAGAGCCCCCATGGGCAACTGAAAATCTCTCTGCCACTGCCTCTGCAGTGGAATTGCCCTTGCTACCCTCAGACTAATGAAGGAGCAAAAGCCCTAAAAGCCTTATCCACACCTGCAACAAGCTGCAGTTGACCCAAGGAGAGGAGGCCAGTACATCTTCCACAGGTCCCACTCTCTCCTCTGCTCATCACCATACAAGGAACCCCTGGCTTGGGCCCACAGCACAGACCCTCCATCCTGGGCTGATTGCACTCAGTGATTGCTGACCTGCGTGCAATCTGGGGTGGAGCCCCCAGGAGACAAGCAAAAGACCCTTGGCCACAACTACTACAAAGGTCCCTTCCTCTGCTGCCTCCAAGTTGGGGAAGGAATGTAAACCCTGGGATTGCCCCAGAGCTGCAGTAGTCTGCCTGGATCTACAGTCCAGTAGTCTGTCTTGATCTACAGTCAGCACTCAAGAGGGAGAGGAGCCCACACTTTCAAAGCATTGAGAAGGAACATGGCCACAACTGTGAGGAAACTTAGGGGAGCCACACAACTGAGCAAGAGTTTAACAATTGACCAATACACTTAAGCATCCACCCTAAAGCTTCACCACCAAAAATACCT
The DNA here is from genome assembly GCF_006542625.1 of Nomascus leucogenys. NCBI lineage: Eukaryota > Metazoa > Chordata > Mammalia > Primates > Hylobatidae > Nomascus > Nomascus leucogenys. The sequence goes on along the minus strand of NC_044401.1, from coordinate 14,811,444 downwards.
CACTAACACACCCCATCGTGAAACCAAAGCCAGGAAGTCAGCTTCAAATAATGACCCTGCCTTGGGGTCATTGACAAAGTGTTGTCCCTGTGAAAACATCCAGAAAAGAAGTCTATTGACCATACTCAATCAACACTGCAGTTGAAAGAACACCCACATGCAGAGATGAGAAATAACCAATGCAAGAACTTTGGTAACTCAAATGGCCAGAGTATTTTATTTCCTCCAAATGATCACACTAGTTTTTCCAGTAAAAGATCTTAACCAGGCTGCGCTGGCTAAAATGACAGAAACAGAACTCAGAATATGGATAGTAATGAAGATCATCAAGATTCGGCATGGCAAAACCTAATCCAAGGCAACGAAGAATGATAATAAAATGATAAAGGAGCTGAAGAATGAAATAGCTGGTATGAAAAGGAAGCTAACAGATCTGACAGAGCTGAAAAACACAATACAAGAAATTGACAATGTAATCACAAGATTAACAGCAAAATAGACCAAGTTGAGAAATAAATTAACTGGTTCTCTGAAATAAGACAGTCAGAGAAAAATAAAGAAAAAGGAATGAAGATGAATGAACAAAACCTCTGTGAAGTATGGGATTATGTAAAAAGGCCAAATCTATGAATCACTGGCATCCCTAAAAGGGAGGGGGAGAAAGTAAACAACTTGGAAAGCATATTTCAGGATGTCCATGAAAACTTCCCCAACCCTGCTAGAGAGGCCAACAGTCAAATTCAGGAAATACAGAGAGCCCTAGCAAGATTCTATAGAAGACCATTGCCAACACACATCATCATCAGATTTTCTAAGGTCAAAATGAAAGAAAGAATTTTCAAGTTAGCTACAGGGAAAGGGCAGGTCACCTACAAAACAAACCCCATCAAGCTAACAGCGGATTCACTTCCTTGCACATTCCTACCCTGCATCCCAATTTCTTCTCTGAAACTCAAGGAAGAGGCTGAGTGAAATAATAATATTTGAAAGCATCTCAAAAATAGCTATCATCCACTAAGTAACATGTGGCCTTGTGAATTCTAAGGTCACTAGCATGGTGCCTAACTTCTCCCAAAACATCTCAATACCTGACATTGGCAAGCTCACTCTCTGGGGTGCTGTACCTGTGGCCTCTCAAACTTTGCTTCTCTGTGGCATCCATAGCTGGATCTCTACAGTAACAATTTTTATGCTGTACAAGAACTGATAAACTACAGTGGCTTATCCTTCAGTAAAACACCTCTTCTGAGCTAAAAGAAGAGCAATTTAATTCTCTCCAAATTAAACTATTTTTCTGTAATTGTGGTCTTCTTGATAAAATTAGAAGGATTTGAAAGGAATAGAAAAGGGAATTTTTTAAACATTTTAATGCTTTTCTGAGTAACATTTAAAATTGTATTTCTCATACTTTGGGAAACACTACCATGCAGGAAGCTTTAGGGGAACACTAACACTTTAATTAGACTTTTGTATGAGAATAGAATTCAGAAATTTATTGAGTTTTAATTCAGTAATATAGAGAAGGGAATAACGCTAGCAAATGTACCAAATCAGGCATATTGACTAGTTGGGTTTGCTTGGTGATAAAATGACTGAAGAGCTCCGCCAGTTATATTGTACAAGGACTCAAATTCCAAGCTAAGCAAGATGAACTACATGCAATAGTCATCCTGAAAGGATTTTGAAAAAGAGTAATATGCACAGCTAACGAGGCTCAATCCAGCATAGGCTCAAGAAGGAAGACCTGAATGCAGGGAAACCACTGCCTTGGTAGTTACTGGATCAATATAAGGGAATCTACATATTGCTACTGTAAGGGGCAAAGGTGAAAGAGAAACTGTGAGGAAGAGGAGACAATGAGATGTACAGAGTTTCAAGATTGGTTGGCAAGGAACCTGCTGGTACCATGACAGAAAAGGAAAATTCAAAGAGAAAATAAGGCATAAGGGGAAACATGATATTTAGTTTTAAAAACAACAAATTTGAAAAGAAAACCATGGGATTCAAGTACAGAGTACTTAGTGACGGAAGTATTTTGACCTACACAAGTTAAATCATGAATGGAAATATTGGCCTGGAGAATACTCCAAAAGATATACAGTATAGAAAAAGAAGAGAAGGCACACAATGCATTGGGTGGGAATAATGACAAATGCAGAGAGTGAAGGCTGTGTGAGTACACAGCAGTGGGAGGAAGGTGAGGTCACAATCTAGTGTAGTGTTTTGGGACAAAAAAGAAAAAGACAAGCTCAAAAGGAACACTGGATTCTCTAGTGCTCAGTGCTACATAGATGTCAAGGAGATTAAGAACACTTAAACCCATACATTTGCCAAATAGGTGGTTATTTGTGTCCTTTGAAGGCAGAGTAATGAAGGCAAAGATTAAAATCAGGTAACTAATAAGAGAAAAGGGGGGCAAAGAGTATAAAGTATCAAATAAGCTTAATTACATTTTGTATCAAAGTTTTAGCTTTCACGCTAAAATTAAATTCCTTAGAGGCAAGTATCAAAAATAATAATTACATGTTTTCCCATCAATTTGACATGATGACTTGCAAATGAGAAGTACTCAACATATCACCACTGATTTATTGATTTATCCATCCATTCAACTGATATTCATTAAGTTCCTACTGTATGCCTCCTACTCTTTTAAGTGCTGGGGCTGTAACAGTTTGGTAGGAAACAATTCTGTCTCTTACCCTAGGGTCTTTCAGAGTAGTAGTGGAAACAGTTATAATGACCAATTATCACACATGTGAGAGCTCCCAGCAAAAGAAAAATCACACTTTGGTCTGGAAAGGTAAGTCAAAACTTTCTCGACAAAATATTCTAAAAGATCCTTATTAAAATGATCAAAAAGTCAATGGTACTTTAAGAATCATAAAAAAGATCAAACTTTTAAAAGATTGAGTCTTCTTCAAGGAAAACAGTTTCCTCCAAGCATCCCGAATTTGCCTCGGAACTCCACTTCCCTCTTTGACTGTCCTCAAAGGCAACTATTTTATGACATCATCAAAACCAAAGATTCAGTACATAAGTTATCTAATTCTCTGTATCTATCACAACCTAAAATCACACAAAGTTGTGCACTTTCTCTTTAAAATAATGTGTGTGCACCCCCCACTCCCCACACGTGGTGAACAGCAAAGCAAAAGTTCACGTGGCAGGTAAAGCTAGTCTCTAAAACTCAGACTACAGTTGACAATAAGTTGCTGAAATGACTTCATGTAGTTCATGATTCAGTCATAGAAGAACTAATTTAAAAATAGGAAAGTGGGTTTGTACCGGAAATTGACAAAATTGCATGCAGAGATAAAAATTCAAGTACTTTTCTCTTTATGATAGTTTTGGATGCAGTTGCAAAGACTCATAAATCCCTAATGGTACTGCAACCACACACAGATATATCGTCTCCCTAACCCCTTGAATGCTGAAATTTGGATAAAATTCCTAGGAAATTCTTTACCATTCTTATATTTTTCTCTAGCATTAAAATACCCAGGCCTTGGCTTAGCCTAGGACAATTAAGGAAGTTAAAAGAGGGAGAGATGAACTCTCACCCAAAATACTGCACTTAGAATATTACTGTGACATTATATCTACTTTTTTGAAAGCACAAGCTTCAGGCTTTTTGAAAACACTATGAACAATTCCTCTCAATCCTATAAAATTAAAAAACTAAGAATAATTCCTGTTCATTCTATAAAATAACTATAAAACATCCCTTTACTCACTTTAGACCCCTGCTAATGAGTCCTTGAAGACTTATAAGGTCAGTGGGATCAATAGCAAACTACTTGACGTGGAAGTCAGACCCTTACAGACAAACTCTATGCTATCATTGTAATTTCACAACCAAGTGCTCCTGTCCTGTGTCTTTTACACACATTTTGTTGTTTCTTGCTTTCATGGTTAATTTACACCTGCCTTTTCACCTAGTCAATTCCCACCTAATTTCTCTGTATGAGCCTCTGAAATTTCTTCATAAAACCTTATCGGTCTATTCCAGTTCAAATTGCATCTCTCTCCTCTGAACTCCTAAAGCACAATTAGATGCACCATTTGGTGGTGTTGATAACAACCAATCGTGAAGTCATTTGAAGTCATAAAATAGTGGCTAACTTTCATTGAGTGGGAATTTCTTACATTCTACCTTCCTTCCTAGGCTGTAGCCTCCTGTTCTTCTGCTCAACATCTTCTACCCTCCTTTTTATTTTTCTTGTCCAAAAAAATTCTATTCAATTTGTAAGCCAGGTTTTCTTTTAAAGTTTGTTTTCTACAAAGCATGCCTTAAAACACTCTCTTTTATCTCACATTATTTATTAAGGTATTATTTTAAACCAATATTTAAGTTCAGATCTGGTTATAACTAGTAAAATTATACATCATATAATTTTATAATCATATATTTATTTATAAATTGTATAAATAAGTAATATAATAAGTTTACATACACACATGCACACACACATAACATATGAACTAACTTCTTAGAACTAGTTAAATAATAACCTAAAAGCAAATACCAGGGCAGGGCCAAGATGGCTGACTAGAAGCAGCAGCGTTCAGAGGCTGTTTTCAAATAAAATGTAATAAGTGTGTGAAGACTTCACCAGAAACCAAGGTATCCAGGTTCTCTCATCAGAACAGATTAGGAGGCTGGCATAACCCGCAAAGAAAAGGAAGAACAGTGTGGTGCAGCAGCCTACCTGAGAGCCACATGGGGCAGGAGGGCCCCCTCCCACCAGCCAAGGAAGGCAATGAGTGAGCGTGCTACCCAGCCAGGTACGCCATGCTTTTTTCCATGGAACTGCACAACCCATGGATCAGAAGATCCCACTCATGAAACCGTGCAACTGGGACCTAGCATCCCAACCCTGGAATCTGCAGATTCTCGACAGCCTCTCAGCTGAAATCTGCTTAAGCCTACCGAACCTGTGGAGAGGGTAGACCAGCACTACAGCTGTGGCTGCCTGCTGTCTATGCCATTTGAGATCCTTGGGGGAGGGGTAGGAACAGCACTGGGGCTCACAACTGCCTAACACTCTAAGCTCTCTGGGTCAAGGAAGGGTGACACACATCTCTATAGCTTCAGGCTGTGCTTTTCCCCTGCTGGAGCCAAGGAGGCTGGATGGTTTGGTCCCAAGACATGTCTCTCACAGCCCAACACACTGGCTGTGGCAGTCTGTGGCCAGGGTGCCTCTTCAGGTCTGACCCTGACGCATCCTTCCTTCTTGGGTGGGGCTTCCCTGCAGGAACTCCAATTACTCCAGCCAGAGGCTTAGGGACAGAATCCAGATCTCCCTAGACCTGAGCCCCTAGGAGAAGGATTGGCCACAGTGTCTGCAGATCAATAGACTTAGCTTTTCCTCCTGGTAGTTCTGAGGAATCTGGGTAGCCCAGATGAGTGGGTTCCCCCCAGCAAAGCACATCCCCTCCACCAAGGGACAAAGTGCTTCATTAAATGGGTCCTGTGTCCCATGCCATCCAACTGGGTGAGACTCTCCAACAGGGGTTGTCAGACATCTTATACAGAAGCGATCCTACTGGCATCAGGTTGGTGCCTCTCAAGGTCAGAGGTCCCAGGAGAAGGAGCAGGCACCCATCTTTGCTGTTCTGCAGCCTCCTTGAGTGACATCTCCAGGCACAGGAGCAAATCAGATGAATAGGGCCTAAAGTGAACCCCCAGAAAACTGCAGCAGCCCTGCAGAAGAGGGACCTGCCATTGAAAAAAAACCCAAATAAGCAGAAAGCAACAACAACAGCACCATTAACAACAACAACAAAAGCCCCCACAAAAACCCTATCCAAGGGTCAGCAACATCAAAGACTAAAACTAGACAAACTCACAGAGACGAGAAAGAATCAATGAAAAAATGCTGAAAACCCAGAGTGCCTCTTCTCCTCCAAATTATTGGGAAGTCTCTCCATCAATGGCACAGAACTGGACAGACGATCAGATGGATAAATTGATAGAAATAGCCTTCAAAAGATGGGTAATAAAAAACTACACTGAGCTAAAGGAGCATGTTTTAACCCAATGCAAAGAAGCTAAGAACCTAGATAAAATGTTAGAGGAATTGCTAACCGGAATAACCAGTTTAGAGAGGAACAGAAACAACCTGATGGGGCTGAAAAACACAGCACAAGAACTTCATGAAGCATACACAACTATCAATAGCCAAATTGACAAAGTGGAAAAAAGGATATCAGAGTTTGAAGACTACCTTGATGAAATAAAGCATGCAGACAAGACTAGAGAAAAAAGAATGAAAAGGAATAAACAAAGCCTCCAAGAAATATGGAACTTCATAAAAAGACTTGATGTACAATTGATTGGAGTACGAGAAGGATATGGGAAGAATGGAAATAAGCTGAAAAACACACTTCAGGATATTATCCAGGAGAACTTCCCCAACCTAGCAAGACAGGACAACATGCAAATTCAGGAAATACAGAGAACACCACTAAGATATTCCATGAGAAGATCAACACCAAAACACATAATCATCTGATTCTCCAAGGTTGAAATGAAGGAAAAATTGTTAAGGGCAGCCAGAGAGAAAGGCCAGGTCACCTACAAAGGGAAATCCATCAGACTGACAGTGGACCTCTCGGCAGAAACTCTACAAGCCACAAGAAATTGGGGGCCAATATTTAACATTCTTAAAGAAAAGAATTTTCCACCCAGAACTTCATATACAGCCAAACTAAGCCTCAGAAGCAAAGGAGACATAAAATCCTTTCCAGACAAACAAATGCTGAGGAATTTTGTTACCACCAGGCCTACCCTGCAAGAGCTCCTGAAAGAAGCACTAAATATGGAAAGGAAAAACTGGTACCAGCCAAAATGTAAAAGGGTTAAATGCCCCAGTTAAAAGACACAGCCTGGCAAATTGGACAAAGAGTCAAGGACCCATCTGTGTGCTGTATTCAGGAGATCCATCTCACGTGCAAAGACACACATAGGCTCAAAATAAAGGGATACAGGAAAATTTACCAAGCAAATGGGAAGCAAAAAAATCAGGGGTTGCAATCCTAGTCTCTAACAAAACAGAATTTAAACCAACAAAGATCAAAAAAGACAAAGAAGGCATTACATAATGGTAAAGGGAACAATTCAACAAGAAAAGCTAACTATTCTAAATATATATACACCCAATAAAGGAGCACACAGATTCATAAAACAAGTTCTTAGAGACCTACAAAGGGACTTAGACTCCCACACAATAATAGTGGGAGACTTTAACACTCCATTGTCAGTGTTAGACAGGTCAATGAGACAGAACATTAACAAGGATATTCAGGACTTGAGCTCAGCTCTGGATCAAGTAGGCCTAGTAGATGTTTGCAGAATTCTCTACCTCAAATCAAAAGAATATACATTCTTCTCAGTGCCACATGGCACTTACTCTAAAATCTACTACATAATTGGAAGTAAAACACTCCTCAGCAAATTCAAAAGAACTGAAATCATAACAGTCTCTGAGACCACAGTGCAATTAAATTAGAACTCAAGATTAAGAAACTCACGTAGAACCACAAAATTACATGGAAATTGAACAACCTACTTCTGAATGACTCCTAAGTAAATAATGAAATTAAAGCAGAAATCAAAATGTTCCTTGAAACCAATGAGAACAAACAGACAGTGTACCAGAATCTCTGGAACACAACTAAAGGAGTGCTAAGAAGGAAATTTATGGCACTAAATGCCCACATCAGGAAGCTAGAAACATCTCAAATAGACACACTAACATCAAAATTAAAAGAGAGACAGACACAAGAGCAAACTAGTCCAAAAGCTAGCAGAAAACAAGAAATAAATAAATGAAAAAGTAATCAAAGGAAATAGAGAGATGAAAACCCCCCAAAATAATCAGTCAATCCAGGAGCTAGGTTTTTTGAAAAAATTAACAAAATAGATGGACCACTAGCTAGACTAATGAAGAAAAGAGGAAAGAATCAAATAGACACAATAAAAAATGATAAAGGGGATATCACCAATGATCCCACAGAAATACAAACTACCATCAGAGAATACTATAAACACCTCTAATACAAATAAACTAAAAATCTAGAAGAAATGGATAAATTCCTGGACACATACACCCTCCCAAGACTAAACCAAGAAGAAGTTGAATCCCTGAACAGACATTAACAATTTCTAAAATTAAGGCAGTTATTAATAGCCTACCAACCAAAAAAGGCCCAGGACCAGATGGATTCACAGCTGAATTCTACCAGAAATACAAAGAGGAGCTGGTACCATTTCTTCTGTAGCTATTCCAAACAATTGAAAAGGAGAGACTCCTCCTTAACTCATTTTGTGAAGCCAGCATCATCCTGATACCAAAACCAGAAAAAGACATAACAAGAAAAGAAAAATTCAGGCCAATATCCCTGATGAACATTGAAGTGAAAATCTGCAATAAAATACTGTCGAACGGAATCCAGCACCATATCAAAAAACTTATCCACCACAATCAAATCAGCTTCTTCATTGGGATGCAGGGCTGGTTCAACATATGCAAATCAAAAAACGTAATCCATCACATAAACAGAACCAATGACAAAAACCACATGATTATCTCAATAGATGCAGAAAAGGCCTTTGATAAAATTCAACATCCCTTCGTGTTAAAAACTCTCAATAAACTAGGTATTGATTGAACATATCTCAAAATAATAAGAGCTATTTATGACCAACCCACAGCCAATATCATATAGAATGGGCAAAAGCTGGAAGCATTCCCTTTGAAAACCAGCACAAGACAAGGATGCCCTTTCTTACCGCTCCTATTCAACATAGTATTGGAAGTTCTGGCCGGGGCAATCAGGCAAGAGAAAGAAATAAAGGGTATTCAAATAGGAAGAGAGGAAGTCACACTGTCTCTGTCTGCAGATGACATGTTTTTATATTTGGAAAACCCCATCATCTCAGCCCAATAGCTCCTGAAACTGATAAGAAACTTTAGCAAAGTCTCAGAATACACAATGTGCAAAAATAATAAGCATTCTTTTACACCAACAATAGACAAGCAGAGAGCCACATCATGAATGAACTATCATTCATGATCACTGCAAAGATAATAAAATACCTAGTAATTCAGCTAATTCAGCTAACAAGGGATGTGAAGGACCTCTTCAAGGAGAACTACAAACCACTTCTCAAGGAAATAAGAGAGGATACAAGCAAATGGAAAAACATAGGATCCTCATGGATAGAAATAATCAATATCATGAAAATGGCCATACTCACCAAAGTAATTTATAGATTCGATGTTATTCTCATGAAACTACCATTGACATTCATCACAGAATTAGAAAAAACTACTTTAAATTTCATAAGGAATCAAAGAAGACCCCATATAGCCAAGACAATCCTAAGCAAAAAGAACAAAGCTGGAGGCATCATGCTACCTGACTTCAAACTATATTACAAGGCTGCAGTAACCAAAACAGCATGGTACTGGTACCAAAACAGACATACAGACCAATGGAACAGAACAGAGACCTCAGAAATAACACCACACACCTACAACCATCTGGTCTTTGACAAATGTGTCAAAAACAAGCAATAGGGAAAGGATCTTCTATTCAGTAAATGGTGCTAGGAAAACTGGCTAGCCATATGTAGAAAACTGAAACTTAACTCCTTCCTTACATCTTATACAAAAATGAACTCAAGATGGATTAAAGACTTAAATGTAAAACCTAAAACCATAAAAATCCTTGAAGAAAACCTAGGTAATACCATTCAGGACATAGGCATGGGCAAAGACTTCATGACAAAAATGCCAAAAGCAATTGAAACAAAAACCACAATTAACAAATGGGATCTAATTTAATTAAGAACTTCACAGCAAAAGAAACTATCATCAGAATGACCAGGCAACCTACAGAATGGGGAAAAATTTGGAATGTACCCATCTGACAAAGGTCCAATATCCAGAATTTACAAGGAACTGAAATATATTTACAAGAAAAACCAAACAACCCCATCAAAAAGTGGGCAAAGGATATGAACCAACACTTCTCAAAAGCAGACATTTATGTGGTCAGCAAACATATGAAGAAAAGCTCAACATTGCTGATCATCAGAGAAATTCAAATTGAAACCACAATGAGATACCATCTCACACCAGTCAGAATAGCAATTATTAAAATGTCAGGAAACAATAGATGCTGGTGAGGTTGTGGAGAAATAGGAATGCTTTTACATTGTTGGTGGGAATGTAGTTCAACCATTGTGGAAGACACTACTGTGATTCCTCAAGGATCTAGAACCAGAAATACCATTTGACCCAGCAGTCCTATTACTGGGTATATACCCAAAGGAATATAAATCGTTCTACTATAAAGACACATGCACATGTATGTTTATTGCAGCACTATTTACAATAGCAAAGACATGGAACCAACCCAAATGCCCATCGATGATAGACTGGATAAAGAGAATGTGGTACATATACACGATGGAATACCAGGCAGCCATAAAACAGAATGAGATCATGTCTTTTGCAGAGATATGAATGAAGCTGGAAGCCATCATCCTCAGCAAACTAGCACAGGAACAGAAAACCAAACACTGCACATTCTTACTCATAAGTGGGAGTTCAACCATGAGGACACATGGACACAGAGAGGGGAACAACACACACCAGGGCTTGTTGGGGGCTAGGGGGGTGACGGGAGGGAACTTAGAGGATGGGTCAATAGGTGCAGCAAACCACCACGGCACATGTATACCTATGTAACAAACATGCACATTCTGCACATGTATCCCATTTTTTTTTCTTAAAGAAATAAAGAAAAAAAATACCTATCACCCTTAAAAAAGACGATCCTAAATTTTGAGGATTCAAATACAAACCTTGTATTACAATTGTAATGTTCACTCTCCTTAAAATAATCATCCTCCATGAGATGAAGAAAAGAAATATTTCTTAGGGACTCTATGTCTCAACAAACCCTGGATCTCCCAAACAAAAATCACCACTCAGAAATGAAACTTGGAAACCTTCTAACCACAAGACGATACTTTACCCCTCAAACTAGTGCTGAAATGAATCTGTCTCTCCATTCTATTTAATAACTGAGCCTTGTTTCAGGTTTTTCTAGAGTCAGGTAGTTTTCTTTCAGAACAATGTGCTACAGATCTAACACACCTAGATTTATACAAGGGGATAAATCTGGACAAAACAGTACAGAGCAGTTCAATTAACCAGCTTCAGGGGAACCTAAAGTGATTGCAGGAGTGCAATCACTTTAGCTAAGAATATAAAGTTTGAGGCTACCTTTATTATCTGAGGGTAAATGCATCAGTATTAAGTGGTCCTTTGGTAACTACATGTAATACAAACCTAGCCAACAAAATTTCTGAGTAATAATTGAAAATGGAAAAACCATTTAGTAATAGTAAATATAATATTCTGAAAACCCAAACCAATAAAAATACTTTCAACCTTTGTTATTTGACTTAATATATTAAAGACAAGAGCAAGAAATTAGAAGTACAAGTTATAATAGATTAAAAGTCACTAAGTGTCAGATTAAGAAAGGCAAGTTTGATTGGGTATAGATAGATTGAATTATGTGTCTAGAGAAACTTTTACTTTTCCCCATGACTAGAAATAGCTATTTTTAAAAAGTCAACCCTTAAGAGAAATAGAGAATTCTGTAAAATGAATTATCAATTCGTTTGTATGTGGATTTTATCATTCTAGGCTGCAGGGGCTGTCAACTTTCAGTGTTCCAACAAGCCCATTCTGTCAAGTAAGTTCTGGATACAGAATCATGAATGAACACTGATGCCCCTAAACAGCTTGTTCAGATTGTGTGTCCCTTGAGGTTTAACAGAATCAAAACTACTCCCACTGTCAACACCCTTCTATCCCACCCCACCCCCATTCCTCCAACTGTATTTACTTTTAAATACTACGTTCTCATTTAAATATTTCTTTGTAATAACAACCAAGTTTGATGATTACCATACATGCAAATATTTCTCTTACCCATGATTTCATCTGTTTCTCCTAACTACATGCAAATATTTCTCTTACCCACAATTTCATGTTTCTCCTAACAACTCTCTAAGCTAAGTTCATTCTCACCTCACCTGTAATAACATATATAGATGAAGTAATACATACAGCAAAGTAAAGGAGTAGAAAAATATATTCCATGCAAACAAAAACCAAAAGTGAGCAGAAGTATCTCTATTTATATCAGATAAAGTAGACTTTAAATTAAAAACAGTAAAAGGAGACAAAGAGGGTCGATTCAACAAGAGAATGTAACAATTGTAAATATATATGCACCTAACACTAAAGCACTCAGATTCATAAAACAAATATTTCCAGACCTGAACAGAGAGATAAACAGCAATATAATAGTAGTTAGGGACTTCAACACCCTACTCACAGCACTAAACAGATCACCCAAACAGAAAACTGGCAAAGAAACACTGCACCAAGGGCTTTAAAAGCAGCATAAACTTGGATCATGTTTTTTTTAATCCATTCAGCCAATATATATCTTTTAAGTGAATCATTTAATCCATTTAAGTTCAAGCTTAATATTAATATGTAAGATTTTGTTCCTTTTCTTATTGTTAATTATTTCCCAGTTGCTTCATAGATTCTTTTTTTCCCTCTATTTGTCATTGTTGTTTGATGGAATTCTGTAGTGTTGCTATTTTATTCCTCCCTATTCCTTTTTCTGTGGAATTGCTTTACAATTGAGGTTGATGCTTTGTGCATTTTCATGATGGTGAACATTATCCTTTTGCTTCCAAAATTAGGACTCCTTTGAGCATTTCTTATAGGGGTTGTCCAGTGGGTGGTGATGAATTCCCTCAGCATTTGCTTGTCTGGAAAATATTTTATTGCTCCTTAATTTATGAAGATCAATCTTTCTGGGCATACAGTTTTTGATTGGCAGGGTTTTTTTCTTTCAGAACTTTGGATATGTCATCTCTTTCTCTTTGGGTCTGTAAGGTTTCTGCTGAGATGTCCATCTTAGACAAATGGTGTTTCTTTTACAAGTGACTAGACATTTTCCTCTTGCTGTGTTGAATTTGCTCTTTCACTTTGACTTTAGACAGTCTGATTATAATGTGCCATGGCAAAGACCTTTTTGCGTTGTATTTGGGGATTGCCAGGCCTCCTGTGTCTGGATGTCTATATCTCTTGCTAGAATTGGGAAGTTTTTACCTACTGTTTTGGTCATCCTAATGTAGATTCAAACAATAAGATGCTAGCAAAATGAATCAACCAGCATATTGGGATTTTCACCAGGAATGGAAAGATCATTCAACATATGCAAATAAATAAACTTGAGACATCACAAAAACAAAATGAATAAAAATCATATGATCATCTCAATAGATGCAGAAAAAGCTTTTAAATAAAATTCAGCATGACTTTATAATAAGAATGCTCAAGAGATTAGGCACAGAAAGAACATGCCTCAAAATAATAATAAAAGCCATGTAAAACAAATCTACAGTTAACATCACACCGAGTGGGGAAAAGTTGAAAGCCTTTCCTCTAAGAACTGGAACAAGAGTGTCCACTTTCACATCCCTATTCAACATAGTACTGAAAGCTCTATCCAGAGCAATCAGGCAAGAGAAAGGAATAAAAAGCATCCAAACTGAAAAAGAGGAAGCCAAATTTTCCCTCTTTGCTGATTATGTAATTTTTGTATTTAGAAAAACCTAAAGACTCCATCAAAAAATTCTTGTTTGATAAATAAATTCAGTAAAGTTGCAAGATATGAAATCAATGTACAAAAATCAGTAGCATTGCTATAAACTGATAATGGTCTAGCTGAGAAATAAAGTGATAAGCAATCCCATTTACAATAACTACAAAAGATAAAATGTCAGGAATTAATTTAATGAAGGAGGTAAAAATCTCTACAAGAACAGCTATAAAACACTGATGAAAGACTTTGCAGATGACACAAACAAGTAGAAAAACATCACATGCTCATGAATTAGAATAATTAATATCATTAAATACTACCCAAAGCAATATACAGAGTCAATGCAATCTCTATTAAGGTATAAGCATAATTTTTTACAGAATTAGAAAAATCAATCCTAATTCATGTGGAACCAAAAAAGAGCCTGATTTGGTTTGGCTGTGTCCCCACACAAATCTCATCCCATAATTCCTACATGTTGTGGAAGGAAACTAGTGGGAGATAATTGAATCATGGGGGCAGTTTCCCCCATACTGTTCTCGTGATAGTGAATAAGTCTCGTGTGATCTGATGTTTTTATAAGGGGTTTCCACTTTCACTTGGTTGTCATTCTCTCTTGGTTGCTGCTACATAAGATGTGCTTTTCACCTTCCACCATGATTGTGAGGCCTCCCCGGCCATGTGGAACTGAGAGTCCATTAAACCTTATTTTCTTTATAAATTACCCAGTCTTGTATATGCCTTTATTAGCAGCATGAGGACAGACTAATACAGTAAATTGGTACTAAGAGTGGGGTGCTGCTGTAAAGATACCTGAAATTGTGGAAGCAACTTTGGAACTGGCAAGGGTTGGAAAACTCTGGGGGGCTCAGAAGAAGATAGGAAAATGTGGGAAAGTTTGGAGCTTTCTAGAGACTTGTTGAATGGGTTTGACCAAAATGCTGATAATGATATGGACAATGAAATCCAGGCTGAGATGGTCTCAGATAGAGATAAGGAACTTGTTGGAAACTGGAGTAAAGGTGACCCTTGCCATACTTTAGCAAAGAGACTGGTGGCATTTTGTCTCTGCCCTAGAGATTTGTGGAACTTTGAACTTGAGGGAGATGACTTAGGATATCTGGTGGAAGAAATTTCTAAGTTGCAAAGCATTCAAGAGGTGACTAAGATGCTGTTAAAAGCATTCAGTTTTAAAATGAAACAGGGCATAAAAGTTTGGAAAATTTGCAGCCTGATGATGCAATAGAAAAGAAAATCCCATTTTCTGAGGAGAAATTCAAGACAGATGCAGAAATTTGCATAAGTAATGAGGAGCCAACTGTTAATCAACAAGACAATTAGGAAAAAATGTCTCTAGGGCATGTCAGAGACCTTTGCAGCAGCCACTCCCATCACAGGCCCTGAGGCCTGGGAGGGAAAAATGGTTTTATAGACTAAGCCGAGGGCCCCCCTGCTGGGTGCAGCCTAGGGACTTGGTGTCTTGCATCTCAGCCACTCTAGCCATGGGGAAAAGTGTCAGGGGAGTGTAGAAGAGATGTCTATTACTTATGCGGTACTCTAGTACAATTGTGAATGATAACCAGGTACATGTATTACTCCCTAGCTAGTGTAATTTACTAACAACAATATTTTTATAATAAATTTTTAATTTTGCTTCAGATTCCATGATCTATTGAGTGGTGATGGGATAATTCACTGTGTTACACTGTATATTGAATATTTGCATTTTTCAAAGTGTATGGACTATGTAAATCTGATGGAACTAATAATTTAACTTCTCTAACTAGGTAGCTCATTCTTACATTTAACAATCTTAAGCATGATATGGTTAGAAACAGCTGCAGAGCCATAAAGTAAAATAGATGCCTGAGTCTTTCAAAATATACATTCGAATATACCTTCAAACACTTTTAAATATGATTGCCTCCAATAATATTCCCGATAACACCTGAAAATGTTCAAATCTAGAAGCAATGCAAGGTGAAATAGTTTATAAAACTAAATCACCTCTTGGTTTGTTGTTGTTGATTGCACAGGAAATGTTGCATAGAATTCATGCTATGAAGCACTGAGATAAAAATGTCACCAGAATTGAGGGAAAAGTGTAGGCATTCAGGCCAGTCATCTAAATTGTAATGGCTGTTTGGGAAATATTTTCATGCTATTCAGCAGAAAATCCAGTTCCAATATGAAGTGAAACTCTTGGAAACACATTGGAATAGTGGCAAATTCATATGTATGGCAGAGGAAGCGCTTGGAGCACCGATCTGCTGAATTTGTTTCACTTTGTATTTATCCACCATAGCACAAGCACTAAAGGGAATTGGTGTTTTTAATATACTATGTAAATGTTCTAAAGAACAATAATAAGTGAGAAAATCTGAGTAATCAATTTCATTCTTCTTTCCACTTTTAAAGAAAAATAAAGAAAATAAAACCTTTAAATTATGTCGAGAAAAACAGATGTTTGTGATTAAAACCACCTTTGCAAAAATTATGACAGTGAGAAAATTATGGCAGTGAAAGAGATCTGACGTAACCAACTTCATCTTGCCTTTAATTGCCAGACAGCCCTTGGTCATTCCTGGGTGTGGTCCAAACTAACTTTGGGAGAAATTTAGTTTATTCTTTAAATGATAATATCCCTTCTCAAAAGGCTAAACCGCCTCTGTAAAATTAACGAAAGCTCACCATAGTAGGAGTTTCAGAGGCACCTGAATTCATAAACAATTACCAACTATGATTCCAGAGATCATGAGATTTGCCACTTCCCCAAATACTCCTCCAAATAACATTACCATTGTAGAACCTATTTTGGGCCTTTTGAGATGTCTTTTCAGACTTTTGCATTTCTGATGACCAGATAGCCCCACTCAGACTAGTGACTCTTGTGGTCCCCACCCAGATTCAGACTCAGCCCAGGAGGACTGTTTTACACACCCCTATTATTGCATCCCTAACCAACTCATTCCCTAGTCCACTGCCAGCCAAACTATCCTTGAAGAACCCTGGCTTCCAAATTTTAGGGGAGGTTGATTTGAGTAATAATTGAACTCTGGTCTCCTGTTCAGTGAGTACCACATCTTGATACACGTATCAAGATAACTTCTAGGGAGTTAAGCAGGACGGCCAAATAGGAATAGCTCTGGTCTGCAGCTCCCAGTGAGACCAACAGAGAAGTTGGGTGATTTCTGCATTTCCAACTGAGGTACCTGGTTCATCTCATCGGGACTGGTTAGGCAGTGGGTGCAGCCCACAGAGGGTGAGCAGAAGCAGGGTGGGGTATTGCCTCACCCAGGAAGTGCAAGGGGCCAGGGACCTCCCTCCCCTAGCCAAGAGAAGTTGTGATGGACTGTGCTATCCAGCCCAGATACTATGCTTTTCCCATTGTTTTCACAACGTGCAGACCAGGAGATTCCCTCGTGTGCCTAAATAAACCATCAGGGCCCTGGGTTTCAAGCACAAAACTGGGCAGCTGTTTGGGCAGACATTGAGTTAGCTGCAGGAGTTTTTTTCATACCCCAGTAGTGCCTGGAACCCCGGTGAGACAGAACCGTTCACTCCCTTGGAAAGGGGGCAGAAACCAGGAAGCCAAGAGGTCTCTCTCAGCAGGTCCCACTCCCATGGAGCCCAGCAAACTAAGAACCACTGGCTTGAAATTCTCACTGCCAGCACAGCCATCTAAGTCAACCTGGAACTATTGGGCTTGGTGGGGGGAGGGGTGTCTGCCATTAATGAAGCTTGAGTAGGTGGTTTTCCCATCACAGTGTTGAGGAAGCCAGGAAGTTCAGACTTGTGACTCACCGCACCGCGGCAAAGCGGTTATGGCCAGACTGCCTCTACATTCCTCCTCATTGGGCAAGGCATCTCTGAAAGAAAGGCAGCAGCCCTAGTTGGGACTTGTCGATAAAACTCCCATATCCCTGGGACAGAGCACCTGGGGGAAGGCATGGCTGTGGGCACAGTTTCAGCAGACTTAAACATTTCTGCCTGCCAGCTCTGAAGAGAGCAGCAGATCTCCCAGCACAGTGTTCAAGCTCTGCTAAGGGACAGACTGCCTCCTCAAGTGGGTCCCTGACCCCTATGCCTCCTGACTCCCAGCAGGAGTCGACAGACACCTCATACAGGAGAGCTCCAGCTGGCATCAGGTGGGTGTCCATCTGGGATGAAGCTTCCAGAGGAAGGAGCAGGCAGCAATCTTTGCTGTTCTACAGCCTCCACTGGTGATACCCAGGCAAATAGTGTCTGGAGTAGAACTCCAGCAAACTCCAGCAGATGTGCAGAAGAAGGCACATGACTGTTAGAAGGAAAACTAACAAACAGAAAGGAATAGCATCAACATCAACCAAAAAAAGTCCACACAAAAACCCCATCCAAAGATCGCCAACATCAAAGGCTAAAGGTAGATAAATCCACAAAGATGAGGAAAAACAGGTGCAAAAATGCTGAAAATTCCAAAAACCAGAATGTCTCTTTTCCTCCAAATGAGTGCAACTCCTCTCCAGCAAGGACACAAAACTGGACTGAGAATGAGTTTGACAAATTGACAGAAGTAGGCTTCAGGAGGTGAGTAATAACAAACTAGAGGAGCATGTTCTAACCCAATGCAAGGAAGCTAAGAACCTTGATAAAAGGTTACAGGAAGTGTTAACTAGAATAACCAGTTTAGAGAAGAACATGAATGAACTGATGGAGCTGAAAAACACAGCACGAGAACTACATGAAGCATACACAAGTATGAATAGCCAAATCAATCAAACGAAAGAAAGGATATCAGAGATTGAAAATCACTTAATGAAATAAAGCATGAAGCAAGATTAAATAAAAAAGAATGAAAAGGAATGAACAAAGCCTCCAAGAAATATGAGACTATGTGAAAAGATCAAACCTATGATCAATTGGTGTACCTGAAAGTGATGGGGAGAATAAAACCAAGTTGGCAAATACACTTCAGGATATTATTCAGGAGAACATCTCCAAACTAGCAAGACAGGCCAACATTCAAATTCAGGAAATACAGAGAACACCACTAAGATACTCCTTGAGAAGAGCAACCCCAAGAAACGTAATCATCAGATTCTCCAAGGCTGAAATGAAGGAAAGAACGTTAAGGGCAGCCAGAGAGAAAGGCCAGGTTACCTACAAAGGGAAGCCCATCAGACTAACGGTGGATCTGTCTGTAGAAATCCTACAAGCCAGAAGAGAGTGGGGGCCAATATTCAACATTCTTAAAGAAAAAAATTTTCAGTGCAGAATTTCATATCCAGCCAACCTAAGCTTCATAAGCAAAGGAGAAATAAAATTCTTTACAGACAAGCAAGTGCTGAGGGATTTTTGTCACCACCAGGCCTGCCTGACAAAGCTCCTGAATGAAGCACTAAATATGGAAAAGAAAAACCAGTACCAGCCACTGCAAAAACATACCAAAATATACAGACCAATGACACTATGAAGAAACTGCATCAACTAATGTGCAAAATAACCAGCTAGCATCATGATGACAGGATAACCTTCACATATAACAATATTAATCTTAAATATAAATGGGCCCCAATTAAAAGACACAGACTGGCAAACTGGATAAAGAATCAAGACCCATCTGTGTCCTGTATTCAGGAGAACCATTTCACATGCGAAGACACAGATAGGCTCAAAACAAAGGGATGGAGGAGTATTTACCAAGCAAATGGAAAGAAAAAAAAAAAAAAAAGCAGGGGTTGCAATCCTAGTTTCTGATAAAACAGACTTTAAACCAACAAAGATCAAAAAGACAAGGAAGAGCATTACATAATGGTAAAGAAATCAATGCAACAAGAAGAGCTAACTATCCTTAATATATATACCCCCAATATAGGAGTAACCAGATTCATAAAGCAAGTTCTTAGAGAACGACAAAAAGACTTAGACTCCCACACAATAATAGTGGGAGACTTTAACACCCCACTGTCAGTATTAGACAGATCAATGAGACAGAAAATTAACAAGGATATTCAGGACTTGAACTCAGCTCTGGACCAAGCAGACCTAATAAACATCTACAAAAATCTCCACCTAAAATCAACAGAATATACATTCTTCTCAGTACCACACAGCACTTATTCTAAAATCAACCACAGAATTGGAAGTAAAACACTCCTCAGCAAATGCAAAAGAATCGAAATTATAACAAACATTCTCAGCCCACAGTGTAATCAAATTAGAACTCAGGATTAAGTAATTCACTCAAACCGCACAACTACATGGAAACTGAACAACCTGATCCTGAATGACTACTGGGTAAATAATGAAATTAAGGCAGAAATAAATAAGTTATTTGAAACCAATGAGAACAAAGACACTATGTACCAGAATCTCTGGGACACAGCTAAAGCAGTGTTAAGAGGGAAATTTATAGCACTAACTGCCCATATCAGAAAGCTGGAAAGATCTAAAATCGACACCTTCATATCACAATTAAAAGAACTAGAGAAACAAGAAGCTAGCAGAAGAAAAGAAATAACTAATAGCAGAGCAGAACTGAAGGAGATAGAGACATGAAAAACCCTTCAGAAAATCAATGAATCCAGAGTTGTTTTTTTGAAAACATTAACAAAATAGATAGACAACTAGCCAGATGCCAGATTAATAAAGAAGAAAAGAGGGAAGAATCAAAGAGACACAATAAAAAATGATAAAGGGGATATCACCATTGATCCCACAGAAATACAAACTACCATCAGAGAATACTATAAACACCTCTATGCAAATAAACTAGAAAATCTAGAAGAAATGGATAAATTCCTGGACACATACATCCCCCCTCAAGACTAAACCAGGAAGAAGTTGGATCCCTGAATAGACCAATAACAAGTTCTGAAATTGAGGTAGTAATTAATAGCTTACCAGCCAAAAAAAGCCCAGAACCAGATGGATTCACAGCCAAATTCTACCTGAAGTACAAAGAGGAGCTGGTTCCATTTCTTCTGAAACTATTCCAAACAATAAATAAAGAGAGATTCCTTCCTAACTCATTTTATGAGGCCAGCATCACCCTAATACCAAAACCTGGCAGAGATACAACAAAAAAAGAAAAATTCAGGCCAATATCCCTGACGAACATTGATGTGAAAATCCTCAATAAAATACTGGCAAACCAAACCCAGCAGCATATCAAAAAGCTTATCCACCAGGATGAAGTCAGCTTCATCCCTGGGATGCAAGGCTGGTTCAACATAGGCAAATCAATAAATGTAATCAATCACATAAACAGAACCAGTGACAAAAACCACATGATTATCTCAATAGATGTAGAAAAGGCCTTTGATAAAATTCAACATCCTTCATGTTAAAAACTCTCAATAAACTAGGTAATGATGGAACGAATCTCAAAATAATAAGAGCTATTTATGACAAACCCACAGCCAATATCATACAAAATGGGCAAAAGCTGGAGGCATTCCCTTTGAAAATTGGCAAAGACAAGGATGCCCTGTCCCACCACTCCTATTCAACATAATATTGGAAGTTCTGGCCAGGGCAATCAGGCAAGAGAAAGAAATAAAGGTTATTCAAATAGGAAGAGAGGAAGTCAAATTGTCTCTGTTTGCAGATGACATGATTGTATATTTAGAATACCCCATTGTCTCAGCCCAAAAAATCCTTAAGCTGATGAACAACTTCAGCAAAGTCTCAGGATGCAAAATCAATGTGCAAAAATCACAAGCATCCCTATACAACAATAATAGACAAACAAAGATCCAAATCATGAGTGAATTCCCATTCACAATGGCTACAAAGAAAATAGAATATCTAGGAACACAACTTACAAGGAACATGAAGGACCTCTTCAAGGCAAACTACAAACCACTTCTCAAGAAAATAAGAGAGGACAAAACCAAATGGAAAAACATTCCATGCTTATGGCTAGAAAGAATCAATATCATGAAAATGGCCATACTCCCCAAAGTAATTTATAGATTAAATGCTATTCCCATCAAGCTACCACTGACATTCTTCACAGAACTAGAAAAAACTACCTTAAATGTCATATGGAACCTAAAAAGAGCCCATATAGCCAAGGAAATCCTAAGCAAAAAGAACAAAGCTGGAGGCATCCTGCTACCTGCCTTCAAACTATACTACAAGGCTACAGTAACCAAAACAGTATGGTACTGGTACCAAAACAGATGTATAGACCAATGAAATAGAACAGAGGCCTCAGAAATAATGCCACACATCTACAACTATCTGATCTTTGAGAAACCTGACAAAAACAAGCAATGGGCGAGGAATCTCCTATTCAGTAAATGGTGCTAGGAAAACTGGCTAGCCACATGCAGAAAACTGAAATGGACCCCTTCCTTAACCCTTATACAAAAATTAACTCAAGATTAAAGACTTAAATGTAAAACCTAAAACAATAAAAACCCTAGAAGAAATCTTATGCAATACCATTCAGGACATAGGCATGGGCAAAGACTTCATGACTAAAACTCCAAAAGCAATTGCAACAAAAGCCAAAATTGACAAACGGCATCTAATTAAACTAAAGAGCTTCTGCACAACAAAAGAAACTATCATCTGAGTGAACAGGCAACCTACAAAATGGGAGAAAATTTTTGCAAACTATTCATCTGACAAAGGGCTAATATCCATAATCTATGAGGAACTTAAACAAATTTACAATTAAAAAACAAACAACCCCATCAAAAAGTGGGTGAAGGGTATGAACAGACACTTCTCAAAAGAAGACATTTATGTCGCCAACAAACATATGAAAAAAAGCTCATCATCACTGGTCATTAGAGAAATGCAAATCAAAACCACAATGAGATACCATCTCAGAGAAATACCATTTGACCCAGCCATCCCATTACTGGGTATATACCCAAAGGAATACAAATCATTCTACTATAAAGACACACGCACACATATGTTTATTGCAGCACTATTTACAATAGCAAAGACTTGGAACCAACCCAAATACCCATCAATGATAGGCTGGATTAAAAAAAAATGTGGCACATATACACCATGGAATACTATGCAGCAATAAAAAAGAATGAGTTCATATCCTTTGCATGGACTTGGATGAAGCTGGAAACCATCATTGCCAGCAAACTAACGCAGGAACAGAAAACCAAACACCATATGTTTTCACTCATGCGCGGGAGTTGAACAATGAGAATACATGGACACTGGGAGGGGAACATTACACTCCGCGGCCTGTCAGGGGTTGGGGGGCAAGGGGAGGGAAAGCATTAGGACAAATACCTAAAGCATGCGGGGCTTAAAACCTAGATGATGGGTTGATGGGTGCAGCAAACCACCATGGCACATGTATACCTGTGTAACAAACCTGCACGTTCTGCACATGTATTCCAGAACTTAAGGTATAATAATAATTAAAAAATGAAAGTTGATACCGTTTAAATAAAGCTTTAAACAGGTAAAACTAATCTTTGGTGACAAAAAATGAAAGGATACTTTTTGCTCAGTAGTGATTAAAAAAAAAAAACCAGAAAAGTGTTTTCCTCTGGATCAGTGAGTGGGAGTGGAGATTAACTGGAAAGAGGCATGCTGAAACCTGGGCCGATGAATTCTGGTCACACAGATCTATGCATTTGTCAAAACTCATTGTTTTGTACTCTTACAATTTGTACATTTTGCATTGCTATTTTTACCTCAATTAAAAATATTACTATAAAAAAGATAACATCTAATAATTTAACTTCTCTGACTATGTAGCTCCCTCTTTCATTTAGCAATCTTAAGCATAAATATGGTTAAAAGCACCTGCTGAGCCATAAAGTAAAATAGTTCTCTGAGTCTTTCAAAATTTATCTTCAAATATACCTTCAAACAAACACTGTTAATATGATTTCCTCCAATAATACTCCAGTGACACCTGAAAATGTTCATGTCTAGAAGCAATGCAAGGTGAAATAATTTATAAAACTACATCTCCACTTGGTTTGTTGTTGTCGTCATACTTCTTAATACATGTATTATATGATTGTACAGCTGCTGAATACCCTTTCTCTATTTCAGTTCCCCCATCTTGATAAATCAGCTTCATCTGGGCAGTGGGCAAGAATGTGTTAGGTGGTTCAAATTTGGGGCCTTATTTAGGATAGACCTTGCAGGTAACTGTCCGTGGCTGAATAGTCCCTTGTTGCCAGTGAGGGGCTACTGAACCGTGATTACCTTTGGGGAAAAACGGCCAAGCCCAAGCAGCTGCCTAGTTCTCTTGGACTATGGACTGTTTCTACTGGTAGGGCACTGTTGAGCCATAGTGCACGGATCTAACTGCAATGGAGAAACAGTTCCTGGAAGATGTCTTTTAACCTGGTTTGGTGCTGCCAACACCTGCTTCCTTCTCTTTATCTGATGGCCTCTCTAGAGGTACTGTATGTAGCCCTGTCACAGGAACTGTCTGGCTCTGCAGCCTCAAAAATAAGGGACTTTTTGGAGAAATACTCTTTTCTGGTTTGGAATCTGGTCTGGAATCTTGGTTTAAAATACCTTTTGTTCATCTTTACCGTGTGTGTGCTTTTATTTACAGAGAGGATTCCCTGAAGGAACTGCTGTCTAGCAGGCTCTCCTAGTTTGTCTAGTCGGTCACATCCTGTGAGCCCTGAAGGAAGCACAACATGCCTAACTCAGGGTGACAGTTCACTCTTCTATCTTGTCCAAAGACCACCCATTGAAATGCCTGGTCAGAGGTCATCCCAGCCCACTCTGAGTGGATCAAAGGTGACAGGGGCTGCCAAAGGAAAGTCTGAGCCTTGTCAGGTTGATACTTGGTTGCTGAGCAGGATGACTGGTGTCTGTGTTGTCATGTACATTTTATTCCAGCTGGAATGAGAAATGTTAGTTTAGCTCCCCTATGCAGCTCTTTGGGTGGGATCTTGCAAAATTGAGAGGCTTTTGTGGATGGTTCCATAAAATGGGAAAATAAGATTTCTTTTGTAATGTGGCTTATCCCTCACATCCATGGTGCTGCAAGCAGGGGCATCAAAAGCTGCTCTGCTATTCCGGAAGCTACAGAGAAAGCAAACCCAGAAACTTGTCAAGCCAGAAAAGGGGTAAGAATTTCTTACCAGCCAGGGCTTCTGGCCTCTTTCTGTATGCAAACTGCTTGAATGAATGGTAAAAGTAACTGTTTGTCTCCTCTGTAATGTTTTAATTAATAAGGAAAATGATTTGCGAGACTAGTCTTAGGCTGTAGAAAATCCGGTATATTTTGTGCTATAAATTTATCCGTGTTATTCTGTTATAGAGAGGGGTACCACGGGATAGAACACATGCTGTGAACCCCTATAAGCCTACCGTTCATGCTGGCACACAGACTGGTGAGACACAAAATTTGCTGTAGGTCCCTGAAAAAGAAAAATCCAGATGAAGTTTCCCTCTCATCTTGTTTTATGTCTTTGAAAACTTGACCATATGGAGTTACAGGCTCTTGGTCTCTACTATCTGGAGTTCGGGAAGTTTCAAGTTCATGTCATGGCTAGCTTTAAGAATTCTCTTAAGCAGTGAAAATCCTTTGCAAGCTCAAAAACAACTGCCTTAGAGTCCTTCTGGGAATAGCAATGGTGACTGCCCCACGCTGTGGCTCACTAGCTAAGGCTTTGTCCTTTCACGATGGTGACCAGCGTTCAATTCCTAGCTGAGGGAATGAATCCTTTCTGGTTTAATACTTGTAGGACTTTTGCCATTGATTATTTTTCCTGTCATAGATAGCTTCTGATTTCTTGTCTTGAATTTTATTTTCCCTGAGCTACCTTTGGGACAACTCTAGATCTTGTAAAAACTGCTTGCCACCTCTTTAAAGACACCTCATGCATCCAAGGTTAAGTCATAACCTTAGCTAGAGCTTACTGGTTTCATGTGGGAGGTTACTTGTGGTCAAAAATTCAAAAGCCAGAAATACCAGCAGTTTGTCCTAGCTAACGTCTGCTAATAGAATATTTAAAAAGATTTTCTTCTGAGAGCTCAGTAGTTAAAAATTAACTGAATTAATATTTATATTTGGGATATATGTGTACAGATATTGTTTTAAATCCCCTGCTCTTTTTTTGTAAAAACTTCTCAGACAACCGAATTCTGTTTCCCATTTATTCCTGTATGTTCTTCCTTGCTCTTGTATCTTTTTGACTTTCATAGACAGGGGAACAAGAAATTACTTTGCATCATGAGAAAAATTAACCTTGATGTATAATAGTTAGATAAGAAATATACTTTTAAAAATGGCTGATGGCAGTTGCTTACAGTGGCTATTTATTACTCCAGGAGGGCATTCCTTTCTTTGAGTGTTTAAATAAGAAAAGCATGCTCGTGGATACTGAGAAAGTATAGAATAGAGTATGAGCTAATTAAAGAGTGGCCTGATGGGTGTTGGGTTGCCCAGCAGCCTAGAGGAAATGTCCTTTCAATAAGACACACTGTGAAAGCATTACGCTATCTTCTCCCATAGCATTTCCCTTTTGGGGGGCCCCAGGGTTTACTGTAAAAATTAGATCTTTATCTTGTGGATCTGTTTTGCCTTCCAGCTATACCTGATAATTAGGCCTTAGAAACTGTGGGCTTTCCTGACCCTTTTCCCGAAAAGACTCCATCCTAAAGCCAATAACCTAATCAAGAAACTTACATCTTTAAGGAAATCTCCATGTGTAAGAGTGTCTGGTTTTCCTGGCCATCTTGACTGAAATTTTACCTGTACCATTTTTTCCTTGGTGTAAATAAAATATGAATTTTCTATTTTGCTTCACTTAAGAATTATCCTTTCAAAGATGCAAATTTGGAACTGCATGCCTGACAATTGTTAGGGCCTGGAACAGGTAATCAAGAGACTGATGGTATAACATAAGAAAGAGAAACTTAAAAACAGTTAAATAACAAATCTTATCACTCTAGCGAATCTGCATGTTTGTTTGTGTACTTGAATGTGTCATGTGTGTGATGTTTCACTATCAAAATATATGACAAAGCTCTAATTAATTGGCTTAAAAATAATGTGCTTAAATAAAATATTTTGTCAGGAAAATAAAAACCTAAATGCCTTTTTGTTCATGTCATTCTAATAATCTTTGAAAAATAAAGATAGTTTTAAAGATTTTTGGTAAAACTAAAATGTCTCCAAAATTTACACATTTTGTCTGAATGAGGCAGGTCAGGTACAATTTTTTTGCTAGATGCTCTAAGGTTAGAACACTGCTCTATGGCTTTTAATAACTGTTCAACTTGGCTGCTTTGGAGCCATTAGATTCTAGGTAATGCCTGGGGACATGTGGAGTAGCCATGCTCCCTACCAGTGATGGAAAGAGTCTGACACTATCTGCAGTTCTGTCCTGTGTCATAGGCTTTACACGATACACAATTAAAACTGCTTACACTTAAAATAAGATTTATGTGTTATTAATAAAAAGGTATAGGAATACGTTGTTTTTAAAAGTAATTTTGTCTCATTTAGAGAAATTAAGGATTGTTTCAAATATTTAAAAAAATAGGATAAAACTGAAGGTTTAAGCAAGTTGTAAAAGGCTTGGGAAAGAGTAATCTTGTTTAGAAAAATTCTATGTGGAGCAAGTTGGATAAAATTAAAAAGATATTATTTAGTTTTTCCATAAATTGAACATCAAAATAAAAGCACACTGATGCAGGGCCAGAATCTGAGCTTGTGGGTCTCAATAACAGGGTTTTCTTAGAGCATTAATCTGCTCTTTAACAGAAAATTGTAAAGTGTTATAAAAGATTTATGGAAAATTACCATATGGTCAAACTGATTAAGATTGGATATATTTGTTTACAAAGTTTTATTAGGAATTGAGTTAATAATATACTAATGCAAAGGTGAAATTTGTCTTTCTCTTTTTAACAATATTTTCATATAATATTAAAAGATAATGAAAGATTTTTGTTTGCCATTTGAATAAATGACAAGAAAAAGAGGAGAGAGAGAAGAGAGATGAGACAAATTCAGTTGGCCTCCTGCTGTCTTTATTGGGTCTTGTTTGGAAAGCTGAGTCTGTCCTTTATCTATGAGAAAAGGTTTTTGCTTTAAAAAACCTTTGAAAAGTTTTAAAGTATCATTTTGGCTAATAATTTAACATACTGACTTTGGATTCTGTATTGTGATATCAAGTATTTTAAACCTTTGATATATGACAAACTTCCAAAATCAAATTCTAAATTCAGTCCTTATTTGACCCCATTCATCATTTAAGTATTACGTTCCCTGAAGTCCAGAAGAGACATATTTGGTTTATTTGGAATATTAAAACCATATAGGATACATCATCAAATATAAAATGATGTTTAACTTTCTTTGGGTTATATCATATAAATTTGTTGTTAGTATTTGTTCCAAAATAGTATAAGATTCCTATATGTTAGGAATATGTTATCAGTAATAATTATGATTGTTATGTTAAATTTTTGTGTGTCACAGAGATGACCAGATTTCCTTGTTGATTATGGCTTTAACTGTCATTGCCTTAAGACTTTTGTCATCCACAGATAATTGTCCTGTTTTGATCCCTTTCAAAAGGTGGTTTATAATCAAGCTATAAGGCTCTGTGGGTATCTGTTGAATGCAGATCTCTGATAACTTAGGAAATTTTGTCATTGAAATAGAGGAGAAAAAAGGAACTTCTAGGACTCATGGAAAGCTGATGTGTTCATGATGTGGAAAGCTGATATGTTCATGATGTGGAAAGCTGATATTGGGCTGCTGGCCCAATATTAGGCATAACAGGAGTTAATTACGTAGACCAAACTAATAAAAGAGCCAAATAATCTTTTCATTATTATTTTGTTTAAAACATTGCTAATTATTTTATTTTGCAGAGTCTAGAAACCCTTTTTCTTTTGATCTATTTACTGCTTTTAACTGGATAAAGTATATGCATAATCTTTTCATTATTATTTTGTTTAAAACATTGTTAATTATTTTATTTTGCAGAGTCTAGAAACCCTTTTTCTTTTGATCTATTTACTGCTTTTAACAACTGGATAAAGTATATGCCTATGAGCAAAATTTGGAGCATATTTCTTTTTTTCTACCTGATTTCTCCAGAATTTGAAAGCTATTTGTAAGTATACTTAATTTATGGCAGTCTAGTTATTTGCATAAGTTCAATAAGAATTTATTTTCTCTTGTAACAGGACACCATTGGAGACACTGGTTGTTTTTACCACATTTTGACCAGAATGACATACTTTCAGACATAAAAAGACAGCTTTAATGAATCAAAGTTGACTTATGGAGCCAATTAAAGCTACTTGGTTTTATCTAAAGGCTCTAGAAAAAGAAGTAGAAAAAAAAAAAAAAGAACAACCAAAAGGCTCCTTTGGAAAACTAGTATCATATCTTGTCTATGCAGTCCCTGTACCTGTGGTAAGTAAAGAATGTCACTTTCTGACAGGTCTATGAATCCCATGTTACCTTGGGACCTTGAGAAGAGAGTCATCTATCCAATTCATAGAGGACTTACAGACACAGATAAATCTGTGGGTGGGCTCGAGGCTTTAAAAGGTCTAATCTAAGATTGCTTATGAAAAAAGTTCCAACAAAGCCAATTTACAAAGAGTTTATATGGCAAATAATTATTCTTGCTCCACTTTATGCAAATAATCAGGTGAAATATAATAAGACTAAGACTTATTTTGCAAATAAGTTTGTCTAACTATGATTGGGGACCGGAGAAAAAATTATGTTTCAGAAGAAAAAATTATAGTACATCTGTTGTTAGATTCTAGCCTTGCCCATTACTTTGGCGTCTTTATTACTTTCTGCAATTCAAACTGAATCCTGAATTCTTTCTTGCCTACGAGTCCCCAAACTAATGCTTTAAACTTTTTCTTCCATTTTTCTGATTTAGACTCAATGAAACTGATACTACCTTTTTCCTGAGGTCCTGCAAGATGAAGCTTATTCCTTGTAATACAAGCAAGAAAAAATGCGTCTATTGCTACTGCCCTCCTCCTCTGTAACTAGAGATGCTTTGCCTCTAACATGTGGATAGATTGTGCCCAAAATTAAGCTTTGGTTTTCTTCTGTTTCCATAGAAATGCCCCTATTAAAAATCTGCCTTCATCACATATAGAGGCCCAGCCCATCTGCAATGCCACTACCTGAAAGGAGACATGGCTGTTTGAACTGATTTATTCTCAGGACTAAAAACTAACTAAAAAGATATGGCACAGTACATTTAAATTTGCTCTTTCCTGTTTATTCCAATTTGTCTTTCTCAGAAACTATGCCCCAAATCTCTCTCTACTAGTGACGCCATGTCTGATTGGTTCTTGGGGTTATATTCCTGGATTACAAGGGCTTCAGAACAATTCTACAAGGACTTCTGAAACTAGGATTTTATTCCTTATATTAGGACTCATTATCCTGTAGTCTTCTGTTAACCACCAACCTGGCACCCATGAATACATGTAGACAGCTGCAAAGTGGTTTCACTCTTCTTACCTTGGAGACAACCCCTATCCCAACTGCAGCCTCTGTCAGCAGGAAGAAGTTAGAACAGCTGTCAGTCTTTTTCCATCTCTGTAGCTCTCACCTTAAGAATAAGGCATGGTGAACCCCAAAAGAGACTATTAAAACTGCCTTTGCAATTGTTTTTCAAAAACAGTGAAAAAAATTATGACAGTAAAAGAGACCTGACCTAATCAACTCTACCATGTCTTTAACCACCAAACTGCCTTCAGTGGTTCCTGGGTGTGGTGCATACTAACTTTCGGAGAAATTCAATTTATTGTTTAAATGAGAATAGCTCTTCTCAAAATCTAGACTGCCTCTGTAAAATTAACAAAAGGTCATCAGGTTAGGAGGATGTGAGGTGCTTGAATTCATAGTTAAATGATTACCAGCCATTATTTCAGAGGTCACAAGATTTGCAACTTCTCTGTAAATAACATCATTATTGTAAAATCTAAGATTGGCCTTTTGAGATGTCTTTTCAGGCATTTCTGATGACCAGATGGCCCCACCCAGAAGCAGACTCAGTACAGGAGCACCATTTTCCACACCCACACCTATGATATTGTCTCCAACCAATCAGTAGCACCCATTCCCTACCCCACTGCCTGCCTACCTATACTTGAAAAACCCTAGCCTGCAAATTTTCAGGGAGGCTGATTTGAGTAGTAATACAACTCTGGCCTTCCATTTAGCTGGCTCCATGTGTATTAAACTCTTCTCTATTTCAATTCCCCTGCCTTCATAAATCAGCTTCATTTGCACAGTAGGCAAGAAGAACTTGTACTATAATTAAGATCTGGATGGATTTCAAAGTATTGTTTGGTTGAAAACTATAGAGAAGTCAATTTTTTTATAGAAATTTCTTAGTTGAATAAATAAAGCTAGCAATTCTTTATCCAGTGGGCTTTATTAATTAAATTAAATGGAAATGGGATAGGGAAGCACCAATTTTAGATGTTGGATCTTAGATAATATTCCAGGGGAAGCTGTTACAATACACTCGCTTTCATAATTAAATTTATCCAAATTATGCTAGAATATTTAAGGAAAAGAAAAAAAATGCAATGGTTAAAAAAATATTCCAAGGGATTAATTTTAATTGTACCATTAATGGTTTTCTTTTTTAAAAAAAAGCTCAATAAATAGTCAGAATAGAAACTATGTGGGTCATTGTCAATCTTCAGTGATGTACACATCTGAAAGTGTAGTCAATTGACATCTCAAGTTAAAGGGCAGTTGTTCTCTTGTTATCCCTTTCCAAACCAGTAAAACAATGCTGAGACTTCACTATCCAAGTAATTCAATCAAAATATCAACTTCCAAGGTTTAGGTTAAAGTTCACATTCTCTCTGTGTTTGTTTTTTAATTGACAAATTAAAATTGTATATATTCATGGTGTACAGTGTTTTGAAATATGTATATATTGTGGAATGGCTAAATCAAGCTAATTAACATGTGAATTACCTCAAATATTTTTCATTTATTTCTTATAAGAACACTTAAAATCTACTCTCTTAGCAATTTTTCAGTATATAACACATTGTTGTTAATTATAGTCATCATGGGTATAATAGATCTCTTGAACGAAGCTCACATTCTCCTTAATGCCTTCCCTAATACCTACAGACAGAATAATGTTCTCCACCTCTGGTGTACACAGAGAAATGTATTTGTGTTTTTTTCCATATATATACAAATTTATATATGTATGCTTTCCTTGTAAGACTCTTTTGCTGGGTATTCTGTCAGCGTCTGTACAATTCACAACTCTTCCACACCCGACAATGGGCCCTGTGACCTCTATGAGCCAAATTACCCAGGCTCCCTTTATCTTTTGCTTATAGTTTGCTTTGACAGGATATAAAAGGTGGGGAGAATGGAGAGTTGGGAGTACTTCTTCTCTCCACTCCTTTCCTACTTGGTCACAGTCCCGGGAAAGATTTCATTGTTCTAATGACACATCTCTTGGGTAAATTCTATTTCATAGCTCTAGCTCTTATCCCTCTAGTTTTTGAGGTAAGCAATATCTTCCCATTATTGCTAGTCCCTGGGTCTGCTGGTTAGTTCTCTTAACCCTATCCATATTCACTAAATTGTTCCTTTACCTAATATTCTCATACCATTCTCAGTATGCAATCCATTTTCTACTTCAACCCAGAAAGTATACTCCCAAGGAGAAGAATTTAGGCACTCATTAGCTGTTTTCACAGTGCTTTATACAATGCCTAGAATAGAGAGGCACTCATTAAATGTTTTTAAAATATGTCAATGAATAAATCGAAACAGTATTAGGTTAGCTATGGTGCAAGAGAAAAAAATATGTATAAACAATGGCCCTTATTCTAACTAATGAAGGTTACAATCTAAGG
This sequence comes from Nomascus leucogenys, assembly GCF_006542625.1. Classification (NCBI taxonomy): domain Eukaryota; kingdom Metazoa; phylum Chordata; class Mammalia; order Primates; family Hylobatidae; genus Nomascus; species Nomascus leucogenys. The sequence continues at coordinate 14,778,888 of NC_044401.1, read as the reverse complement.
GAGAAAAGAATACAGTAGTTCATACATTCAAGGCTATACTTGGTAAGTAACAAGTCACAGGCCTCCATGTTCATATTCCAGAAAAGGAACAATCCTTACTATTAGTAAAAAAAGCTACCTAACACTGTGTTAAATATATGTGTATATATATTTACACATATGTGTGCGTGTGTCTACACACACGGAGAGACAGAGAGATTCAATAATCTCACAAATTTCACATAAGGTAAACAAAGATAAAAAGAACAACTAACCAACACTTCCTTGCCTCATGGGTGTGCTGACAGCTTTGATTAGTTAATATTTATAAAGCACTTTGAAGATGAAAAGTGCTAAACATTATCTAACAGCTCTGTAAATGCAAATTTGCCAGGTCTTACGAAATTTAACAGAAATTAGAGAGTGACAAACTACACACACACACACACACACACACACACACACACACACAAAAGCTCAACCAAGGCTTTGCATTTAGAGGGGCCAGATGGGGAAGAAAATACTTTTTCCCTAGGGCAGAGAATCAAGTTAATCTATATCCCACCCCTACCCCCACTCCCACCAACACACAGGCTGCAGAAACGTTTAATTTAAAGCCTGAAAGATAATGCACTTTGTAACAGCATGTAAATCAATGTTTTATTAAAGCCTGTTAATTACTATGCAGAAAAATGCAAATCGCAATAAAACACATCAGAAGCGGATTCATCCCTGCTCTGTTCTCAGTGGAGCAATTACCACACACCTTGCTTTGGCAGGTAGGGGTAGAATTTAACTGGGCCGGGGTCGGGTGTAGTTTTACCTCTTGCCTGTGGAAACTGCAGAATATTCCAATCATTTCCTTGCACCACTCAGAAGTACAAAATTTCCCCCCTGCTATTTTTTTAAGTTGTATTTTTAAAATGCTTATGCTTTCCTCTTCATTGACTTTAATATGCTTAGTCTAAGAGGCTTGCCTGGCCGGATAACATTTTTACACAAAAGAGAGGAACTTACATACCATAGCATTTCTCTCTAACTTGTCCATTAGTTAGAAGTCTTGGATTTAATATCATTAAGCTTGTCCCTTTGTATCATTTTATTTATTCAGAATTTATGTATATAAACTAGACATTCGATTAAATAGCCAGAACCATGGCCTTAATTTTTCAGCTGTTAGGTCAGGATATGAGCTCAGGTTTACTGAGGTTTTTTTATTTGTCATAGGAAAAAGGCATGTAGGCGACAAATCCTCCTTAAAGAGTACTGGAATACTGATAAATAATATCTACTGAAACTGAATGCAAACATACATAAAATAAGGGAAAAAGTAAAGGAATAGAGAAAATGCAATACCAAATGAATTCTTAGAAACATTGTATGAAAAAATATATTTAAAAAAATAGTAAACCAATTCAACTGCCTTGAAAGTGGAAGTTTTTAGTAACTAAGGTAGAGAGGAAGAAGCAGAAGCTATTATTGCCATTATAATCCATAATCTTATTTTATACTGGAGTTTGTGGAACTCTTTCATTTCAAAGGAGGCCTTAAAAGGCTTCACTGCTATGCATTTTGTTAAATAAATAAGGCATAATAAATAAACTACAGATAATAATATATCGTACAAGCTCCAAAAAGTTAAATAGGCCTTTAAGGCTCAGTGATTTTTAATATATTAAGCAATTGAGTATCCGTGACAAAATAAACTGAAATTGCTGCAATTTTGTATGGCTGATACCTTGAACACTTAGTAGCTAAGTGAACTTTCAGTGCATACAGTTTATGTTATTTATGAGTAATAGAATGCATATGATAATCAACTTTTCCATTTCTCAAGCAATGGGTTTTAAAGATCAAATGAGACACCGTATGTGAAAGTGACTTAAAACTGTAATGAACTCTACAAATATTAGGTTTTATTTGGTGTTTCAAATAATGTAATACCTTTGGAAAAAGGACAAAATACCAACCTATTCACATTTAAATTTCCAAGCCAGTGATAATCATCATCATCACCATTCTTTCTTGTGATTTAATCAAACATCCTTTTCCAATCCATGTCTTCGTATTAAAACAGCTCGTAAGCAAAGATTCCCCCAGTGCACACATATCCATAAGAAAATAAAGGGTACGAGGGAGAGGAGCATGTTTCTTATCTGGCATCTCTGACTTGTGCTTCTGTTTTATTCTTCAATTTGGAACTTTCTGAGAATAGGCAACTAACAGAGAAATTTTCTTGTATGCAAATACTTATCTCTTTAAAATATGTGGTTGTGTAATAAGTGAATAATTCCCCAAAAGTGGCTATCTCCCATGTAATTATCTTCCCCACTCCCAATAACGGTCCTCAATACTCTAATAATTTTATGAAGAATAAAATTCTGGTGTCCTAAGTTACTTATCAGAGTGTACTTTTCCTGTATAAATAGTATTATGAATGGTAGCTACATATATATTTAAAATACTTCCATTGACTCCATGTATTAAGTGTGTTTGTCTCTGTGTGTGTATATATATATACATGTGTATATATATATGTAATTTCATTAGTTTTCTGAGGTTAATATTGAACAAATTATTAATTTAACTGTTTGCTTAACAAACTTCTTAAAATTTGTAATACAACTTTACAAATCAACTGTTTTTGTGTATGTCATGCCAAGTGCCAGGTTCCAGACCATGCTGAGGTCTGAGAGGAGTGGGTGGATGAGTGGAGGACGGATGAAAGAACACTCAAGGGGGGGCCATGGGCAGGTGAAATGTGGTTTTATTCAGCAGGTCTCTCACACTACCTGCCTTTGTCTCGGCTGTCTGCTCTGGTTGCAGCCACTCTTAGCAGCCAACTCTGAGGCTCCTATGCCTCCCACACATACAGCTGCACTCTCTGGCACACTTGCTAGTTCCTGGCTCCCTCCTGTCCATCTGCAAGACAGCAAGCTCTCTTTTACAGGGTCAGTGCATTTCTTTCTCTCTCAGGGCATGTGCCGTATGTACAGTGTCAGCGGGACAGTTATACCTTTTACAAACAATGGTGCCTTCGAGACAAATATGAGCTTACACAAACAAGTTATATAACAAGAGGAGTTGTGCACCTGCACTCCTAACTTGCTGAGTCATGCAGGCCTGGATGTCTGCCTTCGCTTATTCTTGACCAAAGCACATCCATTTACCTTACAGTGTGTATAGTCCATTTGTAAATTGAGAAATATTTATTCAGCAAAATTTATTATAAGGATATTTTGAGCACCATATTCTTGGTCAGACTACCATTCCAGGAGCTGTGGTAGTAGTGTAAATAAAGTATCATGCTCACTAACATCTATTTCCAACTGGAATGTCTTCATTATTTACCCGGTGGCAATTCTTCCTTTGATTAGTCCCCAGATCCTACAGAGACTACATGCCATGGTCAATAGCAACTGTGTTCCTCAAATGTATATTAACTTAACCTCTGTTTTTATAAATGAAATATAATCAGGCAATAACTAGCAGTTATATCTATTTCCTCAATGTCAACTTATATAGTCTTATTCTTTATTTTTGTTTTTATGCATTAAAATAATATTAAAAACAGTGTTTAATCAATGTTGTTTTAACAAATTGAAATAATAACCCAAATGAAAATTTTAATTCTTCCATTCTTTAGGCTAGATTACACTGGATATTTTTCTAAATGCAAAGAAGACCTAAGTATAAATTTTATAATTGTAGCTAAAATGTAACATAAGAGAATGAGAATGTCATGTTTACTGACTCCAAAAATATTCCAAATGTTATTTTTATTTTCTTCCTTCTCATTTCTTTAACATTATTTAATAAACCTACTTCAATATTTAATTCCTATTTTATCATTGATAAATATTTCTTTACCTATAGCCTCATGCTAAAGTTAGCTAGGACAACTTTTACTACAAGATATGTATACAAAAGTTGATAGCATTCCTCCAAATACTTATGACAATTGAGTTTCGACCTAAAATATTTCTATTTTAAAAAATCGGGGGGGTGGAGCCAAGATGGCCAAATAGGAACAGCTCTGGGTCTACAGCTCCCAGCCTGAGCGACACAGAAGACGGGTGATTTCTGCATTTCCGTTTGAGGTACCAGGTTCATCTCACTAGGGAGTGCCAAACAGTGGGTGCAGGACAGTCAGTGAAGCGCACTGTGTGAGAGCTGAAGCAGGGTGAGGCATTGCCTCACTTGGGAAGCGCAAGGGGTCAGGGAGTTCCCTTTCCTAGTCAAAGAAAGGGGTAACAGATGGCACCTGGAAAATCAGGTCAGTCCCACCCTAATACTGCGCTTTTCCAATGGGCTTGGAAAATGGCACACCAGGAGATTGTGTCCTGCACCTGGCTCGGAGGGTCCTATGCCCATGGAGTCTTGCTGATTGCTAGCACAACAGTATGAGATCAAACTGCGAGGCGGCAGCGAGGCTGGGGAAGGGGCGCCGCCATTGCCCAGGCTTGCTTAGGTAAACAAAGCAGCCAGGAAGATCGAATTGGGTGGAGCACACCACAGCTCAAGGAGGCCTGCCTGCCTCTGTAGGCTCCACTTCTAGAGGCAGGGCAGAGACAAAGAAAAATTCAGCAGGAACCTCTGCAGACTTAAATGTCCCTGTCTGACTGACAGCTTTGAAGAGAGTAGTGGTTCTCCCAGCACGCAGCTGGAGATCTCAGAACTGACAGACTGCCTCCTAAAGTGGGTTCTTGACCCCCGAGCAGCCTAACAAGGAGGCACCCCCCAGTAGGGACACACGTCACTCGGCCAGATACTCCTCTGAGACAAAACTTCCAGAGGAACTATCAGACAGCTGAATTTGTGGTCTCATGAAAATCCGCTGTTCTGCAGCCACTGCTGCTGACATCCAGCCAAACAGGGTCTAGAGAGGACCTCTAGCAAACTCCAACAGACCTGCAGCTGAGGGTCCTGTCTGGTAGAAGGAAAACTAACAAACAGAAAGGACATCCACACCAAAAAGCCATCTGTACATCACCATCATCAAAGACCAAAAGTAGATAAAACCACAAAGATGGGGAAAAAACAGAGCAGAAAAACTGGAAACTCTAAAAAGCAGAGCACCTCTCCTCCTCCAAAGGAATGCAGTTCCTCAACAGCAACGGAACAAAGCTGGACGGAGAATGACTTTGACGAGCTGAAAGAACAAGGCTTCAGACGATCAAACTACTCTGAGCTAAGGGAGGAAATTCAAAACAATAGCAAAGAAGTTAAAAACTTTGAAAAAAAAATTAGAAGAATGGATAACTAGAATAACCAATGGAGAGAAGGGCTTAAAGGAGCTGATGGAGCTGAAAGCCAAGTATCGAGAACTACACGAAGACTGCAGAAGCCTCAGTAGCCGATGCGATCAACTGGAAGAAAGGGTATCAGTGATGGAAGATGAAATGAATGAAATGAAGCGAGAAGGGAAGTTTAGAGAAAAAAGAATAAAAAGAAATGAACAAAGCCTCCAAGAAATTTGGGACTATGTGAAAAGACCAAACCTACGTCTGATTGGTGTACCTGAAAATGACGGGGAGAATGGAACCAAGTTGGAAAACACTCTGCAAGATATTATCCAGGAGAACTTCCCCAATCTAGCAAGGCAGGCCAACATTCAGATTCAGGAAATACAGAGAATGCCACAAAGATACTCCCTGAGAAGAGCAACTCCAAGACACATAATTGTCAGATTCACCAAAGTTGAAATGAAGGAAAAAATGTTAAGGGCAGCCAGAGAGAAAGGTCGGGTTACCCACAAAGGGAAGCCCATCAGACTAACAGCTGATCTCTCAGCAGAAATTCTACAAGCCAGAAGAGAGTGGGGGCCAATATTCAACATTCTTAAAGAAAAGAATTTTCAACCCAGAATTTCATATCCAGCCAAACTAAGCTTCATAAGTGAAGGAGAAATAAAATACTTTACAGACAAGCAAATGCTGAGTGATTTTGTCACCACCAGGCCTGCCCTAAAAGAGCTCCTGAAGGAAGCACTAAACATGGAAAGGAACAACCGGTACCAGCCACTGCAAAAACATGCCAAATTGTAAAGACCATCGAGGCTAGGAAGAAACTGCATCAACTAACGAGCAAAATAACCAACTAACATCATAATGACAGGATCAAATTCACACATAACAATATTAATTTTAAATGTAAATGGGCTAGATGCTTCAATTAAAAGACACAAACTGGCAAACTGGATAAGGAGTCAAGACCCATCAGTGTGCTGTATTCAGGAAACCCATCTCATGTGCAGAGACACACATAGACTCAAAATAAAGGGATGGAGGAAGATCTATCAAGCAAATGGAAAACAAAAAAAGGCAGGGGTTGCAATCCTAGTCTCTGATAAAATAGGCTTTAAACCAACAAAGATCAAAAGAGACAAAGAAGGCCATTACATAATGGTAAAGGGATCAATTCAACAAGACGAGCTAACTATCCTAAATATATATGCACCCAACACAGGAGCACCCAGATTCATAAAGTAAGTCCCGAGTGACCTACAAAGGGACTTAAACTCCCATACAGTAATAATGGGAGATTTTAACACCCCACTGTCAACATTAGACAGATCAACCAGACAGAAAGTTAACAAGGATATCCAGGAATTGAACTCAGCTCTGCACAAAGTGGACCTAATAGACATCTACAGAACTCTCCACCCCAAATCAACAGAATATACATTTTTTTCAGCACCACACCACACCTATTCCAAAATTGACCACATAGTTGGAAGTAAAGCTCTCCTCAGCAAATGTAAAAGAACAGAAATTATAACAAACTGTCTCTCAGACCACAGTGCAATCAAACTAGAACTCAGGATTAAGAAACTCACTCAAAACTGCTCAACTACATGGAAACGGAACAACCTGCTCCTGAATGACTATTGGGTACATAATGAAATGAAGGCAGAAATAAAGATGTTCTTTGAAACCAATGAGAACAAAGACACAACATACCAGAATCTCTGGGACACGTTCAAAGCAGTGTGTAGAGGGAAATTTACAGCACTAAATGCCCACAAGAGAAAGCAGGAAAGATCCAAAATTGACACCCTAACATCACAATTAAAAGAACTAGAAAAGCAAGAGCAAACACATTCAAAAGCTAGCAGAAGGCTAGAAATAACTAAAATCAGAGCAGCACTGAAGGAAATAGAGACACGAAAAACCCTTCAAAAAATTAATGAATCCAGGAGCTGGTTTCTTGAAAAGATCAACAAAATTGATAGACTGCTAGCAAGACTAATAAAGAAGAAAAAAAAAAAAAAAAAAAAAAAAAAAAAAAAAAAAAAAAAAAAAAAAAAAAAAAAAATAAAAAGAAAAGAGAGAAGAATCAAATAGATGCAATAAAAAATGAAAAAGGGGATATCACCACCGATCCCACAGAAATAAATCTACCATCAGAGAATACTACAAACACCTCTATGCAAATAAACTAGAAAATCTAGAAGAAATGGATAAATTCCTTGACAAATACACCCTCCCAAGACTAAACCAGGAAGAAGTTGAATCTCTGAATAGACCAATAACAGGCTCTGAAATTGTGGCAATAATCAATAACTTACCAACCAAAAAGAGTCCAGGACCTGATGGATTCACAGCCGAATTCTACCAGAGGTACAAGGAGGAACTGGTACCATTCCTTTTGAAACTATTCCAATCGATAGAAAAAGAGGGAATCCTCCCTAACACATTTTATGGGCCAGCATTGTCCTGATACCAAAGCCTGGCAGAGACATAACCAAAAAAGAGAATTTCAGGCCAATATCCTTGATGAACATTGATGCAAAAATCCTCAATAAAATACTGGCAAACCGAATCCAGCAGCACATCAAAAAGCTTATACACCATGATCAAGTGGGCTTCATCCCTGGGATGCAAGGCTGGTTCAACATATGCAAATCAATAAATGTAATCCAGCATATAAACAGAACCAAAGACAAAAACCACATGATTATCTCAATAGTTGCAGAAAAGGCCTTTGACAAAATTCAACAACCTTTCATGCTAAAAACTCTCAATAAATTAGGTACTGATGGGACATATCTCAAAGTAATAAGAGCTATCTATGACAAAACCACAGCCAATATCATACTGAATGGGCAAAAACTGGAAGCATTCCCTTTGAAAACTGGCACAAGACAGGGAATGCCCTCTCTCACCACTCCTATTCAACATAGTGCTGGAAGTTCTGGCCAGGGCAATCAGGCAGGAGAAGGAAATAAAGGGTATTCAATTAGGAAAAGAGGAAGTCAAATTGTCCCTGTTTGCAGATGACATGATTGTATATCTAGAAAACCCCATCGTCTCAGCCCAAAATCTCCTTAAGCTGATTAGCAACTTCAGCAAAGTCTCAGGATACAAAATCAAAGTACAAAAATCACAAGCATTCTTGTACACCAATCACAGACAAACAGAGAGCCAAATCATGAGTGAACTCCCATTCTCAATTGCTTCAAAGAGAATAAAATACCTAGGAATCCAACTTACAAGGGATGTGAAGGACCTCTTCAAGGAGAACTACAAACCACTGCTCAATGAAATAAAAGAGGATACAAACAAATGGAAGAACATTCCATGCTCATGGGTAGGAAGAATCAATGTCGTGAAAATCCCATACTTCCCAAGGTAATTTATAGATTCAATGCCATCCCCATCAAGCTCCCAATGACTTTCTTCACAGAATTGGAAAAAACTACTTTAAAGTTCATATGGAACCAAAAAAGAGCCCGCATCACCAAGTCAATCCTAAGCCAAAAGAACAAAGCTGGAGGCATCACGCTACCTGACTTCAAACTATACTACAAGGCTACAGTAACCAAAACAGCATGGTACTGGTACCACAACAGAGACATAGATCAATGGAACAGAACGGAGCCTTCAGAAATAATGCTGCATATCTACAACTGTCTGATCTTTGACAAACCTGACAAAAACAAGAAATGGGGAAAGGATTCCCTATTTAATAAATGGTGCTGGGAAAACTGGCTAGCTATATGTAGAAAGCTGAAACTGGATCCCTTCCTTACACCTTATACAAAAATTAATTCAAGATGGATTAAAGACTTACATGTTAGACCTAAAACCATAAAAACCCTAGAAGAAAACCTAGGCAATACCATTCAGGACATAGGCGTGGGCAAGGACGTCATGTCTAAAACACCAAAAGCAATGGCAACAAAAGCCAAAGTTGACAAATGGGATCTAATTAAACTAAAGAGCTTCTACACAGCAAAAGAAACTACCATCAGAGTGAACAGGCAACCTACAGAATGGGAGAAAATTTTCTCAACCTACTCATCTGACAAAGGGCTAATATCCAGAATCTGTAATGAACTCAAACAAATTTACAAGAAAAAAACAAACAACCCCATCAAAAGGTGGGCAAAGGACATGAACAGACACTTCTCAGAAGAAGACATTTATGCAGCCAAAAAACACATGAAAAAATGCTTATCATCACTGGCCATCAGAGAAATGCAAATCAAAACCACAATGAGATACCATCTCACACCAGTTAGAATGGCCATCATTAAAAAGTCAGGAAACAACAGGTGCTAGAGAGGATGTGGAGAAATAGGAACACTTTGACACTGTTGGTGGGACTGTAAACTAGTTCAACCATTGTGGAAGTCAGTGTGGCTATTCCTCAGGGATCTAGAACTAGAAATACCATTTGACCCAGCCATCGCATTACTGGTATATACCCAAAGGACTATAAATCATGCTGCTATAAAGACTCATGCACATGTATGTTTATTGCGGCACTATTCACAATAGCAAAGACTTGGAACCAACCCAAATGTCCAACAACAATAGACTGGATTAAGAAAATGTGGCACATATACACCATGGAATACTATGCAGCCATAAAAAATGATGAGTTCATGTCCTTTGTAGGGACATGGATGAAACTGGAAAACATCATTCTCAGTAAACTATCACAAGGACAAAAAACCAAACACCACGTGTTCTCACTCATAGGTGGGAATTGAACAATGAGAACACATGGACACAAGAAGGGGAACATCACACTCTGGGGACTGTTGTGGGGTGGGGGGAGGGGGGAGGGACAGCATTAGGAGACATACCTAATGCTAAATGACGAGTTAATGGGTGCAGCAAAACAACATGGCACATGGATACATATGTAACAAACCTGCACATTGTGCACATGTACCCTAAAACCTGAAGTATAATAATAATTTTTAAAAAAATCAGAAATTTTACATGAGAATTCTTATTTTGACCAAGATGGAATTACTCGTCCACTGAAACAACTTCTAATATTTAAATATATACATATATATATATATTCATACATGCACATATATAATATGTATGAAACAATATGGCTTGACTCATTTATTCGCCATCTCTCAGGGATCACTGTCCTATATTGCCTATAAACCACACGTTTTTCCAGGCATTGAACATCATTAGGCAACATAGCACAGTGATCCCTGAGAGATGGCGAACAAATGAGTCAAGCCATACTATTAGCTGAGCTTGCTGCATGTAGTTTCTAGGCTATAGAGCAGGGAAGAAAACTGAAGCAGAACCCAGCATGCGGCCTGAGTTGAAGAGACTGAGCTAGAAGTCTGGAGTCACCAAGTTGGCTAAAGTTCAAAAGTAGATTACTGAAGATGAGAGAACTGCACAAAGAAACTCCAGCAACATGCAGAAGGTCCCCTGTGAGTGTTTGGTCTTGTCTAACAAGTCTTAAAAGCAAGACCAAAGCAGGTTAAACTTTCTGTGAGTAACTCAGCTGAAGTCCAGAAAAAAAGCTGAAGCATATTTATAGAAATACAAAAATATCTGTAATCCCAGCCCTTTGGGAGACCAAGGCAGGCAGATCACGAGGTCAGAAGATCGAGACCATCCTGGCTAACATGGTGAAACCCTGTCTCTACTAAAAACACAAAAAATTAGCCAGGCGTGGTGGCAGGCACCTGTAGTCCCAGCTACTCGGGAGGCTGAGGCAGGAGAATGGCGTGAACCTGGAAGGCAGAGCTTGCAGTGAGCCGAGATGACCCCACTGCACTCCAGCCTGGGTGACAGAGCAAGAAAAAAAAAAAAAAAAGAAATACAAAAATATCTAGCACCCAAGAAGGCAAAATTCATAATAATTGGCATCCAGTTAAAACTTATCATACGTGCGAAAAGCAGAAAAATGTGACCCAAAATATGGAAAAAACACCAGAATTTAAAATAACCCAGAATTGATAGAAATAGAACTGAATTAAAGACAAAATTATTGAGAGAAATATTCATTCTGTATTTCACACATTAAAAAAGTTAAGTAAGATACAAAAAAACCCAAATCAAAATTTTAGAGATTAAAATGAAAATGTCTGAGGTGAAAAATACATTGACTAAGATTAATGGCTGATTAGACATTCCAGGAAAAAAGATTACAGAAATAAAATATATAGGCAAGAGCAATTATCCAAAATGAAACATAGGAAGAAAAAATAATTAAAAGAAATAAACAGAACAGCAGTGGGCTGTGAGACAACTACAACAGCCTAACACCTGCAGTTGGAGTCCACGAGGATGGGAGAGAGAGAGATCAGATACATTATTTAAAGAAAAGCTAAATGTTTTCCAAATTTGAGGAAAAGTATATGTCCACATATCTAAGTAGCTAATAAACTCAAAACACAGGAAACAAGAAGAAAATTACACCAAGGCACACCATAATCAAATTGTACAAAGCAAATTATAAGAGAAAAATCATAAAAGCAATTACAGAAAAAGAATCATGGCCAGAGGGAAAAATAAGAATAACTGTAGATTTCCACCAGAAACAACATAAACGAGAAGAAGGTGGAACAACACTTTTAAAGTACTGAAAGCAAAAATCTGCCAACCTAGAATTCTTACATTGAGTAAACATACTTTTCAAAATGAAGAACTAAAGACATTTTCATACATTAAAAATGGAAAGCATTCATCAGAAGCAGATGAACATGATGAGAAACATTAAATAAAATTCTTACATTGAAGGGAAATAAATATATATCTGGGTCTACACAAAGGGATTAAGAGTACCAAAAATAACTGAGTAAATATTTTTAAAATTTCTTTATTATTTAAATCACTTTAAAAAGATAACTGGCCGGGCGCGGTGGCTCACGCTTGTAATCCCAGCACTTTGGGAGGCTGAGGCGAGCGGATCACAAGGTCAGGAGATAGAGACCACGGTGAAACCCCGTCTCTACTAAAAATACAAAAAATTAGCCAGGAGTGGTGGCGGGTGCCTGTAGTCCCAGCTACTCGGAGAGGCTCAGGCAGGAGAATGGCGTGAACCCGGGAGGTGGAGCTTGCAGTGAGCTGAGATTGCACCACTGCACTCCAGCCTGGGTGACAGAGCGAGACTCCGTCTCGAAAAAAATAAATAAATAAAATAAAAAGATAACTGACTATTAAAAGCAAGAATACAATATATTGTAGAGTTTACAATGTGTAAAAGTAAAATATATGACAATGAAGCCTAGGAGGGGAGACATACAAGTATACTGTTGTAAGGTTCTCATTCTATATTCGAAGTGGTATAATATCATGTGAAGTAGACTATGATAATTTAAAGGTGTGTGATACAAACCCAAACCAACCACTAACATAGCAAAACAGAAAGTTATAGCTGATAGCTTACAAAGAAAGAAATTATTAAAAATACTGAATAATTAAAAAGGAGAAAAAAAGAATAATGGGAAGAAAACGTAAGTAAATTAAAAAAAACAAAAAACAAGATAAATGTAAACGCAATTGTATCAATAATTTCTCTAAACATAAATGGCCTAAATACCTCAAATAAATGTGCCACTTAATATACCCAGGTTCTCAAATTTTCATTTGTTCAAAACAAACCTATGAAGAGACTGCTGCTATCATGACATTTTACAGATGTTCAGTGAAATTGTATTATTTCCTTTGTTTTTGTTTGAGGTAACTAGCAAACCTAGACCCTAAGAATCAGAATAACTGCCTCCTATAGGGGAAATGCTTTATATGTCTAAGACTATTACAGTCAGCTTCTACGATCATGTCATAAATATTATCACAGGAAAAGTGTATATTTATTCACACTGATAAATGTACACCCTGTGGAAACTATGTCTTATTGGTTTATATATTTGTGATAATTTTAAAATTATGCTGCCAAATCTCTAATTCTAAATTTGTTGTCTACACAGTCCATTTGTTTTCTTGAATCAAGTTTTCCCCACTGAATGCAGTTCTTCCAATAAACGTGGCCGTAGTGATTAGTATAATCACAGACAATATACTCAGAGAAATTTCCCACTTAATGTGAGAATAATTAATCAGTGTCTACATTATCCTTACCACATCTTGCTCATGTGTAAGTGCGTTCATTCATGTTCTTTGGCTTACAAATTGAAGATTAGCTGGCAAACGGAATTGAGTTAAAAATGTGACTTAGGCAGGTAACAAATAAGCAGATGTTTAATTGGGGATGTAAAGTGTGAGGTCAAAGGCATCAGGCAAGGTATAAACAAAAATTGTGATCTTAGTACCAACTCTGCAAAACATTATCCTTTAGAGTAGAAAACTGATGTTACATTGAGACCTGGTATGTGGTAAGCACTGTTTATTCATAGCCTCTTTTAATCCTCACAGAGTAAGATCCTTCTGAAATCTTAATTGGTGAGGTTTCTATTCACAGCATTCCTTTCTATCTTCTGGCCACCTCCTCATTGAGCCAGTCATGTCAATGTTCACTACTCATAGAAAGGATGACACATAAGATCACAGAAACAAAGGATGATTCTTGACTTTTGGATTTCAAACATAGGGCTCAAGGACATGTGGAAACTTACGCAATATAACTATATTAGGTAAAAATGAGGAAGGAGAGATAATCTGCCCATTCAGGGACTCTAAAGGAGGTGAGGAGATGAGAAAAGATGCAAGGGATATGAAGAGAAAAATGGAGATTGGTCTGGATTAGGATGAGAGCAGACTTACAGGAAGCTTGTGGAAAGGAGAAAAGTCACCATCCAGGGGTCACTTAACTTCACTTTAAGGTACACCATTCAGCGCCAGTACCAAGAAGCTCCATAAGAGAAGAATCAGTGTTCACAAACTGTCTAGGCTCCATCTGAATAAGTACACTCACCACCAGGACATAAGAGATACATAAATTTTCGTTTCTAGTGGCTGTCACTGAGGGCTTCACTTTGATGGTAGTCAATGTCATACCAGCTGACTATGTAGAGAGTTGTTTTCCTATACTTTGCCTGATAGATCCCTGCCTAATTTCACTGCCACCTTTTCGCCAGCAAAGTACACCTTTACTTCTTTGGTTTCTGGACTTGAGGAAGGCTCCTACATTTGTACTTGAGTGAGACTTAATGAGTCAGTTTGAGATTTCTCCTAAGCCAAGTTAGAGGTAAAACACAACACTATTATAGTCAAAACAGCCAACTGGGTAACTGTTGTAATTCTCACAACACATAGAATAAAACTAGGATTCAGAAGAGTTAATTTGTTCTAGTTCAGTTCTATACCCTCTTTTTTATTATACCTGTTAGTTTTGATTTTAATGACAGAAAATATCAAATAATTAATCTTTTATGGGAAGAAATTTGCTCAATTGCCAGGTTTTGTTTTTGTTTTTGTTTTTGAGACAGAGCCTCGCTCTGTCACCCAGGCTGGAGTGCAGTGGCAAGATCTCGGCTCACTGCAAGCTCTGCCTCCCAGGTTCACACCATTCTCCTGCCTCAGCCTCCCAAGTAGCTGGGACTACAGGCACTCGCCACCACACCCAGCTAATTTTTTGTATTGTTAGTAGAGATGGGGTTTCACCGTGTTAGCCAGGATGGTCTCGATCTCCTGACCTCGTGATCAGCCTGCCTTGGCCTCCCAAAGTGCTGGGATTACAGGTGTGAGCCACCGTGCCCGACCGCCAGGTTTTAAGTATCTCCTAAGTTTCTGAATTATAAAATAAACAAACTAAACTTCTAAGTAATTCATGGAAAAAAGAATAAGCAAAATTGTTTATAAAAATATTTAGGACAATATCAAGAATTAGTAGAGAGACCCTATACATTCTATATCATAAAATAATAAAATAAACATTATGCCAAAGTCTTTGAAATTCCAATTAATAAGAAAATTTTATAGAGCAAAATAATTTTCAAATTCCATTCAATAATAGATTAGACCAACGACTGAAAATTTTGTCCTATAAAGAGCCAGATACTAAACACTTTACTATTACAGGCCATAGTCTCTGCCCCAACTACTCAACTTTGCTACTGTAGTATGGAAACAGCCATAGACAATATTTTAAAAAAATGAGTGTGGCTTTTTCCCACTACACTTTATAGCAAAACCTTGTAGTGGGCTAGATTTGGTTTTTAGGCTTTTAGGCCCTAATTTGACAATCTCTTGATTAGAAAATAGCTGTTATAAATATACTCAAAGATATAAATACATAATAAACTCTATTTCCAGGTCATTTTAAAAGTGAGTTTGCCGAATCCTGAAAGAATGGATAACCTCAGATGCAATTATTCCCAAGTAAAGAAAAAACCTGTACGATTCAAAATTATTTTATGTTAATACAAACTTTACATCAAAGCTAGATAAAGTACTATGAGATTGGGTGATTCTAGACCAATTTCTCTTAGGAATAAAATGTCGTAAGTAATTAGTAAACCAAATCCAGCCATATATTTCAAAAAGAACATAGCACAACCAAATTGAGTTTACAGAGATTAAAATAGGGAAATCATATGAACATATTAAAAATGCAAAAAAGAATCAAATATAACATTTGGATGTGATAAAAACTCTTAGCAAAGTATGAATAGAATGTAAATACCTTATGCAGTAAAAAATACGGACCAAGACCCCACAAAAATTCTAGAGTCAAAGATCAAACTATGAAAGTATTCCCGTGAAAATAAGAGACGAGAGAAACATAGTGAGTACTACTTCAACATTTTACTAGAAGGGCTGGGTAACACAATGAGACAAGATGAGTTAGATAAAGATCAGAAGGAAAGAACCCAAATTATCATTATATCTCAAATATGTGTGTCTTCAAAAAGAATTCAAGAGAATTTATAGACAAATATGGAAAATGAAAAGAGAGTTCAGCAGGTTTGCATGATATAAACCCAATCTTCAAAACTGAATAGCACTTTTTAATATCAGAAACAACTAACTTGAAAACGTTATAATACTTTTCAAAAAGCATTCCATTCATAATGACCACTAAATACTATGAGGATTCTTGGAATAAATATAAAAGTTAGTAAAGGAAAAATTTGAGACAATATTATAAAACTTCACTGAAGAATAAAAATAAAAATGGCATAAATAAGTAGAGAATAATTCAGTGCTTATGATAAAATAAGGCAATATTTTTAAATTGTTGCCCTATTCACATACATACAGGCCAAATTAATCTGAATGTATGCTTTAATGGTATTAGGTATTCATGTAATACATTCGTAAGTAAATTTGCAATTGTTTTTTTAAATCATCCAAAACAGTATTATTGGTTTCAGTAAAATCCCTTGTACCATGTAATCAGTACCAGGGCATAACTCTTCTAATATCGGTCAGATTTTTCAAATGCTTAATACATTCATAAAACATAAAGCACACATTGACATAAGCATTTATTATTTTTTCAATTATAAAACAAAATATGCTTATTGTAAAATACACACAAAAAAACTTGAAAATACATAAAAGTGCAAGCAAGAAGAAAAAAAGTCACCCATTATTTTGCCATCCCTATAAGCAGTACATATATTTTTAGTTTATATTTTTTGTTATTTTTATAGATACATTTATTTTATTGATTTTTATATTTCTTAGATAAATGTTTTCAGATGCTACCCTACATTAAAATGGATAATCCAGAGGTGTTAAAACATGTATTTCTGTAACAAAGCATAAGTCTACTGAGCAGCCTATAAAGTGTGACTTAATGAATCCACAGGGCAAAGTCAGTAGCGAGGTGCACTCTGGGGACACCTGCACAGCAAAGTCAGAATATGCAGGTATTTTTAAAATACTTTGTTCTAATTTCATTCTTACTAGCAGCTCTCTGCTTGCAAATATTTTTACTCAAAAACAGTTTGAAGTAAACATGTATTGCTTTGACACACAGCTAATTTTAAATTCATTATTTTTTGTTTTTGCCAGTTACAAATCATTTTCTGTTGTCATATTATTTCAACAGAAAAGGGCAAATCCTATTTCTTTTTTCTTGAAAACAAGTGACTAAGCCTCCATTCAATGACACACCCATGAGAAATGTTTTGCAATAAATAACAGCTCAAGGGAACTAAAATCCCCAAGTAGAATTCAGAAACAGCACTGTTGTCTTGTACTAAATAACACATTTGGCATGTTGTGAAAACACCAGAACTATGCATACTATATGATCATGGTTCTCAGTTTTATTTCACTTGATCAATTTATTGTGTGTTATGAGGCATCAAAAGTAATTTATGTTTATGTACTTTGATAAATTGTGGTAAAAACCACTGGTCCTCATCAAGTATCTACATACTCCTTATGTTTCCCTAGCCACAAAGCTTCTAGGTGAGGTCACACAATCAACTTTTGCAATGGAACATCAAAAGAAGGAATGTAGGATGTGTCACTTGTTACTGAAGCAGTTAAGAATGAGTATTTTCCATCCTCCCTCTTTCTTCACAAGTAGAAACCAAGTACACATATGTCACAAAGTTCTAAAAGGAAACAGCCTAAGTTCTTAATTCTTGAAAGATAATTGTGCCGCAGAACCTCCTGTTCTTCATGAAGAAATAAATAATATTTTTATGAGCCAATAAAAGATAGGTATTTCTTTCTTACTACAGTGTAGTCTAGTTGGATCATTTGGCATTGTCGTATTGTTTTGTAGTAGTTCAAGTGTGTGTGTGCGTAGGAGAATGCATATGGAAACTGAGTAACCAGAGGAAAAGATTGTGCCCATTACCAATTTATCTCCTCTCAGCTCCAAATTCACTCCCTGGTGCTGGCTCTGACATAATGACCTAGACTCTAAACATTTCTTCTTAACAGCGAGAATCATGTTATTTTTCATCAATAGAGGGCGGAGAGAGATATTACATGAGAAAGGGACCGCAATTCCTGGTTCTGGAGTGCTCCACTAGTGAAGAGAGAGAGAGACAGAGACAGAGAGACAGACAGAGAGAGAATGTGTGTGTCCACATCCAGGGTCATCCTATCCCAGCTGCACACCCAGAATGTACTGTCCCTCAGCAACTTTGCAGCAGCCCTGGTTGGGGCCTGGTGACTATCACCAACTCCATTCCAGTATCTCTGTGAGCACTCACCCAGCACAACACAACTTCAGGAAGCCTGTGTTGGAAGAGTTGTTTCCTGCAGGCCTCCCAACCTTACACGCCAGGCCTCATGCCATTGACAGCTATTGGGCTCCTAACACTTGATTCCTTTGTGCCTGCCTGCCAGCCAGTCTCCATTCGACTGCACCTAAGGCTGTTTCCTGCTTTCATGACAACTTTGAACCAGCACTGGCCTATAGGTTAACTTGGCTCGCCTACTCTGACTGGTAGGTGAAATTTCCTACCAGTCAGTAGATTAAAACTGTACCTTCTCCATTGAGGTCTGAATCCCAGTTGCTGGAGGTGGTGGTGGTAAGGCAGTTCTAAGTTGTCCTTTCTTATGTAGTCTCATCCAGCTGTACAAAGCCCTTCAGAGTTCTCTTTACATCTTTAATGTTACTCCCCAATATAGTTCAATAATTGTTATATTAAACCTTCCCTCATCAAATTATTATGCAGTTTTTATCTGTCTTGTGATTGGCCCTAGACTAAAACACTAGCCTAACCTAACTAATGAGCAAGTTATAGTAGGGAGATTTCAAATCAGAAGAATAAACCCTAGGAATAATTTAGATTACATGCTATAGAATACATTGTAGATTATTATACTTAAGCTCAAACAATTCTCTTAAATTCCAAATTGAAAATAATTTTGTATTAAAAGAAAATACACGTGGGAGTCAAAATGGGCTACAGATTGAATTTGTGTCAAGGTAAGGGCGTTATAGCTATCCCCTTGTGAGCTATTTGGGGACGGTCTCAATGTGAGATGTTTTTGTACCAAATAATAAAATATAAATTCAATTAATTTTGATAGTTAAGATTATGAATCTCTCTCTCTCTCTATATATATATATATAATTATAATTAAATTTTAGAACTGCCATAGACAATAGTTTTATTACTATTATTTTCTTGATAAAACAACCTCAGAAAAGTTAATTTTAAGCCTGAGGTCACACAGCTTTACTCTATCATACAGTCAAGAAAATGGAGAGATAGCTATGTTAAATAATTTTCCCATGTTACTGCCAGTAAGCGTCAGAGAGAGAGAGAGAGAGAGAGAGAGAGAGAGATTCCTACTCCAGAGCCTTAATTCTTAACCTTTAAGTTACATCACATCCTGTAGCAGTCCCAAAGGAATTGTTAATCAGTCCGGCTCGGTGGCTTATGCCTGTAATCCCAGCACTTTGGGAGGCCGAGGTGGGCGGATCACCTAAGGTGGAGCTCGAGACCAGCCTGACCAACATGGAGAAACCCCATCTCTACCAAAAATACAAAATTAGCCGGGTGTGGTGGCACATGCCTGTAATCCCAGCTACTCAGGAGGTTGAGGCAAAAGAATCGCATGAACCTGGGAGGTGGAGGTTGCAGTGAGCCAAGATCATGCCATTGCACTGCAGCCTGGGCAACAGAGCGAGACTCCGTCTCAAAACAAAAACAAAACAAAACAAAACCAGAAGGCAGGGGAAGGTCTTTAAATGAATGATATCTTTGACGATTAATTTTATATATCAACTTGAGTATGCCATGGGGTGATGAAATATTTGGTCAAACAGTATTCTGGGTGTTTTTGTGAGGGTGTTTTTGGATAAAATTAACATTTAAATCAATACACTGAGAAAAGCTCTCCATAATGTGGATGGGCCTTATTCAATCAGTGAAGGTCTGAATAAAACGAAATGGCTGACTCTCCTTTGAGTAAGAGAGAAAGTTCTCCTGTCTGACATCCTTCAAACTGAATAATCGGCTCTTGTTTTTACAGCAGTTTCTGGCTATTGGACTTAAACTGGGGCAATAACTCTGTATATTTTGTGCACACATGCTCTCTCTCTCTTTCTCTTTATATATAAACAAATATGTATTTTAAAAGTTTATATATATAACCTTTTTAATATATGTTTTGTTTCTCTAGAGAACCCTGCCTTATAATACAGTATCCAAGGTAGTTATATTTTAATGAAGCACAATATCCAATAAATATTTAAGAATTAATCATCCCTCCAAAAATGGTAAATAGAAGAAAGCAAGCAAAAAAAAAAAAAAAAAAAAGGAAGGCAGGAAGGAAGGGAGGGAAGGAAGAGGAGGGAAGGAAAGAAGGAGAGAGAGACTGATTTAAAAAACATAAAAAATAGGCTGGGCGCGGTGGCTCACGCTTGTAATCCCAGCACTTTGGGAGGCCGAGGCGGGTGGATCATGAGGTCAAGAGATCGAGACCACGGTGAAACCCCGTCTCTACTAAAAAAAATACAAAAAATTAGCCGGGCATGGTGGCGGGCGCCTGTAGTCCCAGCTACTCGGAGAGGCTGAGGCAGGAGAATGGCGTGAACCCGGGAGGCGGAGCTTGCAGTGAGCCGAGATCGCCCCACTGCACTCCAGCCTGGGCGACAGAGCGAGACTCCGTCTCCAAAAAAAAAAAAAAAAAAAAAAAAAAAAAAAAAACATAAAAAGTAAACAGGATATACATGAGAAGTGTTAACTCAGGTAAAGGGTCAGCAGGAATGATTGTGAGGAACAAGTGCATGGCAAAAGGAGATGAAAATATAACACTTTCTGTATGTATTATTTTCTGGAGTTTGTCCACAGAAAGTTAAAACTGCAAACCTTCTTTCTTACTAAAACTGAGAGATAAACTGCAGTAGAATAGGAGATGCAACCAATGTATTTTTCTCTGTGCCTTTACACAGTCTTAAATACACACGTTAAGTCTGGAGTCACAAGCATTACTCAAGACCAATTTTCAGCATCAAATTTGGTGTATCTATGCCAGAAAATATACCAGGCATTTATTCAATAGCTTTGCAAGCCCCTTTCCCCAGTGAATCTACCCCATGAATATCAAAGCAGCATTAATCTCATATCAAAGACAGAGTTTTCTTGTTTATAGGAAATGCCAATATGCTGATATCAAAAATAAACGATTCATAGACAAACTAGGCTCAGAGATGCAGCTAAGTCAATAAAGAAGAACACTTCCATTTGCTCTATTTTAATTTTACTTTCAGGCAATCCCTAGCTATGCTGTGCCATCTTTTAGAAATTTTCCAATTCCGAGTAAGAAATGAAAGTGTTTTAATTTAAAAACAATTATAATGTAGAATGTATATTAATCTCTAGTGTCTTTGTTATGATGTATTGGTCTATATAATTAAGAAAGTGTAAATATTATAAAATTCAGTTTACAAAAATATTTGAGATTTTCCATTTTCTACTAAACTGATGGGAGCTTTTTTTTTTTTGAGCCACTAATTTTTGGGATGGTGTATATGCAACAAAAGTTAACTGATATATTTATCCCATACTTTCATTATGTTATCTCATAAAATATTAGAATATGTTTAGAATATTAGAATAATGATATTCATTCACATTAAAACCCAAGTTTTGATTTAGTTGACTAAGAAGATTTAGAAATCAAAAACATGTTAATGTTTTGGAACAAATGCAGTCAACTCTGTACATAAATATACCCAGATGGTTTCATAAATATCTATGCTGTTTGCTTGTTTTTTTATGAACTAGCCTAAGAGGATATTCTGTTTTTAACAGTAATACTAAAATGTATTGTAGCCCCTGTTAGAAACTATGCTGAAGACTTTATAAGCCGTGCCTCAATTTTAACTTACAGTAACCCATAACGTGTAATTAGTATCGTCATCTCTCTTTTTTTACCAATAAGAAAACTGAGTCTTGAAGGATTTGTTTTTCCCAAAGTTTATCTAAGAAGCAGAAATGAAATTAAATAGTTTCTGACTCTAGATCCTGAGTGTTTAATCATAAAATATGCTGCCTATAATTTTCTAGAAACGTAAGGAAGCAGTGGCATTGTATATGATTCCAAAGTGGTTTTCTTCCATTAGAATTCAACCAGAGAGAATAAATGTGAAAAAGATGTAAAGTTAATGCACCCAATTTGAACGTAAACAAATTTACTAATTCTCAGTCAACTCAGTTAACAACCCACCATATAAATTTATTGTCGTGATGTTACCATAATAAAAGTAAATTTAAACAATAAAATGTAGATATACGTAAAAATAAATATTACTCATTATGCAATTAACTAGCTTTCACAAAGGTAATGGGTATACAATGGTATTATATGAAAGTGGAAAATACAGATTCATGCTATGTAAGAGTAAAAACAAGTAGTCAAGACATTGAATGGAAGTTATGTTTACAAATTGTAAATTATCATATATTATTGCATAATCCTATATCTACAGGTCTAACATTTAAAATATTCAGAAAACTGAAAATTTGGTAAATTGGGTACCTTCTGGGCAAGAAAATCTGGATTGAAGTGATGTGAAGTGATTTCTAGTCTTGATTTATGCCACTTAGTGTGATTATATACTTTATTGAAGAAATATTTTTGATTGCATGGCTCTGCCCCAGGCCCTGCTGGGATTGTTAGGTAACATAGAATATATTTACTGTATAAATTTTCTAAAGCTCAAAAAATCTTAACTCTAAAACAACATAAATACAAAAATGTTGGATAAGTGATTGTGGTCCCAAAGTATGATTTGAGCCTGAAATTAAGGCAATATATCTTTGTTCCTCATGCTTATAATAGACTAAATCAGTCATTTTCATTTTAGTATGAATAAGTGATCAAATAAAAAACATGGAAGCATATTTTCATAAAGAGAAGAGAAAGGACAAAAAGAAGCTGAAGCCATTTTCCTTAATTCTACCATAGTTGCTTTTAAAATATAAATATGTACACACAGAAAAATGAAATATGGCTTCAGAATAGAATATTAAGTTTATAAATTCTGCTAACATAAGAGAAAATATGGACTTTCTTTTTGGGGGCTGGGGGTGGACTGGCATCAAAGAAGCTTGAAACTCACCACTTTTTCTTAACAAGTAAAAAGATAAAAAAAAAAAATGAAAAATCAAGAACTCTTCTTAGATCTATATGAGAAGGGAGGTCCCAGGGCAAATTGTTGTACCCAAAATTGGAGAGATCAACAGGCAATCACAGAGATCACAATTTACTGCAACAGAAACCCATGAGCAAGAACAAGTGTCAGGATAGTGAAACCTAAACTGTAATTGATAAGTTGCTGGAGGCTTGATGGGGCCGACTCTGAGGGTTAAAATCTCCAGGGGAACACAATCATAGGGAGAGCCCCACACTTTTGTGAATGTTGCCTCCTGGTGTTCTACCAGGTCCTCACAGTGAATACTAGAGAAAAATCTCCTTGTGTGGCTGGCAGGTGGAGAAGCAAGGGAACCATTTTGAAATAAATCAGACCATTCGGTTCTCTTAACAAAGTCCACCCTCAGGAAAAACTATTTTACTGGAGTTTAACCTGCTGTAATTTTATCAGAGCCAAACTGACCTGGGAGGAAGAGGAATAGTCAGCTCCAGCCCACTTTAGCCATCCTGTCCCAAGGGTTGGGGAGAAGTAGACTGGGAAGAATGTATAAAGTTTAGTCCAGAGGCACAAGCTCACTAAAAGATAGATAGTTAATCACAGGACTATAGAACACTTCCTCTTTCCCATACCTTACCTCTACATTATTAAAAGATTGTTTATAGCAGCCTCTTCGGCACAGTACATATGGCTGGCTTTTAAGAAGACATTACAAGATATACTAAAAGGCCAAAACACAGTTTGAAGAGACACAGCAATCATCACAATGAGACTCAGATATGCCAGAAATGTTGGAATTACTGGACTAGAAATTTAAACAAATATGATTAATATGCAAAGAGTCCTAACGATTAAACTAGACAGTATGTAAAAACAGATGAGCAGTTTAAGCAGAGAGATGAAAATTCTTAGAGCCAAAAGGAAACACTAGAGATCAAAAATGCCTTTTATAGGCTTGTTAATAGACTGAACAAGACAAAGGAAAGATTTTTTGAGCTTGAGAATATCTCAAACAAAACTACAAAACTGAAAAGCTAAGAGAAAACGGACTTACAAAAATAGAATATCGAAGAATTGTGGGACAGCTACAAAAGATGTGACATATGAATGAAGGGATTAGCAGAAGAAGAAGAAAGAGAGAAAGGAATCGAAGAAATATTTGCAACAGTAATGAATGAGCATTTCCTCAAATTAATGTCAAGCACCAAACCGCAGATGCAGAAAGTTCACGAAATACCAAGAAGGGTAAATGGCAGAAAGACTACATCTAGACATATTATTTTCAAACTATAGAAAATAAAAGATACAAACAAATTCTCAAAGAAGCCAGAGGAACTTTTACCAAGATAGACCACAAAACACACTTTAGTAAATTCTAAAGACTATAGATTATACAGTGTCTGCTCTCAGACCACAGTGGAAGTAAGCTAGAAATCAATAACAGAAAGATAGCTGGAAAATCCCAAAATATTTAGAGATTAAACAATGTACTTTTAAATAACACATAGTTCAAAGAAGAAATTATAAAAGAATTTCAAAAATATTTTTAACTAAATAAAAATGAAAACAAACATAAAAATTTGTGGGATACAGTGAGAGCAGTGCTTAGAGGGAAATTTATGCTATTAAATGTATATATTAGAAAAAAAGAAAGATCTGAAATCAGTCATCTAAGCGTGATGCAAGGAACCATAGCTCTATCTTTCAAAGTGAGAAGTAAACATATATGACTAAATTTGATAAATGAAGAAAATCTATATTATTTAGAGTTAAAAAGCTAATTCTAATAAAAAAGGAAGAGCCAAAATTGTTCAATCAAAATAATTGCTTCTGAACAATAGCACTAAGAAAGAGGAAGCAGGTCAGAGACTGATTTTAATAACTTTGAAAAAAATTTAAGAAATAGAAAATAAATAAAGCAAAAATTTGTTCATGATAGTTGATTGAAATAAAACATTGGCTATAAAGTAAGAGGGCAGTGGTTACTTTAAAGTCAGGTGGTCTGAAAGTGACCTGACTTATGAGAGCGGGGCAGCCATGAGAAAATTGGAGTCAATGTGCTCCAGGCAGAGAGCGCTCCCAGTCTCGAGCTGCTAAGTGGAAGCCAGCTTGTCATGTTGAGGGAAGAGAAAGGACACTTTGGCTAGCCAAAAGATGCACAGGGAGGTGAGCAAGGGCCAATCATATGGTCCCTTACAGGTTATGAGATAAAGTTTGGATCATATTTAAATTAAAATGGAGAAACACCAAGGGGTTTAAAGTAATGAAGAGATATGTTCTGCTTTTAATTTAAAGAGGCGATACTGGCTAGTCTGTAGAAGGTAGACTGGTGGAGGTAAAAATAAAGGCAAGAAGATAGTTAGGGTGCTCCTACCACAGGTTGGAGAGAGGTAATGGTGATTTGATACACAGTGTTTAATGTTTGTGACATATCTTTGGAGATAAATAAGGTTTATTCATGAATTATGCACGAAGTGTGAACAAAAGTGGGGAAACACTGGAGACTCCACACAGCAGGGTGATGGTGATGACTTCAACAGCTCTGTGACAGACAGTGGTGGAGGTTTTTCCTTGAAGCAGAAATCCGGAGTTCTCTTTTGTGCATCTTCAGTTTGAGATGCCCATTAGAAACTCACATGCAGATCCTATACGTGGAATTTGACATGAATTTGTAGTTATAAAAAGGGTTCAACTGCTGAAACATATTTGATAATCATCAGAATGCAGGTAATACTTAAAGCCAGAAGAGCCTCATCTTAAAAAAAAAGAGGGTCTATAATAAAAATAGCAAATTTTATTTTGTGGTTATGATATGCCTAACACTCACCTAAAGGCTTTTTACATGTTATGTTTGGAGGTCCCAAGACCACCTCTGGGTTTGATGATTTGCTAGGGCTGAAATAACTCAGTATGTAATCACCCTCATGGCTATGATTCATTACAGGAAAAGTATGGAAAGCAAAATCAGCAAAGGGAAATGGCACATGGGGCATTTTCTGAGGGAAACCAGACACAGTGTCCTCTCCCAGTGGAGTGATGTAGAATATGCTTAAATCTCCCAGCAATTAGTTGGGATAACACAGGAAGTGTTGCCAACCAGGTAAGGTAGTTCGAGACTCAGATTTACTGGAGGCCAATCACACAGGCAGCCTCTGTCTGGTACACACAAATATTCCAGAATTCCAGAAGTAAAACAGGTGGTCAACACAAACTATATTGTTTTCATAAATAGTTATGGTGAGCTACTCTGATCAGTTAGCCGTGTGGAAATACTCCCCAAATCCAAGTTCCCAGATGCCAACTCAGGGCCAAACTTGTGAGCAGGTCTATCTAAGGATAAGCAGTCAGGCCTTCTCTTTTGAGTCTCTTTGGGATACGTATCTTAGACTACTTAAGACTCCAACAAGCTTTTCTGATAGGTCTTATTACTATCTTTATTTTACCAACAAGTGAACCATGGGAGATGCACACTCATTTTATAAGGCAAAAGGTTGGAAACTAAACTAAGGTTTGGCTCTTGTGTGATTGCTCTTAGGTGCTCATAAAGGAGCTTCTCTCAATAGAGAACAGAAAATGGCAGGCGAGGAGGGTTGATGGACTGAGCTTCGGGAATCTCAACATTTACATGTCTAAGAGACTAAGGAGGACAAACCAGTGAAATATATAGAAAACCAGGAGACCATGCAGGTCTATCTCAGGACTGACAGTGGGGTTCAGAAAATGGGCTATTTGCAATTGACATATTGGAGAGGGTGCAGCTATTGTGGATAACAAGGTTAAGTACATGTCCTCTTTTTAATTTTCCTGCTTCACCTCCTACCCTGATCTAGTACACTCTACCTCTGATCACATGGGCCACATGCTTTTCCTCTTCTTACTACAGCTGATATTTGTTTACAAACACTTCTCCTGTTATCTGAAATGTTATCCCCTTACTTTCCAAATAGTAATTTCTAGCCATCTATCAAAAGCTGTCTCTAACAGAAACTTATTTAGAAAATCTTGCTGCTTCTTCCAGAGTTATCTGCTTTCTCATGGAAACTGTTCTCTTCGTGTTTCTGTTACAAATTCTCTTCTTAGTTTCCTTTTATGTGCTTACTTCTCACCATTTACTTTCAGCCTGGCAGCTGCTGAAGGCAGGATCTGCACCGTGTTCTATATAGTACTCTCAGAGGCTGGTGCAGTGTCCAGAACAGCAGATGCTCAATAAAGGCTGGAGGGAAAAGGGAACGGAGGGAGAAAGGGGGCAAAAAGGAAGAAAAGAAGGCAGGCAGGAAGGTAGACAGCAAGACAGGAAAGGAGGGGAGGGGATAAAAAAGGAAGGAAGGACAAATGGACTGAGGTAGTGCTATTGAGGAGCAGTAAGGTGAAGGAGAAAAGGCATGCTGGGGTGAGTGTATGTAAACATTTTCTATAACTCAAGGCACCTAAAGTTTTCTCAGATTGGAAAACTTTAAATACTAAGGATGTGTAGATTGAATTTGTATTCACCTAGCTGGTTGCTACAATTTGAACACTTGCCCATCTGAAATTCATATTGAAATTTAATCCTCAATGTAACAGTATTAAGAGGTGGGGCCTTTAATAGGTGATTGGGCCCTGAGGACTCCACTCTCATAAATAGACTGATCTATTCATAGGTTAATGGATTAATGGGTTATCTTGGGAGTAGGTTGGTTAAGAGTAGGTCTGCTATAAAAGTCAGTTTGGCTCTTGGTGTGTCTCTCTTGCCCTGTGATGCCTTCTGCCTTGTTATAATGCAGCAGGAGACCCTCACCAGAAGCCAACCTGCTGTAGACTCTCAACCTGGGACTTCCAGGTCCCCAGAACTCTAAGGAATACATTTCTTTTCTTTATAAAATACCCAGTCTCAGGTATTCATTCTGTTACAACAACATAAAAGAAACTAATACAGTGTTGTTATACAAACAAATCTATAAATGTTACTTTTCATGTATACACAAGCACCTGGGAGCTATAGATTGAAGTCTCCTCCGCATTGTTTTCCTTCCACTGGAATCCCTCTTGGACTAGGTATAATGCAAAATCTCCTTAGAAGAGAGTGAGAGGAACATTTTAAAGAAACAGTACATTCTTACCTAGTGTAAATGAATTTATCAGGTCTTTTTACAGGGATACCCCCCTTTTTTTAAACTTCGGATTAAAGGAGAAAATATGAGGATACTGGGAATCTAAAAATAGCCAGAAAAAAAAGAAGAAATTATCTACAACCAGGAGGTAAGAGATTAGAGAAATTAAATTGTGTACTTTACAATTTTACCTAGAACTAGTTCAGATTGAAACATTCCATCTTCTGAAATACAACCAAAAAATCCCTATGTAGAGAATCCAAAGGTGACATGGATTCTGTTTCCAAAGAGGTTTAGCAATTGGTAGAGAAAATTCCATTTATATATTGTAGTTAACCACACTGGACAGGGAAATGTTGGATAAAGGCTCAGTATAAAACTGGTCAGCCTCAAAATTCTCATTTGAAACCTCATGCAACTCTGGGTGAGTATTAGGGTCTGTCCAGAAAACATGAACTATTAGGGCTGGGAAGGAAGGTACTCTTCTATTTTACCTGTGTAGTGTGTGTATTAGTCAGGGTTCTCTAGAGGGACAGAACTAATAGGAGATATATATATATATACACACCTATATATACATATGTATATATATATATATACACACCTATATATAGGGTAGTTTATTAAGTATTAACTCACAGAATCACAAGGTTCCACAATAGGCTGTCTGCAAGCTGAGGAGTAAGGAGAGCCAGTCTGAGTCCCAAAGCTGAAGAACTTAGAGTCTGATGTTCGAAGGCAGGAAGCATCCAGCATGGGAGAAAGATGTGGGATGGGAGGCTAGGCCAGTCTAGTCTTTTCACGTTTTGCTGCCTGCTTTATATTCTAGCTGCTGCACTGGCAGCTCTTTAGATGGTACCCACCCCGATTAAGGGTGGGTCTGCCTTCCCCAGCCCACTGACTCAAATGTTAATCTCCTTTGGCAACACCCTCACAGACACACCCAGGATCAATACTTTGTATCCTTCAATCCAATCAAGTTGACAGTATTAACCACCACTGTGTGGTATGTATTAGGAATCTTTCTCAGATGGGGCTAAATTTGATGACATGTAAAGATGGCAGGGCTACCTAACCTTAGCTTCACAGTTCTCCCATGCTCAGATGTTCCCTTCCTTCCCTACAAAGTGCAGCCTCCTCTGAGGTTACTGAGTTTTCTTGTAAACACATTTGCTACAGCTGGACCCTGTTTCTCCACCATTAAAAGGAGAGCAATGAAGAGTTTATTAGATAAAGCACTTACTAAATTAACTTTGGCCAAAAGTGGCCCTGTACATGGTGAACTGTACCCTAGCTTGATGTGTAAACAAGTTGCAACCTAACCTAGAAGTATACACCTTCTTAATCAAGCAGCTGAGTTCCAGGAAAGCTGCCAAATTATGCCCAAATAAGGCAAATGCCTGACTGTACCAATCAGGTAATCTCTGTCTCTCATTTTCTGTTTTCTGGCTATAAACATAGCTTAACACATTGGAGGTGGGGGGCATTTCTGAATCATCGTGGGTCTTAGGTGGTGCCCAGTTCTTGAAACTTTCCTTGCTTAAATTAACTTTGTTAAATTCAACCAGTCTTAGGGATTTTTTTTTTCTTCAAACTGAGCACAATAAATCAATTCTATATGTTTTTGTTACTCCTTTTTTAGACATTCCATTTTTATTGTGAATAAATTGATTTCTACCGAACTGGATTTCCATTAAAGAAAATATGAGAGAAGAAGAGAGAGAAACAAAAAATATTGCATCCTATATAATTCTTTTTCAAATGAGTAGAGACTTAAAAGATGGGAAAAGTGTATTCAGAGAAATTAACAGCATTTTAACTGCAAGGACCTGGCAGGTATTGTGGGAGAGTGAAAGGATACTGCCCTCTCTGAGCTACTACTATATCATGATTCTAACACTGTAGGTGTTTGTATTTCACAGCATCTTTAAACGAGAACAAAATATGCAGTTGCAGAAGACTGTAACAACATTCTGTAAAGGGATCCACACCAAGTGTTATTTCTTCAAGATGATCCCCATTTTAAACCATTTGCAATTGCATTTCTTGTCAGAACTCTCCACTCCTCAACACTGAGGTCAGCTTCCTGAGGCTTCCCCCAACCACCATTTGCAGTGTATCCTCAGACATTTGCCCTGGTACTCTCTGATTTCCTCTTTTATTTTCCTTAGAGTATTTGTCACTATCTAGATCATTTTATTCATTCATTCATTCATTCATTCACGTCCTTGTTTACTGGAGAATGTAAGCTCTCTGAGGTTAGGGCTTTCTCAGTCTATCACTCTTACCACCGGGGAATTATAACATTTTCTCATACTTTGGAAGTGCTAAAAAGTAATTTATGTGAAAGCCAGAATGAAGTTTTGACCACTTATAGTGGATTCTGATGCTGCCACCTGTAATTCCTCAGTAAGAAACTGTTTATGAGCCTTAATCAATTTCCTAAGGACAGTTTGTCAAATCAGAGCCATCTTCTGTGTGGAGTACTTCCTACTGCTCCCACTATTCTAGTGGGTTCTGAATGCCGTTTTTGTGCCCCAGGGCCCTAATCACCCTAAAGTGGTATTTTATTATGTTTATTAAGTGCTTTTTAAGTCTGCAAACGGTAGAGTTCTATTACAACTCAGTTTCTCTAATGAAGAAACTTGTCTGCTTTATCTGTATGCTTCCTCAATGAGACTAGCTTAAGAATCTTCTGGGAAAAAAAGTCTCTTGTTGTTTTCAGTCACACTGAAATGTAATGCTTGCCAAGCAGTTTATCTGTTTTACAGCAATAGCTTAGGATGTTACTGGTTAATCATTTTGTGTTCAACATCATGTTCATTACACATGCATGTGAAAAAATACCTGACTCATATGTTACAAGCTGTTAGCTCCTGGACTGACCTTCCCCTGAGACTTGTATTCCCACCACCCACTGTTGAGCTGTAAAGTGTTTAAATTTTAGGTCTTTTCCAACCTTTGAAAATGGGGAGCTTGCACATAAAATTCAACATAACAAGCTTCTCTTAAAAATCTAAAGTTCTGGGGGAAATAGGCCTATGTTTCTACATGTTAATGATCTGCTCGGGCTGGTAGTAACTGCTCACTTTGGGTGGTCATGAAGACCCCAGTAGGCCAACTTCTCAACCCTTCCTGTTGCTCCTCCCCAGATGAAACCCAGCGTCAGTCCCTTTCATCATCATAGATCTGTGTTCTTCCAGTTATTTTGACTGCTTGAGCTCTGGAGGATCTAAATTTTGGGTCATGTCCTAAAAAATTTAGTAAAGCTAATATAATTTTATATTTCACTTAAAAAGTCAACTATAACAACACTAAATATTAGTAATATATTTATTGTATTATTCATAAACAAACCATTTAGAAAAAAAAAAAATTGTGGGATAGACTGGTCTCTGCAGAAGACCACCTCCGCAGGGGAAAATACTACTTACATAGGCATAGGAATAGTTTTGCTCAAAAAACAAAATCAGGTTATATTGAATAAAGGCATAGCTTCACTCATAAGAGTTAAAGGAGTAGCATGTTTTCTCCCAATAGATTCAAATCATAGCCTGTTGAAGAAGACTGAGCTTGTTTCGAATCCTTACTTTCCTTTTACCCTGTTTGAGACTTTGACAAGTCACTCAAACTCTATGAATATCAGATCTTTCATTTGTGGGTTAGTAACATGTGTATGTACTTCTATGAGAGTCAATAAGGAAAAATGCCAATATATATAAAGTGCTTAGTCATGTATCTAGCCAAAATCCAGATGGTTCTTGATTAGTAATGGTTTGACTTAATTTTTCAAATTTATGTTGGATATATTGGACATAACCCCATGGTAAATCAAGAGACATCTGGACTTAATGATGGCCCCACTTAAGATTTTTCAACTTTGTGATGGCTTTATCAGGGTAGTAAACACATTTTTAACTTATGATACATTTAACTTATGATAAGTTTATCAGGCTGTAGCCCCATCATAAGTATAGGAGCATCTGCAGTCTGTCCTCTGTATTTTAGTCTTCACCATACCCCCGTTTTCTAAATGTCATCCTATTTAGAAAGCATCCAAGCTGATGCCAACATAAAAAGTAAATTTTAAAAAGCCAATTTTATGTATTTAAACTTTTTTTTGGTCTAAAGACAAGGTAATATTGAAACTGATCCAAATTTCCCATAGAACAGATGTTTACTGTTTTTGTTTTTTGTTTTGTTTTGTTTTTTGGGGGGTTGGGTTTTTGGGTTTTTTGGATAAACACAGAAATTAACCCCTCTGCTCTGAAAGCTGGAAATTTATATTTGTCTTACCTGAGTTCTTCCTCAGGAGAAACCAACCCTCAGGCCCCCCCAGATAGTATCAAGAAACTGAAATTCACCAGATCACTACATCAGGATGAGATTCCAGACCTATTGTGATTCCTGTTTACCAACTCCTCTTCCTTATCCCTCCCTAATGCCTCTTTTCCCACAGGTACTTACATTTCTTCCCTGCTGTCTAAACCTCTAGTTTTAGTCAGTTGAGGAGATGGATTTAAGAATCACAACTCATTTCCTTGGCTGCAACACCTGAATAAAGCTCTCTTCCCCTGGCTCAGCGATTGACTTCCTGTGCTGCAAGCAGCAGGACCTAGACCGAGCTCCTAGCATTCAGGTAACAATATCAGTACTGAAATACAAATACGTACAGTCATTTATACCAAATATGTACCAAAAATATTTATACCAAATATGTACCAAAAAGGTGAAATATTGTTTATGGTTCTCATATTGTTGGATGTCATGAAACAACATTTTTGAAAGATTAAACAGAATTTTTTTCTTTCTGAGCAAGAACATTCACACAGTAAAACAAAAAGGTTGTCATTTATTATTATCAATATTTTATATAAGAAATGATATTTTAATAACCCCCAAAAGGTAAAAAAGACTCAATCGGAAAATGAGACAGCTTTTTAAGTTCAACCAATTTAACCTAGTGACAAACTTTCCACATGGTTCTAATTATTCTTATTTTTCTATGACTGTAAAAACACTGTTGAAACCTAGAGTCAGACAGTAGATCAGTGTTTGAGAACCATTTGTGCAGGCTACACTTAAAGTTCTTCTTTCAATAGCCAACTCTACTGATGTATATTTAATTTATATTTGGAAAAATTAACTTGACCTAATTAGATGATTATGTCCCTCAAACAATCACACAGTCCTTCACCACTGAGATTAAGTGAATGTTCATAAATTTCTGTGCTTAAAACTAAAATCACAATGAGATACCTTACACCTACAAGGATGGCCGTAACTAAAAAATAAAAAAAAAATAGATGTTGACATGGATGTGGTGAAAACGGAACACTTTTACACTGCTGGTGGGAATGTAAACTAGTACAACCACTATGAAAAACAATATGGATATTCCTAAAAGAACTAAAAGTAGATCTACTATTTGATCCAGCAATCCCACTACTGGGTATCTTCCTAGAGGAAAAGAAGTCATTATATAAAAAATACCCTTGCACACGCATGTTTATAGCAGCACAATTCACAATTGCAAAAATATTGAACCAGCCCAAATGCCCATCAATCAAATGGGTAAAGAAAATTATATATATATACATATGCGTGTGTGTGTGTGTGTGTGTGTGTGTGTGTGTGGTGTGTACGTGTGTTTCCTTCAGCCAAGGAAATGAGACATCATTCTTAAAATCATCTCCTCAAATGATTAAAATTAGAGGTTTATACAGCAGGGAAGAAATGTAAGTACACACACACACACATATATATACACACCATGGAATACTACTCAGACATAAAAGGAGAAAAATCATGTCTTTTGCAGCAATTTGGATGGAGTTAGTGACCATTATTCTAAGTGAAATAACTCGGAAATGGAAAACCAAATACCATATGTTCTAACTTAGAAGTGCGAGGTAAGCTATGAGGATGCAGACATATACACAGTGATACAATGAACTTTGGCAACGTGAGGTGGGGGGATGAGAAGTGGGTAAGGGATAAAAGACTACCAGTGTACACTGCTCAGGTGACAGTGCACGAAAATCTCAGAATTCACCACTAAAGAACTCATCCATGTAACCTAAAACCACCTGTACCCCCAAAACTATTGAAATTAAAAAAAATATTCTGTGCTTGATGGGTTGGATGGGGGAAGGAAAGAGATATGGCATGTCTTCCCTCCCAGGTCCTTTCTGGGTTATCTTAATGGGTTATCTTGGGAATGAGGCTTGAGGAAAACACTTTTAAAAAGGGGGCATGATCCGCTGACTTTTTTTTTAATGCCTTTTTTTAACTGCTTAGAATAAAATTATGGCTGTGGAGCATATATTATAAGATGCCGAGTCAAAGGCCCCCAAAATCACAAATCCTTAGCCCTGACATGCTTCAGATGCTGAACCAGTACTAGTAATTACCTATGCTATGTTTGCTTACAATGTGAGAAACATATATCCTTTTATTCTAATGCTGTTGTAGTCAAATCTCCTCCTTGCAGCCAAACTCAATCCCTAACTCATACAAATATAATAAATAGAATATAATTTCCTCAGTAGCAAAATATTTAAAAAAAAGTAATGGGAAGACTATATTACTTCGCATCTTAAAGATTGGTGGATAATTACATTTGTGTCATAGGTCAGTTTGTTTTGTGAGACATTTAAAAGTACAGTCTGGATGAGCTCATTATTTGTCATTTCATATATGAGAGTTAGACAAAAAGGCATGCTTTTCATGGGCTATGAGTTGAATTGTGTCTCCTACCAAAAGACATATCGAAGTCCTAACCTCCATTACCTGAGAATGTGACCTTATTTGGAACTCGGATCCTTTCAGAGGTAATTAGTTAAATTAAGAAAAAGTCATTCTGGAGTAGGATAGATCCTTAATGCAAAAGGACTGATATCCTTATAAGAAAAGAAAAAAGAGACTCACAGGAAGAATACCATGTGACAACTGAGGTAGAGAGGAAGTGCTGCAGCTGCAAAAGCAAAGGAATGCCTAAGATCAATGGCCACCATCAGAAGCCAGTAAGGGGCAAGGCAGGATTCCATGCAGAGTCTCAGGGGAAGTGCAGGTCTGCTGATGCCTTGCTTTTGGAGTAGACTCCAGAACTGTAAAAGAATAAATTTCTGCTGTATTAGGCCACCAGTTTGTGGTACTACATTAGAGAAACCCTAGAAAATAAATATAACACGAAAACCAAAATATTTATATTCTAAAATGTATTTTAAGAGTTGCAATTAAGAGCATTATGAGTCTAATTTGAATAACTTTTCTGGTTATAGATTTTCTGATTTTTTTTGTCTTACATGATATAGAGACACTAAAAGAAAAAAATAAAAACTGCCTACAATCTCAATATCCACAAAAGTCACTAACATTTTACAGTATTTGCTTTCAATATTTTGTGTACAAAATTTGTATATGATAATTTTATGAATGTGTATATGACTGCCCATTTGTGTATCATGTGGGTGAAAGAAAGAGAAAGACATTGTGTAAATAATGTATTACATTCCTCTCTCACTCCTTTGTCCCTTTCTCCTATAAATATTCAGAGAGCACTGTGAATGCCCAGGCACTCTCCTGGGTACTAGGAATACAGTGGTGAATATATCAGGCAACATGTATTGTTTTGATATGTTTTGCAATTTGATTCCTTATATAAAAGACACAGGCTGGCATTTCCAAAACAGTGTTAAAATGGAGCGGCACAGGTTGTTATGGGAGAACATACACTGGTACCAAGTCCCCATAGGAAAATTTGAGAAATACTTTTGGGAGGAAATCAAGCCTCAGCTGATGTCAGATTGATGAGCAGCAGTTGGCCAGGGAGAAAGAAGCAAAAGTGTTCCAAGCAGATGGAGAAGCTTAGACAAAGACTTGCGGGAGCAGAGACAGGACATATTTGAGGAACATAAAGAGGCTCGGCATTTCTACAATATGAGTAGAAGTGGGAGCAATGACAAGAGATGAGGTATGAAAGGGCCAGGCCACGCAGGGTCTTCTAAATGCTATTTTAAAGTTGGATTATCTTAATACTGAGAGACAGGAAAAAGTTCACGTAGATGAAATTAAATGATCAGATTTGCATTTTAGGGAGATCTGTTGGATAACGTGGGGAGTTATTGAAAAAGAGGAAAGCAGCTGACATGGCCTGTGGGAAAGATGATAGCATCCTTAAATGGGGCATCAATAGGAGAAAAGAGAAAGTAGTTGCCATTGGCATAACAAACTTATTAACTAACTAAAAACACAGTGAGGGCAACAGCATGATGAGGGTTAATCCCAGGTTTCTGGCCTGGCCTATTTCTATTTATTCATTTATTTATTTTTTCTTTCTTGAGATGGAGTCTTGCTCTGTGGCCCAGGCTGGAGTGCAGTGGCACAATCTTGGCCCACTGCAACCTCTGTCTCCTGGGTTCAAGCAATTCTCCTGCCTTGGCCTCCAGAGTAGCTGGGATTACAGGAGCCCACCACCACATCCAGCTAAGTTTTGTATTTTTAGTAGAGATGGGGTTTCATCATGTTGGCCAGGCTGGTCTCGAACTCCTGACCTCGTGATCTGCCCACCTCGGCCTCCCAAAGTGCTGGGATTACAGGCGTGAGCCACCACTGGCCTGGCCTACTTCTTGATAAGTCATGAGAAGGCATAGAAGACACAGGAAGAAGAGAAAGTTTAGGGTGAGTGAGACAACAGAGATAATGAATATTTGACATTTTGAATTTGAAGTGAATTCCAGGCATCTATATGGGTAGACACTTAGGGAATGTGGCTAACCCATAATAAAGAATTTTGAGCCAGAGATTCGCATTTTGGACTTGTCAGTAATATTTGACAGTGTTGAGGCTTTGAGACTAGACAAGAGTATACATTGAGAATATTGGGACTGAAAAGAAAATGATTGACTGAATTTGGAGGAGCACCCAGATTTCAAGGGCGGGCAGAGTAAGTGAACTTACACCAGGAAGAGCAAAGCAGAAACCAGAACAGAGAAGGAATCAGGAGTCTTTGATGTTATAGAAGTCAAGTGGAGATTGCATGTCATGGAGGATATCATCATATGGTTATAATGATTCAAACAATTTAGTTTTGAAATAAGACTTGGAAGATCAATGGAAATTGCAGTGAGTCTAGAAAGAAATATATAAATATATATGGGAATGTACTTTATGACAAAAGCAACCATTTAAATTGGTGGCAGAGAAGCTGGATTATTTATAATAGTAAACGCTATTGGGTCAAGTAACTAGTTGTATGGGAATATGTATATAGGACATACTTTTTCTTCTTTTCTTATACTAATAGAATTTCCAGATGCACCAGAAATGTACATAATTACAAAATAAGGTGTAAAAGTACTTTAAAGTCATACTAGTGAATTTTTTAAACAGTGCTGGAATGGGAAAAGCCATTTTACGTACGACATGAAGGCCAGGAACCATAAAGAAAAAGATGCATACATACAGGTAAATACAAACTTAAAATGTATCTATAGAAAAAAATGACACAAAATGCAGATGAACAAAATATGAAGGAAACCTTGCAATATATTTGGAAAAGGACTACTATCATTCCTGTACATGAGGCTTTAAAGAGCTAGTAATAGTAGTATTTGCCATTATTATTATTTATTATTTTCATTTTCTTTCCAGTACAGCTTAAAGTCCCTTGTCATCATTTTAACATATCTCTCACACTCAGAAGCATCTTCAACACATTTGCTTTTTCCTGTCCCACATTCTTGGACTTTTGAATAAATATAATAGTCTGCATTTCAAAGGCATTTTATAAACTAATGTACATATTTGTAAAGCCCTCAGAAACTACATTTCAATATTCTGTCTATGTAATTCAAACCATGCCTGAGTTAAGAATTTTCTTACTCTGAATCACATAGTAAGATAAAGATGGGATTTTCTGGCATGCTATATTTTATGGATAGACACCAAGATCAGTTAGTTTGAATTATTCCCCTACATGAGTCATTCTCAGGAGTAACTTAGGCACTTAGAGTGAATAAACTTTGGTTCTGAAAGAGTTAATACAACTCCTTAACTTTCCCACCATTGTTTTCATATATTACTGGAATTAGACGTCATATATAATATTTATTCATTGTAAAAAGTCTCTGTCTTACAAAAGGAACTAGTGTAATTCAAGGAACCATTTTAAAGTAATCTGTATTTCATGATTTCCAGTTTACTGCATGCTTAAAAATATTGTACTGTTTGAATCTCACAACAATCTTTTGAGTAATGAGAATATAATTTTGTAAGATCCCCATTTTACACATGAAGCTGGTAAGGTTAATATAAATGATATAAATTGCTAAAGGACATTCAGCAAGAAAAACTTCAAGCCTAGCACTGTAGCCTGTTTCAATATCTTTGTTCTATTTATGTTTAATTGTTTATAATATATTTTTTGATCCCATGGATGTTACTACCTTTGTCCTTACAAGAGAAAGAAGCAAAGAGAGTTAAGCTACATTATTGGTCACAAGACATTGTATCAGAAGACAGAATCTAATAGCATCACAGGGTCATTGCTTTCTAATCATAAAATACAAATAGCATAGAACCTCTAATTTAAAAACATATTGATTATATGTATTAAGATCATGGTTGCTTTTAGCAAATATTACCAATCCAAAATTGAGGGAATTTTGAGGACTGTTTCACAGTGATCAGAGGTATACTTGGAAAATCTAATTCCTATTGCTAAGAAGGTAACACACTCATTCTCTTTTCAAGCCCATGGTTTCCTAACACACCCTAAGCATAGTTAATGATTTTTTCTCAAACGTGACCACGTTGGCCTCTTTGACTGTAGAAATCACAGAGGAAATTCATTACCTTTAGGAACTTGTTTTTTCTTTACATTTCTTTTTTTAAAAAAAGAAATACCAGCCATGGTGTAGGTCATGCTGATGGAACAGCTAAAGAACTTTATCCCCTCCCTGAAGCAGCTCACAGTGGAATGAAAGCCATCAGGCGGGTCAATCAACAACGATGGTAAATGCATGTATACATCAAGGAATGCATTACTAAAACAAATAGCACTAAGCAATCTCTGATAAATCCTCCCAAACCTAGCAGTGTTCAAAGTTCAATTATTACTGTGGACAAGACATCCATGCTAAAGTGAATCTAGAATTTCACCTAATTTTCTTCCTTACTCATTTCATAATTTCCACTCTATATTTTAATTTATTCTCTTTCCCCTTTAGCAGAAACCTATATATTAAACTACTAGATAGATAACTGGTTAAAGAAGAATTGTAGCCTTTTTTTCACAACACGTAATTTTGGGTAAATCCAAACCAATGCAACAGCAATTTTTAGAAAAAAGCCACAACGGACACTATACCTACCCACAATAGATAGTTATTCTCTCTCTGCCTGAGAACCTGTGTTTGTTATAATCACTTAGTGACAAGAACAACAACTGAGTCTCCCAAGGCTGCCAAGCCTAGAGCTGTCAGCGGGATCTACAAAAACAGAGCCCCCGTGTTTGTGGCTTTCTGACTGACAGCCATGTTTTCAACACTTCTAGTGATCAGTTGGGTTCAGTGTCACCTACTGTGTGATTTGTAACTTAAATTCCCAAGTAATTAGAGCCTAATATTACTCCTTAAACAATTCTCATTCTCCTTTTTAACTTGTTTATCTACCTGTTCTTGAAAATAGCTTTTCTTCCTAAAATCACCTTTTAGCTTCACTTGAAATAAAGGTTGAGTAATAGTGAATTAGTCAGGGCTGTTTACTAACCTTCACAGCTCACTGAAGGTCTTTGGTAACAGAGGTATAGCTAAATAGCTAAATATAAGTAGGGGGCGGTGAATGTGTGTGCATGCCTGTATTTGTTTTTTAGCTACTTTTTTTCGCTGGTGCAGAACAAGTACAACATGAATCGGGAAAAAAAAAAAAAAGGAAATCACACAGACTTTGAGAAGATAATATGCTGCAGCTGATGAGATATAAAAATCTGACCTGCCAAGCCACTGACAGTCTATTCTCCTTTCTCCTCTGATGCCTTGCTCTGCAAAGTGTCAGGACAGTGACTGAAGCAGAGAAGCAGCAGCTTGTTTTCCCTTCACATTAATTTTATCTTCCTAAAACTTAACCACTTATCTTCTAAACTATTTTATCACTCACTTCCCCTCCAACACACACTAAATGCTCTAAAGCTACGTTATCCTCAGAAGCCCTTTCCCTTGTGTCAGGCCCAGTTTTTTCTTGATGAAAACTTTTAAGGATGGCAACCAATGGTTATATAAGAATCTTCCCAACTCAGAATTCAACCAAAAATTTCAGGGTGCTTTACTCTGAAAAATAAAGATAAATGATGTAAATGTTAAGACACATCTAATTTACGCTGTGATGAACAATAAAACTGGTCGATTAGATTGGCAAACTATATATACCATGATCATATATCTTATACAAAACAAACTATATGTATGTATGTGTATGTGTGTGTGTGCATGTGTGTGTGTGTGTGCATACTCTGAAATAACATACACAAACAGGCTAACGAAGATTAGCTGTCCAATGGAGTGGGAGCATGTAAAGAATAATTTTTTTGACAATATAATGAATTTTATATTGTGCTTCAACTCATATATTATGTATGAATAGTGTTTTGAAAGAAGCATAGGTTAAATAATTTTTGTATAAGAAAAGAAATTTAAGAATATGGAATTACATAACCCAAGTTGAATGTATTAGTAATCAAAGAGGAAGGTGCATAATTTATTTTCAGTTTATCTGACCAGAATTCCTGACCCTCAGACTTGTTACAGGCAAAATTTCCAAATAGAAACTGTATTTCAAAAAGAATGACAAGGATTAAAGTTTTGAATAGAAATATTTTTATCAATTCTAATAACACATGAAATGGTTAACAAAGCATATTGCTTCCATCTAATACACAGCAAACCTCTAAGTGAAAGGAAAAAAAGACTTTCAGATATAAAAAAATGTAGAAGAGAGAAGTAAAGGTCTTTTAGAATCTTCAGGAATTCAGTCACTCTATTAGAGATCTGAGGCCTCTGTGCAGAATACATTTGCTCCCTTCCCCACCTAAATTGTACTTAGCTTTAAAAAAACTTCAACAAATAATAATTATATTTATGGGGTACAATAGGATGTTTTGATATATGTTTACATTGTGTAGTGATTAATTAACATACACATTGCCTCACACACTTATTTTTTGTGGTGAGAACATTTAAACTCTACTCTTTTAGCAAATTTGAAATTATACAGTATTGTAAACTATGGTCATCAAACTGTGCAATAGATCTCGCAAATTTCTTCCTCATGTCTAACTATAATTTTGTATCTTTGGAACAACATCTCCCCTTTCCCCATCTTACCAGCCCCACATTCTCTGGTGACTACCATTCTACTGTCTATTCCAATGAGTCTGACTTTTTTAGATAACACTTAGCTTAATTCAGGGTTTTTAGCCTGGAGCTCATGGTTCCCCAAAGCATCACTTCATAGAGAGAATTCAGAGAGTCTGTGAACTTGGGTGAGCAAAAAGTTATTTCTTTATTTTCATCTAAATCTAACTGAAAGTTAACATTGCTTCAATTACAAATGTCAACATCAACCACCGTTGCATCAGCAGTACCAGCAACTTTGCCACCAAAAAAGATACCACAGGTATTTTTACATCATCTTTCAATTGTTGCATAGGTCTCAAAATGCTACTACTATGTATGCATATTACCACCTCAGAACTACACTGGTTGTTATGTCTGTTGCTAGATCTTGTTTGTAATGCTTTAATAAAGCAGCACAAATTTGTTTTTAAAAATGTTTTGACAACTGTATTTCATTATTCTTGATTTCCTTGAAAATTCATGTATTTTTTTATATGCATCCAAAGATATTATCCTATGAAAAGAACTATAAGCTTTACCAAATTGCCAAAGAAGTCCATGGCACAAATAAAGCGAAACCCTCTTGTTGCCATTTAGTCTGAAGCAGCCAATTCTCTTTAGCTGTCATTCCCCTGTTCCCATGTTGCCCTGTGGGTTCCTCCATCCAAGCCCTTACCACCACACAGTAATCCTCAGTTTCTTGTCTACTGCCCTAATACCTAATACAATGACTGACATAAAACAGATGCACAAGAAAAGATTTTGCAAGTGAAAAGAACCAGCAACATAAAGGAACTGGATATCCAAGGTAAAGAGAGAAGTAATATGTGAAATAATCCACAGCCTTTGCTGGATCCAGTCCCTATCAATATAATCAACAGAACTGAATTCTGACAGTTTGAAACTAGTTTTATTGCCCTAAATATGATACTAAAAATAGAAAATATTTATATTCTCCCCAGTAAACAATATTTTTTCTTATACCCATAACATATTATCCTTCTATTATATTTACCATAC
This sequence comes from Nomascus leucogenys, assembly GCF_006542625.1. NCBI lineage: Eukaryota > Metazoa > Chordata > Mammalia > Primates > Hylobatidae > Nomascus > Nomascus leucogenys. Next base: position 14,736,152 of record NC_044401.1, on the reverse strand, counting down.
TGTGCCTTTGGCCAGAGTTGTAAATACATGTATGTATACATATAGACACATGCATACATACCTGATTATACATGTGTGCATTTTTCTGATTATAAACTCCTCTGGTGTAATTACTAAGGATTGTTATGCAATTTTTTAAAAACATGTTTTTTTAGTTTAACTGGAGGTGTGACAACCTGCCAGAAGCTGAGCGATGACATCAGCTCAATCTTATAGGTTCTTTTTATACTTAAGTATAACTGAAGATTGTTCTATCTCCCCGCTTACCCTTGACAAGAATTGCCTTTTATGGTCCACAGGGAAGGGAGGCCCTTGTAAAATAAACAAACTTTAAAATATAAAGTAGCCGAACTTAAAAACACTTTTGAAGAAGAAAAACTAAAGTTCTGAAGAGAACAAATAGATGTTTGTTTGTTAAAGTAGAGGAATAGCCTTTGTTAAGGGGAGCAAATGAGATACTAATATTGATGAGCTGGAAAAGGGGCTTCAGATTTGCTCAGGGAATAAAGTGTTGGTGCATGTGTTAGACGAATTTTCAGCAGTTAGAACAAAAAGTTCTATTAATGATTGAGAGGCTAGTTTCCTCAACAGGATAATGTCTTTTTTATTTTTAATCACTGAATTCACCACAATGTTTGATACCATATTTTACACATAGTAGGTACTCAGTGTTTGTTAAAATGATTCAATGGTTTATTGTCTGAACCCACTTCTCATCACCAGTGGTATAAAATGGGACCACATAGTGAAATAAACCTCAGTTACTCTATTTGAGATTCAACTGCTGGGAGACATACTTGACACGTGCAGATTCCATCCATGACTCATAAGACTTTCTGATGAAAAGTCTACATGCATCAGTAAATCTAATCTAAAAATAGCATGATCCATAGGACTACATGCTTCAGATATATATGCAATTATTAACTGTTTTGCAAGAATTATTACAATTTCTTGTCTTGACAAGTATTGTAGAAGATTAAGCTTTTAAACCTTCCTTTACCTGGCAATTCATATCGTTAGCACCACGTTTTTCCCAGGCATTTGAATCTAATTTATGTAATAAAATCTACCACCTATGCTACATTGTTCTCAAATGCTCTAATTGGTAAGAAAACTGAAATCAAATTAATAACTTGCATAGTGAAAAGGGGTTTGGACCAGGACTTCCGTATCATGGGTTCTAATTAATCAGATGACCATATGTCTGTGTGCCATGTGTACTGTTAGGTCCCCTTGAATTTCTAAAATGTTTTGAACCTGTGAAGTCCAAAACGGAAGATAAAGTTGTCATGACAGAGTGTCATTTGACTCAGTGCCATCACAAACATCACTTCTAGCTCCTTAAGCAGAACTACTTTCAAGTCTCATTTGATATCACATGTCAGGACAGGATCAATAAAGTCCCAGATTATAACCAGTTAACTATTCCTGGAGCAATGCTCATTACCAAACAACTCAGTTAAGCTTATCAGAAGGCTCAAAGACAGCCAACTCACATGCACTTATATTTTTGAATATGCAAAAAAAAATTTTAATTACAGTAAGTATGAGCAAAAGATGTGACTAAGACACACTACGAAGGATTTATGTTTTAAAAATTATATATGGCCAGGTGCAGTGGCTCACGCCTGTAATCCCAACACTTTGGGAAGCTGAGGCATGTGGATCGCCTGAGGTCAGGAGTTTGAGACCAGCCTGACCAACATGGTGAAACCCCATCTCTACTAAATACAAAAAATTAGCCAGGCATGGTGGCTCATGCCTGTAATCCCAGCTACTTGGGAGGATGAGGCAGGAGAATTGCTTAAACTCGGGAGGCAGAGGTTGCAGTGAGCCAAGATTGCACCATAGCCCACCAGCCTGGGCAACAAGAGCAAAACACCATCAAAAAAGAAAAATTACATATGTGCTTCTGAAAAACAGAAATGTATACAGATTGAACTGGGCTACTAAAATTAAAGACATCCTGCTGTGGTTACATTTAAATCTGGGGAGCAGAGAGACATGATGACCATTAAAAAAAAATTGCAGCTGGAAGCAAACATCACTGTGTTGATCATGTGAAAACCTGACCCAGGAAGGGCCTGTCCATTATCCTACCTGCACATATGAAAACAACACTGCCAAGGGAAATCCCTTCTTTCCATTTCAAGGGCTACTATCCCCTAACTTGGCATTTCTCAAACTTTAGTGGGTATAAAAATCAATTTGAGGGTTCATTTTGAGTGTATATTCCTATACCCATCACCAGAGATTCTGATTTGACAAATCTAGAGATTAGGACTTTGACAAAGCTACAGTTCAGTACTCTTCATTAAAAATAAAAATCCTCAGGTTATCATGACACGAGAATTCTGGTGATCATATTTTGAGAAATGCCATTCAAACACACGTTGGAAAGAGAGAGGGTGGTGGTGCTGGATCTTTCTCTGTGGCTAGGGTGTCCCGTAACCTCTATGTAACATGCTGCCTCTTTGTCCCCAGCTACTAGGTACGCCTCCACTTTAGTTCTGAAAGTGATTGTCTTTCAGCTCTGAAATATCTAGAACTACTACTTCTTGATCATCCCAGAGATAGGCTGCTGCTTGCTCTGCAAATGAGAATGAATGTAAGCCAAACCACATTTGCCTGTATTGCCTCATCCCTTTGTTCTCAACATCATTCCCCTTAAGACTGTGCAGGTTTCAGCAAAGTTAGTGGTAACTAAAGGCAAGTAAAACATAGAAAGGGAGAAATACATTTCATTTGACTGTCTGCCAAACCCAAGGACACAGAACTGATAAATCTTTTAGAAAAGTTATATTTCAGACTCATCCAGATTCTTTGTTTCCCTTTCATTCATGACTGCCTTTTCCAAGTGTATAGGTGAACCTCTTCCCAGGGAAACTATAGCATCTGGTCCCTCCCTCCAGTGTAATGCACTGGGATACCACAATCTTCAAAAGTCCGAAATTTCCAAAGACCGGATTATGACATTAGTGATGACTGTGCCTGTGGCATTTGCGTAGTAACTGAATTAAATTGCTTTCTCAATAAATTGCAATCTCTTTGATAGCATAGATCCCACTCTCTCCCCTTTTAAACCCTCATACCATAGGCTTTCACATGCAATAGTCCTCATAGATGACAGTGCAATTCAGTGTCCTGGAGAGTTGACAAACAGAAAAGCCAGGATGGGTTTATCATTATTTATTAAATTTTTCTCTGAAGAACGAATGTTGTATTATTAGCCCTAGAAAGTTAATGAAGCAGAGTCCTTGGGTATTCCCATCAAGATCACTTCAACACAACAAATAATGATCCGAAACTACCTCACATAAAATGCCAACCATTTTCTAAGGTTTTGGCTAAATAGTAGAAATAATTGAGTGGGTTAAATGCTACTTTTAAGTGTTATGTATTCACTTGGAATTTACAAGGAGTCTCAGATAACTAAAAGTACAGGAAGAACAAGTAAATCTCCTTAAAGAACACTGAATCCTATTACTACCAGAGAAACTACTGATCTCAGCACATTTTAATTCAAACTGGCAGTGTTTGCAGGCCTTGTCACACTAACACTGAAGAGCTATCGTGCAGATATTTTACTTTGACTTCACTATGTTGTCATTGAGAGTCTACTTGGTGAGTAGAATACTAAAAGGAAAGGAAATAATTGCTAATTGAGGTGCATATTTCAAGAAGCAATTGCATCATAGACTATTGGAATAAGAAGTTTTGCAATCTAACAAGACTATATTGGACATAAGGCTTCATCTCACACTGGTAGTGTGAGTCTGGGAAAGTACATATTAATAATAGAATTTATTTGAGCATTTTTGGGGTAGGCCTCATGCCAAATTACTTATGTAAGTGATTTGACTTGCTAAAATCAGCTTTCTTATCTGTTAGATAATTTCTGGGAGTTTTTAAATGAGACTATAAACTAGAAAGTGCTAATTATAGCATCTGAAACATAATAGGTACACAATAAATTCTCAGTCCTCTTCTACATTACATAATTTTGTGTCTAATCTATTTCAGTAGGTTTTATGTTTTTAAGGTATATAGACTGCCAGAATTTATTTGTGAGATCATTTTCATACAATGAAACACAAATACTTTGCTTTAGTAAAGTTAATCAAGACTTATGGCTGTATGAGTGTGGTGTCAACATCAGTTCATTTGGAGGATTCAAATAGGGCCAGTCTCAGAAGTAGATTAAATAGATAGTAACCTGCATGGCATGCTTTTTTTTCTATGTTTGTTTTGAGACAGAGTCTTGCTCTGTCACCTGGGCTGGAGTGCACTGGCACAATCTCAGCTCACTGCAACCTCTGCCTCCTGGTTTTGAGAAATTCTCTGCCTCAGCCTCCCGAGTAGCTGGAATTACAGGCGCCTGCCACCACACCCAGCTAATTTTTGTATTTTTAGTACATCATGTCGGCCAGGCTGGTGTTGAACTCCTGACCTCGTGATTCACCTGCCTTGGCCTCCCAAAGTGCTGGGATTACAGGCGTGAGCCACTGCACCCAGCCTGCATGGCATGTTTTTGAGGAACTGTTGTACGGTTTTCCAAAATAGCTTTACTAATTTACATTCTCACCAACAGTGTACAAGGGTCACCTTTTTCCCCACATCCTCACCAACATGTCATCTTTTATCCTTTTGATAATACTATTTTAAGTAGAACCTTTCTACTTACCTGATATTCCCCCTACCACCCTATCTAAAATAATCATAATCATAAATGTCTATTGTGGGACCTGATATTTACCATGAGTCGGTAAGTCCTCTCTCCAGCACAAGGCTCCCCACTTGCTCCCTCTTCTTTCCTTTTTTAAGCAATGGGTTTCAAATGCCTCACTATTAAAAGGTAAATACATTACAGAAGGCCTTGCATGGTGTATCTCTGGCTGTGTAGTAGAATTATCTCAGATGACTAAAAAAATAGAAAATAAAAAATAACTCCTTACTAGTGTGTTTGTTTCAAGATGAACATAGACTAGCCAGGCAAGTAAAAGCAAACAGGTAACATTTTAAAATGAATATATTTTATTTTATCTTATAGCTGAGTATATGTAACCCTCATCTTAACTAGTTTCATTTGTTGTGATTTTCCTCTTAACAAATTTGTATATTTGAAAACTTATATCATAATAGAACCTGTAATGGTGATATCTAGCCTCTCTGCTTTTGAGAACTATAAAGCACAGGGCAGTTAAAGAAGAGTTGATTAAAATACTATGCAAAGATAGAGAAAATAGTAAAAACTTACTGTGAATTACAAAATGAAGAAAATCAATATTATTTAGGTAACAAATATAGCATATTATTTTGGAATTTAAAATGATCCAGTACAGACCCAAGGTTGTTCATTGTTCTAAGTAATATTCAAGGACGACTGAATAAATAAATATATATATATATATATTTTTTTTTTTTGAGACAGAGTCTTGCTCTGTTGCCAGCCAGGCTGGAGTGCACGATCTCGGCTCACTGCAACCTCTCTCTCCCGGGTTCAAGCAATTCTCCTGCTTCAGCCTCGTCCAGCTAATTTTTGTATTTTTAGTAGAGATGGGGTTTCACCATGTTGGCCAGGATGGTCTCATTCTCTTGACCTCATGATCCACCTGCCTCGGCCTCCCAAAGTGCTGGGATTACAGGCATGAACCACCGCACCCGGCAGAAAAAATTATTTTATAAATTAACTGAAAGTTATCATTGTGTGATTTACCCTACCAACAGAATAAATATAGACAGGAATAATTCAGTCAGTAGTTGATGTGACTTCCATGCTGCTGCAGACACTGTTAGCCCCTTAGCAGCCTGGTCTGCCTTCTTCCTTTTAGCACAGAACTAATGCTGTGAGTTTTATTCAGAAGTCTTCCCATCCCATGTGCCTAACCCGGGTGTAACATTTTCTTTATTTTTTTAAAAATTTTTTATTTCCATAGATTTTTGGGGAACAGGTGGTATTTAGTTACACAAGTAAGTTCTTTAGTGGTGATTTGTGAGATTTGGGTGCACCCATCACCGGAGCAGTATATACTGAACCCAGTGTATAGCCTTTTAACCCCACCCTCCTCCCACCCCTTCCCCTAAGTCCCCAAAGTCCATTATATCATTCTTATGCCTTTGCTTCCTCACAGCTTAGCTCCCACTTATAAGTGAGAAGATATGATGTTTGGTTTTCCATTCCTGAGTTACTTCACTTAGAATAATAGTCTCCAGTTCCATCCAGGTTGCTGTTAATGTCCTTAAATCTTTCCTTTTTATGGCTAAATAATATTCCATCATATATATGTTTGTATATATATATATATATATATATATATATATATATAGACACACACACACACACACACATATATATACACCACAGTTTCTTTTTCACTCATTGATTGATGGCCCAAATGGGCTGGTTCCATATTTACTCAGAGGAAAAGAAGTCATTATATGAAAAAGATACTTGCACACACTTGTTCATAGGTGTAATATTTTCATCTGTCTTCCAGTATTCAGTCGAAAGGTGGGCATGATGATCCACATATGTCCAATGAGTTATGAGGGAAGACCTGGCGGAAGACTTCAGAGATAACTTTCTGTGCTCTTAAAAAGAGACACACAGGAGGCTTGGTGTGGTGGCTCAAGCCTGTAATCCCAGCACTTTGGGAGGCCAAGGTGGGTGGATCACGAGGTCAGGAGTTCAATCCAGCCTGACCAATATGGTGAAACCCCGTCTCTACTAAAAATACAAAAATTAGCCGGGCATGGTGGCATGTACCTGTAGTCCCAGCTACTTGGGAAGCTGAGGCAGAAGAATCTCTTGAACCCAGGAGGCGGAGGTTTCAGTGAGCTGAAATCATGGCGCTGCACTCCAGCCTGGGCAACAAAGCGAGACTCTGTCTCAAAAATATAAAAAAAAGAGACTCACAGGGAGAAAAGGCACTCTGCTGCTGGAGGTTTTCATGGCTTTTATGATTCTAGAACTGTGACAGCCATTTTGCAACCATTGGAGGAGGTAAGGTGACATGCTAAAATGGCAAGGTGGAAAGATGGAAAGAACCTGCATTCTTACTATGTTAATTAGCCACTGAAGTAAGAAACCTTAGAACTGTTCTACCACAGTCCTTTCTGTTATCTGTAAACTTTTCTATTTCTTATTAAATGAACAAATTTCTTACAGCTCACAACATCCTGAAACACAAGCTCACTATAGAAACTTGAGTATACGCAGAAAAAAATCTGAAGACAAAAATAATTTTCATAGACACTTTTATTTCTTGTATTTGTAAATTCTGTATTTTATTCTAAATTTATATAATTTTATGTGCCAATTTTTCTTTTAATACTTTAAGATTTTCCTCATGCTATTAAAAACTTAGAAATAAAATTTTCAAAGCCTATTATTATACCATAATCTACTTATTTCCCCTTTGCTGGCTGTTAAATACCCTTCACTATTTTCAAATACAAATAACTCTGATAAAAATCAAATTGTAGTATAGCTCAATTGTTTTTGTGGGTTGTCTGTTGCATTCGTTTATTCACCTAACAAATGTTTATTGAGTGCCTACTGTGTACCAAATACACTGAAATGTGAAGATGAAAGAAATTATTCTTTCTTCTAGAAGTATAAACTGTGGTACAGGAGGAAACTATTAAAACAAATGTGAAAATTGTATCAAAGTTTTTAGTAATTTAAACTGGGTAAAATCAAAATAATGACTAAATGACTGACAGTTATATACCATTAAATTTTATAAGAAAAGTGGATTTTTGTTATAAGAAAATCTAGAAAAAAACAATAACAACTTCAAATGAGATTAAAAGCGACCTTTATAATAACTGCCAGTAGTGGGCACCATTAACTGTCTATATTACATTTTAGATATTCTTATTTTTATAGGGTCCTGGACCACATAATGACATTGTGATCAATGGTGGACCACATATACAACAGTGGTCCTTTAAGATGGTGCTGAAAAATTTCTTTTGCCTAGAGGCAGTGCAAACACTGTAACATCACAGTGTAACACATTACTCATGTTTGTAGTGATGCTGGTGTAAACAAACCTACTGTGCTTCCAGCCACATAAAAGTATAGCACATAAATTATGTACAGTACCTGATACTTGATAATGTTACTTGTAATACTTGATCATGATAATAAATGACTGTCACTGGTTTATATATTTACTATACTATACTTTATATCATTATTTTAGGGTATAATCCTACTTATAAAAAGAAAAGTTAACTGTAAAACAGCTTCAGGCAGGTCCTTCAGGAGGTATTCCAGAAGACAGCACTGTTATCATAGATGACAGCTCCCTGTGTGTTATTGCCCCTGAAGGCCTTCCAATGGGATAAGATGTAAAGGTGGAAGACAGTGATATAGATGACCCTGACCCTGTGCAGTTCTAGGCTAGTGGGTGTGTTTGTGTCTTAGTTTTTAACAAGAAAGTTTAGAAACTAAAAGAAAATTATAAAACTTTTAAAATAAACAAATCTCCTAGAATAAGCATATAAAGAAAATATTTTTGTATGGCTGTACCCTGTGTTTGTGTTTTAAGCTGAGTGTTATTACATATGAGTCCAAAAGTTAATAAGTAAAAAAGTTATAAAGTGAAAATGTTATAGTAAACTAATTTTATTACTAAAGAAATCAATTTTTAAATAAACGTAGGGTAGTTCTAAGTGTACAGTGTGTATGAAGTCTACAATATTGTGGAGTAATGTCCTGGGCCTTCCAATTCACTTACCACTCACTCACTCACTCATCCACAGCAATTTCCAGTCCTACAAGCTTCATTCATGGTAAGTGCCCCATATCGGTATACCATTTTTATTATTTTATTCTTTTTCATTTTTTAAATTTTCTTTAGTCAGGATCTCGTGCCATTACCCAGGTAGGAGTACAGTGGTAAGATCATGGCTCAATGCAGCCTCTACCTCCTGACCTCAAGCAGTCCTCCCACTTCACCCTTCCAAGTGGCTGGCATTACAGGCACGCACCACCATGCCTGGCTAATTTTTTAACATTTTTGTAGAGACGGGCTCTGACAATGTTGCCCAGGCTAGACTTGAACTTTTTCTGGGCTCAAGCAATCCTCCTGTCTCGGCTTCCCAAAATGCTGGGATTATGGGCATTAGCCACCACACCCAGTCTCCATTTATGTTTAGATACATAAATACTTACCATTGTGTTACAATTGGCTACAGTATTTAGTAAAGGAACAAGTTGTACAGGTTTGTAGCCTAGGAGCAATAGGCTATACTATACAGCCTAGGTATATAGTAAGAATACCATCTAGGTTTGTGTAAGTAACACTCGATGATGTTGGCACAATGACAAAAGCACCTAACAACACATTTCTCAGGACATATTCCTGTTTTTAGGTGGTGTATGACTGTATATTCTTCCCAATATACAACACCAATTTTAAGTATCCATAGCTCTGCACTGACCTCAAGTGATTTAAGAAAAATGAGTCAGGATAGGACTCAAAAGTAAATTCTGACTATCTAAAACCAATAATTGTAAATCCTATCTTTCAAACCAAGCTTAAGTCTAATTAGTGTAGAGCAACACTCTGGTGAGTGGTTTTGGCCCAGCAGTAGGTATATGACTTCAGCTGACTGAATTAGAGTAGAGGAGAAACTATGAATATGGCATAATTAGTAAATATTAGTAGTTAACAAAAGTAGGTGAACAAGGATACATATTGCTCCATTTTCTGCTTGCAGCTATTGTCATCCTATGGGGAAAAAGATTTAAATGAACAAACTGGCCAGGTGTGGTGGCTCACGCCTGTAATCCCAGCACTTTGGGAGGCTGAGGCAGGTGGATCATGAGGTCAGGAGATCGAGACCATCCTGGCTAACACGGCAAAACCCCATCTCTACTAAAAATACAAAAAAAAATTAGCTGGGCATGGTGGCGGGCGCCTGTAGTCCCAGCTACTTGGAAGGCTGAGGCAGGAGAATGGCATGAACCCAGGAGGCGGAGCTTGCATTGAGCGGAGATTGCCCCTTTGCACTCCAGCCTGGGGGACAGAGTGAGACTCTGTCACAAAAAACAAAACAAAACAAAAAACAAACTAAGGCACAAAAGAGGACAGAGCTAAAGAATCATAGCCTGAAACAGAATTAAACACCATCCCTTGTTGTTTGATAAGCCAGTTGAATTCCATTGCTTTGAAACTTGCAACTAAATATTGATGTAATAAATTTCCCAAAATATTTAGGAAAAACAAGGTAAAATATAAATCACCCAAAATATTTGGAAAGACTTTGTCTAAGAAAAGCCACAAAAGTCAAGACTCCTTGATAATAGTTTATATAGTCTCTATGCTGCGTATGAGATAGTAATAATAGTCAATACACATTATTTCCGTAACCTGTAATTAGAAAAATTTAAACAAGAAAAAAATAGTAAGGCCTTTACTGTATCTGTGACTATCTAATTTTTATGATTCAAGGTGTTTCATTAGGTGAAAGCAAAGTTGTTTTGGCGATATAGGAAGCATATCATTAAAATGGAAATAGATGTATACACTGAGATAAAGACAGAAAAGTAGATGCATAGGTCAGCAGATAGACAGGTGAATGGAAAGATGGGAAGATGAATAAATCAATAAGTATGCTAATGGATGGTTAGACAGACAGAAAACCAATAGAAATAACAGATGGACAGATAGCAATTTGGAGAGACAGACAGACATCCTGATGGGTAGAGACTGATATACTAAAGATAGTGAAATAATGTATAATGTAGAAGATAGGCAGGAAAGCATGAAGGCAAGAATGGCGTAAATCAGCCAGAAAATGTGCTAGACTTCTTAAAAAATAGCATGTATGTATGTATGTATTCATGTATTTAGTGAAAACACTGCAGTAGTATACATTTTAATTTCCTTTATGCGCTTGGAACTAAGGCAAAATAGCCTGTAAAGCTTTACACAGTCAAAAGCGGCAGAGTAGAAATACGCAGTGAAGGCAGACCAAGTCCAAAGCCACATGGCCCTGCATTCCATCAGGCGTTAACAGATCACGAGACAACCCAGATGGAGTTATCACGGCAAAACAACAGCAGCAACAGAAAAACCCACACAGCAGCAAATGCTATAACAAACTAGTTGTTGAAAATTATATTTAAATAAGGAAATAAACAATTAAGTCAACTGCTCTGAAAAAGACTTAATCAAGTGAGAAAATGAAGCAACATCAAGCAAAACTGTTTATTTTGCCTTTGGAGGTAATTTTATTAATACTAGTTGTATATTTTTTAAAACTGAAATTTCATCATGTTTTAGAACAATGAGAAAGGTAACAAATTTAGATATATGCCATTATAAGAATTTTTATCCTAATATTGAATTACTCTAATATCCTTGGCTAACATGGTCCATACTATGATGGCAAATATATATTAAATTAATCTGTGTTTTGAATAAGCACTGCATAAGCTAATTATGAAAGTAACATATTCAACAATGTATCATGAAAAAATTCACAGTAGCTTTGCTAAAATGTAATTAGAAACAATAGTTCCTTTTGCTACTGTGTTTTACTCCAAGTCTAATGATACTGCAGAGGTTGCATTATCAAGCTACCCCTTAGTTGTGGATTAATACGTGGACTCACACTGGCTTTTTGAGCCAATTACCATAGAAAAATACTTGTTATGAAATGCACAGGGCCAGAGTTTTCATTATGGAATCACTAATCTGCAGATTGTTTGCCCGTCTGTTTGAAAATCCTAATAAAGTAGAAAGCTTTTTACTGATAACACTAATACATTGGGAAATATTTTAAGAACACATGTTGAGAAGTTATACAAAATTATACATGTAGCTCTGACTGATGAACTAAAGCAGATGTGGACAGTGAGGTACCTCCAAATAATCTCTACTAGATTCTTGATGTTTTTTCTTAATTCAACATACAGAACAGATTGTTCATGAATATTATTTAATGATTTAGTTAACCAGTGATTTATTGCATGGATACATCAAGATTTTGACAAAGCCTTTTTCTCCCATATTTGAAAAGGACTAACATATGGGATGGAATAAGGAGTAAAGTACCCAGAAACTGACATTATAGTTTTGTTTGCTTTTTTGTGTTATTTTAGTTGTTATATTTATTAACCATTTACTGGTAATAATTACATGTACACATGGTGGTATGGACTAGGCAGGCTGCTTGTGTGTAATTTCTAGCCTGCTAATTGTAGTTCTGTCCTTTTCTTTCTCACTCAAAAAAAGCATATCAGGGCCGGGGGCGGTGGCTCATGCCTGGAATCCCAGCACTTTGGGAGGCCAAGGCAGATGAATCAAGAGGTCAAGAGGTCAAGACCAGCCTGGCAAGATGGTGAAACCCCATCTCTACTAAAAATACAAAGTTAGCCGGGCATGGCGGCAGGCACCTGTAATCCCAGCTACTCGGGGGACTGAGGCAGAGAACTGCTTGAACCCAGGAGGCAGAAGTTGCAGTGAGCCGAGATTGCACCACTGCACTCCAGCCTGGGAGACAGAGCGAGATTCTGTCTCAAAACAAAAACAAAAAACAACAACAACAAAAAACCATATCAGGATGTGAATAGTGGAAGTGACGTTATTACAGAACTAATTTTGAATCCACTTTGATTTATGAAATTGTAATATTTTAAAAGCTTTAGGTCTTTAACCAAGACACCACATTCTCCTTAGTTTTCCTTTGCCACCTTTTCTACTCCTTCTTGGTTTCGTTGGTGGATGTTTCTTATCCCAGACCATCACCTGCGTCTCTTATTGTTGGTGTGCCTCAGAACTCCATCCTTGGACAGCTTATCTTATCTATCCACACTTAATGTTTTATTATTGTCTCACTCTCATCTAGTCCCATGGCTTTAAATACTGTTTATAGGTCAATGACGCCCAGATTTCTATCTCTAGTTAGACCGTTTCCCTGAACAGTAGATTTGAATGCTCAGTTGGTGAACCACTATCTCCAACTAGTGTCTAATAATCATTTTAAACTCACCATGTCTAAAAGTGAGCTTCCAACCTTCCTTGTGCCACTGTACACATAGCATTGATGCAGGGCAGTCAAGCCCCAAAATTGGGGCTTAGCTCAGGAGGGTTCTTGACTTTGCCCAGGAAAGAATTCAAGGGTGAGCTGGTGGTGTTAAACAGCAACTTTTATTGAAGTGGCAGTGTACAACAGCGGCAGCAGAGGAATGCCTCCTTGTGGAGTTGGGCTATCCCATAGGCAGTGTGCCCAAAATAGCAGCTCAGAGGCAATTCTGCCATCATATTTATACCCACTTTTAATTATATGCAAATTAAGGGATGGTTTGTGCAGAAATTTTTAAGAAAAAGATAATAACTTCCATGTAATTAGGTTGTTGCCATGGAAAGAGGCAGTAACTTCTGGGTGTTGTCATGGCAATGGTAAACTGACATGGCACACTGGTGAGTGTGTCTCATAGAAAGCTCCTTCTGCCCTGGCCCTATTTTAGCTAGTCTTCAATTTGGTCTGGTGCCCAAGCCCCACCTCCAGAGTTGAGTCCCACCTTCTACCTCACCATCTACCAAAGATGTTTCTCTGGTGGTCTTTCACCTCTCAGTAAATGGGAGTACCAGTCTCCCCATTGCTTTGGTTCAAATTTCTGGAATCATTTTTTATTCCTTTTTCATATCCCATTGTGTTTTATATCCCACATTTGATTATAAATCTTGTTGTCCATACAATCAAAGTCTACTGTATTAGTCTCTTTTCATACCTCTGTAAAGAGCTGCCTCAGACTGGGTAATTTATAAAGAGGCTTAACTGACTCACAGTTCTGCATGGCTGAGGGGGGCCTCAGGAAACTTACAATCATGGCAGAAAGCAAATGAGAAGCAAGGCAAGTCTTACATAGCAGCAGGAGACAGAGAGTGAAGGGGGGGAAGTCCACATTTTTAAAATAACCAGATCTCATGAGAACTCACTCACCTGAGAACAGCAAGGGGGAAGTCTGCCCCCATGATTCAACCACCTCCCACCAGGTCCCTCCCCCGATATGTGGGGATTACAATTTGAGATGATATTTGGGTAGGGACACAGAGCCAAACCATATCATCTGTTAAGAACCTAACCACTTACTACTCCATCCAGTCCTACCGCCTTTATCCAGGGCATTATCATTTCTTTTCCGGAGTATTACAAAAGCCTCCTAATTGTTCTCCCTAGTTTCCTTTTAAAGTGAAAGTTAGATCATAACACTCCTTTGTCTAAAAGTCTCCAAAGCCTTCCCAGAGCATTCAGAATTAAACTCAAGGCCTTCCAATGGCTTACAAGGTGCCATATACTGTGGTTCTCTGTGACCTCTTGAACTGCATCTGTTATTAGCTGCAATTATAAGGCTCATGTTCCTGTTCCTCTAACACCTCAGGTCTCTCCCAACTTAAGTTTTATATTTTTTCTGCCTAATATGCTCCTGTCTAAGATGTTTATATGATCACATCCCATCACTTATTAGGCCTTTATTCAAATGTAACCTTCTCAATTGAAGCTTTCCCCAATCACCCTGTGGAAAAATGCAACACTCCATACATTCTAGTCGCTCAAACATTTTTCTTCATTGTCTTAATATTTATTGCCCTTTAATGAATTTTCTATCTTATTTATGTTGTTTATGATGTCAGTTTCTTCACAGTACAAAATAATTTATTCATGTGATGTCATATCTTTCTGTTTTGATCACTGTTATCTCCAACATTAAAAAAGTGCCTGGCACATGATAGAAGCTCAAGAGCTGTCAAATGAAAAATGTACTAATTAATACATTTTTGGCCTATTTCACAACTGTTGGTAGAAATTACTGTTCTATATAGAGTTTTCTCATTCATAATAATGGTTTGATTCTGTATTTATTTAGCTCTTCCATAATTTCTGTCAGCAATAGTTTTTAACTCTGCACATATTTTGTGTAATCTAATTACCTCATATTTATTGATATTATAAATTGTAATTAAAAATTATTTTCTAATTACTCAATGCTAGTACATAGATATAAAGCTTGACTTACATATATTTACATTATATCTTGCAACTTTGCCAAACTCATTTGTTAGTTCCACTAGCTATTTGAAAATCAGGTAACCTGCAAATTTAGTCAGCATTTTCTTGTAAATCTATATGCTTTTGTCCCTACACCCTTTTTTAAGAAAAGCAATATCTTTTTTCCCTTGTTCCAGATCTTAGGTAAAAAAAGCAGTCCTTCTCTATTAAGAACAATGGTAAGTATAGGTGTTTCATAGTTGGCCTTTATCAGGTTGAGGCCAAATATAAATTCTATGATTAATTTTCTGGGAGTGATTATAAAAAATCAATGCTGAATTTTTTCAAATGATTTTAAACATCCATTGAAATGATCATGTGTTTTTTTCTTGTTTAATGTGTTATTATTGATTACTTTGATTAATTGTTTTAAATGTAGAATCAGACTTGCATTCCTGGAATGAACTTTATTTGGGTATTATCCCTCTTACAGATTGCTGAATTTGATTTCAATATTTCATTAATTATTTTTACATCAGTGTTCATGAGAGATAATAGTCTTTAGTTTTCTTGTGATGTCTTTGATTTTGGCAGCAGGGTGCTGGCATTATATGGAAGAGTTTGTATAGAGTTGGTATTATTTCTTGTTTAATTGTTTGACAAAATTCACTATTAAAGCTACCTCAGCAATGGATTTGTATGTGGGGAGTGGGGGGATGGAGGGTGGCTTTTACTACAAATTTAATACCATTAGATTTATTAAGATTATTGCTTAAGCGAACTTTCATGATTTGTATCATTCCAGGAATTAGCTAAGTTGGTGAATTTTTGGTCATAGGGATTTTCAGAATACTCTTTTATTTTTAATTTCTGTAGTATTTATTTTGATGTACCCTTTTTTATTACCGATATTAGTATTTTTTTGTTTTTTTCTTCTGATTTCCCTGGCTATTGATCTCTTCAAAGAATTCGATTGTAGTTTTATGGATTATTTCCACTTCTGATTTTTATTTTATTGATTTGTGCTATCTTTACTATCAATTTCCTTCTGCTTCCTTGGTGTTTGATTTGTTCTTCTTTTTTTCATTTTATAAGATGAAAGCTTAAATCATTGATTTAATACCTTTTTTAATGAATATAAGAATTTAATTCTATACTACTTTAAATGTATCCCACAAATACTATTTTAATTTTCATTCAACTTAAAATGCTGTTTTAATTTTACTTCAATTTAAAATATTTATAATTTCCATTGTGACTGCTTCTTTGATTCATATTATTTAGGATTGCATAATTAAACTTAAAATATGTTAGGATTTTCTAGTGGACATATTTTGCTTTATTATTATGAAGCTCTGATACTCAGTATTGCTTTGTCTTCTAGATGAATTGAAACCTTTATGATTATATAATGTTCTTTTTTTATCCCTAGCAATATTGCTATTTCTTACTTGGCCTGATATTAAAATAGTTCCATACCTCTCTGTCACATCTCTTTTTAATATTTTTTTGTTTTTAATTGGCATGTTGTACATATTAATACAGTAAAATTACAATCTTTCAAGATATAAATATATATTCAATATATAAATAATCAAGTCAAAGTACTCCATCACCTCATCCATTTATCATTTCCTTGTGGTGAGAGCATTCAAAAGCCTCTCTTCTAGTCATTTTGTAATATACAATATTCTACTGTTAACTATAGTCAACCAACAGTGCAACAAAACACAGAACTTATTCCCTTTATCTAACAGTAAATTTGACCAACCTTTTCACATCCTACTCTCTTTCCACCCCACTCCCCAGTTGCTGGTAATCACTAGTCTACTTTCTGCTTCTATAATATCAACTTTATTATTTATTTATTTTTTAGATTCCTCATATGAATGAGGTTGTGTGGTATTCATCTATCTGTGTTTGGCTTATTTTGCTTACTATGATGTCCTCCAAATTTGTACATGTCACAAATAACAATATTTCATTTTTTATGACTAAATAGCATTTCGCTGTGTAAATATACCACATTTATTTCCACTCATCCATTTACATATACATGTCAATTCCAAGATAGCTATTGTAAACAGTGCTGCAATAAACATGGAGTATAGGAACCTCTTCAATATACTAATTTTTATATTCTTTGGATCTATTTTCAGTAGTGGGGTTTCTGGATCATAGAGTAGCTCTATTTTTAATTTTTTAAGGAACTGTCATACTATTTTCTAGAATGGCTATCCTAGTATACAATCCCACTAACAGTTTGTAAGAGTTCCCTTTTCTCCATATCCTCATCAATACTTGTCTTCTTTTGTCTTTCCCCCAGTAAGTGTTCTTGGCAACTTTGTCACAAATCAGTTGGCTGTAGGTGTGTGAATTTATTTCTGGGCTCTCTATTCTGTTCTAATGGTCTATGTGTCTGTTTTTATGCCAGTACCATGCTGTTTACATTATTATAGCTTTATAGTATATTTTCAAGTCAGGAAGCATGATGCCTCCATCTTTGTTCTTTTTGCTTAGGTTTGTTTTCTATTTGGTGTCTTCTGTGGCTCCAAATGAATTTTAGGATCAGGTTTTTGAAAACAGGAACAAATTTAAGTACTCCTCTTCAGTGTGTATGCCTTTTATTTCTTTTATCTTGCCTAATTGCTCTAGCTAGAACTTCCATTCTTATTTTGAATAGAAGTGGTGAAAGTAAGCATTCTTGTCTTATTCTTCATTTTAGAGAGAAAGCATTCAGTTTTTATCCACTCAGTGTGAGGTTAACTACGAGTTTGCCATATGCGGCTTTTATTGTCTTGAGGAACATACCTTCTATGCCCACTTGTTAAGAGATTCTATTACAGAGGGATGTTGGATTTTGCTGAATGCTTTTTCAGTGTCTCAAAATTATTATATTGTTTTTGTCTTTCTTTCTGTTCATGTGGTGTATCACATTTATTGATTTTCATGTGTTAGATCATTCTTGCATCCTGGAATAAGTCACACTTGATTACAGTGAATAATCTTTTTAGTGGGCTGTTGAATTTGGCTTGCCAATATCTTGTTTAGAATTTTTGCATCTATATTTAGCAGAGATCTTAGCCTGTAGTAGTCTTTTTTGGTCATGTCTTTGTCAGATTTTGGAGTCAGGATAATACTGGCCTCATAAAATGAGTTTGGAATAATGTATTTCTCTTCAATTTTCTGAAATACTTTGAGGAGAATTAATATTAATTCTTCCTTAAATGTTCTATAGAATTCAGAAGTGTACTTCTCAGATCCTCAACTTTTCTTTGATGAAAGGCTTTTTATTACTGACTCCATATTCTCACTCACTTTTAATCTTTTCAGATTTTCTATTTCCTCATTATTTAATCTTAGTAGTTTATGTGTTCAGGAATTTATCTACTTCTTCTAGGTTATCAAATTTGTTTGCAATATCATTATTCAAAATAGTCTCTTATAAGCCTTTATATCTCTGTGGTTATCAGTTGTATTTTAATCTTGTCACCCAGGCTGGAGTGCAGTGGTGAAACCTCAGCTCACTGCAACCTCCGCCTCCTGGGTTCAAGTGATTCTCCTGCCTCGGCCTCCCGAGTAGCTGGAATTACAGGCGCCCACCACCACGCCCAGCTAATTTTTTGTATTTTTAGTAGAGAAGGGGTTTTGCCATATTGGGCAGGCTGGTCTCAACTCCTGACCTCAGGTGATCTGCCCACCTCGGCCTCCCAAAGTGCTGGGATTACAGGTGTGAGCCACTGCACCAGGCTGTAATGTGTCTTTTTTAATCTCTGGTTTTAGAGTGTTTTTTATTATTCTACCTAAAACTTTGTCAATTTCTTTTTTTCAAAAAACAAACTCTTCATTTTATTAGTCTTTTGAATTGTTTCAGTCTCTATTTCAATTATTTTTGCTCTAATTTTTATTATTTCCTTCTTTCTACTAATTTTGGTTTCAGTTTGTTTTTGTTTTTCCAGTTTCCTGGAGTATAATGTTAGGTTATTTATTACAAATCGTTCTTATTGATGTTGGCATTTATTGCTATAAATTTTGCTCTTAGAAATGCTCTTGCTCTGTCTTGATATGATGTTTTTCCATTCTTATTTGTCTCAAGAAATTTTTTAATTTTCCTTTCAATTTCCTTATTGTGATGCCTCTGGCTTTGTTCTTTTTGCTTAGAATTGCTTTGGTAATTCAGGCTTCTTTTTGATTCCATGTGAATTTTAGACTTTTTTTAAAAATTCTGTGAAAAATGATGTTGGTGGTTTTATAGGAATAGCATTGAATGTGTAAATTGCTTTGGGCACTATGGCCATTTTAACAATACTGATTTTTCCTATTCATGAGCATGAAATGTTTTTCCATTTATTTGTGTCATCTCTGATTTATTTCAGTAGTGTTTTGTAATTCTTGTTGTAGAGTCTTTCATCTCATTGTGTGTTGTATTTCTAAGTATTTTATTCTTTTTGTGGCTATTGAAAGTGGGATTGCATTCTTGATTTGCCTCTAAGTTTGGACATTATTTGTGTATAGAAATGCTACTGATGTGGGTACGTTGATTTTGTATCCCAAAACTTTACTGAAGTTGTTTATCAGTTCTAGAAGCCTTCTGGCAGAGTCTATGGGGTTTTCTAGTTATAGAATCATATTGTCTATAAAGAGAGATAGTTTGACTTCCTTGCTTTCTCTTTGAATGTATTTTATTTTTTTCTCTTGCCTGATTGTTCTGGCTAGGGCTTTCAGTACTATGTTGAATAGGAGTGGTGAGAGTGAGCATCCTTGCCTTGTTCTACTTTTCAAAGGGAATGCTTCCAAATTTTGCCCATTCAGTACGATGTTGGCTGTGGGTTTGTTTTAAATGGCTCTTATTATTTTGAGGTATGTTCCTTTGATGCCTAATTTGTTGAGAATTTCTAACATGAGGGAATGTTGAATTTTATCAAAGGCCTTTTCTGAATCTGTTGAGATGATTACATGGGTATTGTTGTTAATTCTGTTTATGTGGTAAATTATATTTAATAATTTGCATATATTAAAGCAACCTTGCATCTGAGAAATAAAGCCTACTTGATTGTGGTGAATTAGCTTTTATCTAACTTCAAACTATATTACAAGTCTACAGTAATCAAAACAGAATGGTACTGGTATAGAAACAGACACATAGACCAATGAAACTTAATAGGGAACACAGAAATAAAGCCACATATCTACAATCACCTGATCTTTGATAAAGTCAACAATTATAAATAATAGAGGAAGGATTTCCTATTCAATATATGGTGCTGGAATAACTGGCTAGCCATATGTAGAAGATTGAAACTGGACTCCTTGCTTTAAACACAAACAAAAATTAAATCTAGGTGTATTAAAGATTAAATGTAAGACCCCAAATGATAAAAACCCTAGATGAAAATCTAGGAAATACCATTCTAGACATGGTGGCAAAGAATTTATTACTAAGTTCTCAAAAGCAATTGCAACAACAACAAAAATCAACAAGTGGGACCTAATTAAGCCAAAGAGCTTCTTCAAAGCAAAAGAAACTATCAACAGAGAAAACACACAACCTACAGAATGCGAGAAAGTATTTGCAAACTATGCATCCAACAAGGTCTAATACTCAGAATCTATATGGAACTTTTCAACAAGCAAAAAACAAGTAGCCCCATTAAAAACAAATAGACAAAGGACATTAACAGAGACTTTGCAAAGAAGATATACGTGCAGTCAACAAGCAATATGCTCATTATTACTAATCATTAGAGAAATGCAAAGCAAAACCACAATGAGAAACCATCTCACACTAGTCAGAATGGCAATTATTAAAACGTCGAAAAACAACAGATGCTGGCAAGGTTGCAGAGAGAAGGGAACACTTATACACTGCTGGTGGGAATGTTAAATTAGTTAGCCACTTTGGAAAACAGTGTAGAGATTTAGCAAAGAACTCAGATAAGTTCAGAGCTACCATTTGACCCAGCTCTCCCACTATTGGGTATATACTCAAAGGAAAATAAAGATTTCTACTAAAAAGACATATGCACTTTTATGTTCACTGCAGAATTATTCACAATCGCAAATACATGGAATAAACCACCATGCTTATCAATATGGACTGGATAAAGAATATGTGGACACATACAACATGGAAAACCACACAGTAATGGAAAAAGGGTAAATTCATGTCCTTTGCAGCAACAAGGATGTAGGTGGAGACACTTATTCTAAGTGAAGTAACACAGGAATAGAAAACCAAATACCACATGTTCTCACTTATAAGTAGGAGCTAACAACTGAGTATACATGGACACCCAAAAAGAAACAATAGACATTGGGGACTGCTTTAGGCAGGATGGTAGGAAAGCAGCGTGTGGGTTGGAAGGTTACTTATCAGTTACTATGTTCACTACCTTGGTGACTGCATCATTCGTACACCAAAAAACCTCAGCAATATGCAATTTACACACGTAACAAACCTGCACATGTACACTTAGAAACGAAAATTAAAAATTTTTTTTCATTGATCTGTTGGTTCTTTAGAAGTATATTGTTTGTTTCTATGTAGTTTTACACTTTCCACGTTATGCTGTTGTTGATTTCTAGTTTTATACTATTGTGGTCAGAAAAGATACTTGATATAACCCGTACCTTCTTTTTTTTTTTTTTTTTTTTTTTTTTGAGACCGAGTCTTGCTCTGTTACCCAGGCTGGAGTGCAATGGCACAGTCTCGGCTCACTGCAAGCTCCTCCTCCTAGGTTCATGCCATTCTCCTGCCTCAGCCTCCCTAGTAGCTGGGGCTACAGGCACCCACCACCACGCCCAGCTAATTTTTTTGTATTTTTAGTAGAGACTGGGTTTCACCATGTTAGCCAGGATGGTCTCAATCTCCTGACCTTGTGATCCGCATGCCTTGGCCTCCCAAAGTGCTGGGATTACAGGCGTGAGCCACCGTGCCTGGCCTATCTTCATAAATTTTATAAGACTTCTTTTGTGGCATAACATAGGATCTACTCTTGAGCAAGTTCTGTGTGCAGTTAAGAAGAATGTGTATTTCACAGCTGTTGGATGGAATGTTCTGTAAATATCTGTTAAGTCCATTTGGTCTATGGTACAGTTTAAATTCAATGCTTCTTTGTTGTTTTTCTGCCTAGATGATCTTACCATTGTTGAAAGCGCAGTAGTGAAGACCTCCACTTTTATTGTATTGAGGTTCATTTTTCTCTTTAATTCCAATAATATTTGCTTGGTATAACTGGGTGCTCCAGTATTTGGTGCAGATATATTTACAATTATTATATTCTCTTGCTGAATCAATCCCTTTATCATTATATAATGACCTTCTTTGTCTCTTTTTGCAGTTTTTAACTTAAAGTCTATTGTATCCAAGTATTGCTACTTCTGCTTGCTTTTTATTTCAACTTACATGAAATATCTTTTTCCATCCCTTCACTTTATGTTTGTCTTTAACAGTGAGGTGAATCTCTCATTAGCAACATATAGTTAAGTACTTTTATTTTCATCCAGCCACTCTCTGTCTTTTAAATGGAGGATTTAATCTATTTTCCTTCAAGATTATTATTGATAGGTAAGAATTTATTCTTTCCATTTTGTTAATTGGTTGTTTTGTAGATCTTTTGTTTCTTTCTTCCTCTCTTGTTGTTTACCTCTGTGGTTTGGTGGTTTTCTATGGTTTTGATTGTTTTATTTCTATGTATCATTTATATATCTGCTGTAAGTTTATTTTGTTATGGTTACCATGGGGCTAATATAACGAGTCTTGTAGTTATAATAGACTATTTTAAGTTGATAGCAACTTAACTTTGGTTGTGTAAAAATACTGTGGACATTTTCCTTCCCCTCTCACAATTTATGTTTTTGTTGCCTTAATTTACTTCTTTAGCTATTGTATTTCCAATAGTTACCCATTGTAACTGTTATTGTTTTTGTTCATATTGACTTTAAACTTTTATACTAGAGTATTGAAAGATTTACCAGTGCATCAGTACACCAGTGCATCACTGGGGTATTCTGAGTTTGATTTATTTACCTCTACTGGTGAGTTTTGTACTTTCATATATTTTTATAGTAGTAATTATTGTCCTTTCATTTTCAGTTAGAGCACTGTCTTAAGCATTTCTTGTATGGCTGCTCCAGAAATGATGAATTCTTTCAGTTTTTGCTTATCTGTAAAAATCTTATTTCTCCTTTCTTTTTGAAGAATAGCTTTGCTGGATATAGTATTCTTGACTATCAGGGTTTTTGTTTTGTTTTGTTTTTGTTTCTTTTTACTGTGAGCACTTCTAATATATAATTTCACTCTCCCTAACCTGCAAGGCTTCTTCTGAGAAATATGCTGATAGTCTAATGAAGATTCTCTTATATGTGACCTGATGATTTTCTCTTGCAGCTTTTATAATTCTCTTTGTTTTTGACTTTTTATAATTTAATCATAATGGGCCTCAAAAAGAACCTTTTCGGGTTAAATCTATTTTGGAACTTTCGAGCTTCCTCAATTTGATGTTGTATCTCTCCTAAGTCTTGGAAAGTTTTCAGCTATTATATCATTATATAATTTTCCTATGCCACATCCCATCTTTTCTTATTCTCAAACTCCTATAATGCAAATATTTGTTCTCTAAATGGTTTTCCATATGTTTTTATGCTTTCTTTATTTTCTTATTTTTGATGACTTTTTCTCTATATTATTTCAAAAGACCTGTGTTCAGGTTAAGAAATTTTTATTTCTATTTAATCTAGTCAGTTGTTAAAGCTCTTAATTGTATTTTTTATCTTATTGTTTAAATTTTTCAGCTCTAAGAATCCTGTTTCGTTCTTTTTTATGATATCTTTCTTTGTTGAATTTCTTATTCAGATTATGGATAGTTTTCCTGATTTTTTTTTTATTTGCTTGTCTGTGTTCTCTTGCATCTCACTGAGTTTCCTTAAGATCATAATTTTGAATTTCTTCTCAGGCATTTTGTAAACGTTCTTTTCTTTGGGGTCAGTGACTGAAAACTTATTGTTTCTTTGGGGCTGTCATCTTTCCTTGCTTTTTACTTTCCTTGCTTTCTTGTATTCCAACATTGATATCTGTGCATTTAGTGGAAGAGTCACTTTTTCAAGTTATCCAGAGTACCTTTCTTAGGAAGAGACTTTTTCCTATAGATGGGTTTTAGGGTATCAGTTGGGTTTGGTGCATTGGCCTTGGTTCTGAGTAAACTCAGTAGCATGGTCCTTGTGCAGTTTCTTCATCTGTAATCTTCATCATTAATTTCTACAATATGTTTAGTTGCCTCAAATGCAGAAGTTTTTGAAGGTAGTGGTGAGTGTTTGCTGGGGATGTGGGTGCTGGTTGGTTGTGGGTTAGGTCCATGATGGGGCAAAGGGCCAATAGGCTGCCCAGTGAGCTCTCTGTAAAGGTAGGAATTGCTGCACACATGGACATAGTTGCCTGGGAGGCTTTGTAGCAGTCTCTCTGGAAAGACAGAACTGCTGCCAGACAGAATGTCAAGCTGAGCATGACAGTCCAGGTGCGGCTGGGCCATATAGTTCTGTGGTGTTCTCCCTGGGGAGGTTGGGCTGCCATTAGAACAGCTATCATGCCAGGCATGAGTAGGTATGGGTACAATGGAGCCAGGAAACTCTACAGTTGTATGCTCAAAAAGGCGAGCCACTGCCAAACCAGCTGCCAGGCTGGGCATAGGTGTGCATGGGTCAGGCGAGGCTGGGTGGCTGTGTGGCAGTTTTCTCAGGGAGGTAGGACTGCCACTGTGCAAGCTGTTTAGCCATGCGTGGGTGCATGTGTGTTCAGTGGGCCAGTTGTTGTTCAATAGCTTCCCTGCTGTGCAGATCTGCCATTTCTCTGGAAGGGTGGGTTGCTGCATGGGTTTTGACACTCCGGTCTCAGTTGTTTCATCTTGCCTAAGTTCCATACAACTGGGGTCATGGTGCTACAGGCACCTGCATGAACATGGTGGAATAACAGCAGGGTCTCAGGAACGTGGAGAGTCAGTTGCCACTAGCCCCCAGATCAGGGCACATCCTAGCAGTGGGTTTGGTTTCAAGATGGTCCTGTGCCATAGCAGCTTAGGTTGTGAGGATGGGGATGCTCAAGGTGGGCTTCTACTCTGAAGTAAGGCAGCTACCTGTACTCCCAGCTACTCTCTAAGCTGGATTCACAATCTACTAGGATTTGAGGCCTCTCTTGTAGCAAGAAGTTCTGGCATTTGTGGCAGCAATGAGAGCCATTGGGGATCTCCAGCTTATTCCTTCTTTGTAAGAAGCCTCTCTGACTCCAAACTGATTTTGTTGGAGAGACAGTTTGGCAGAGGCAGGATACTTTGTTCCACTTCTATTGTTTTATTCTGAGATTTTGTGCTCCGCAGGAATTTTGCCACTCCCCTAGCACTCTTTAGTATATTTCCCCAGTCACTCCAGTCAAACATAGTTGGTTATCTTGCTGACATCACTCCTCTGTCTCTATCTTTAAAAAAAATAGTATTGCATGGTAGAAGAGAGAAGATATACCTTTTTTAAATATTAGCTTAAGGCTAACTATGCCTCTATAAATTATAGTCCCTTTCACTTTAAGCCTTAATAATGTACTTATTGGAAATGTTTTATATGTTATTATAGTTGTTTGAAAATGGTGAATTATCCTCTTTGGTTAATTTATCACTTTCAAACAATTGCAATGCGTAATTTACCACTGTTAAACAATTCACCAATTTCTAACAAAGTTCAGTTGTACCTTCATAAGTACCTTTATAAGAGTGCTTACCATACAACAATAAATCACAATGTCTATCACATCATAATAAGCAAATGACTTATTTAATTGAATACTTTCAAAATATATATGCTTTTGTTAGAGAAAGTATGAAGATGGACAACCTTTTTTAAATGATGTAGATAAAATAATTTATAAAGTCTTCTGTTATTCAATTCGTCATAAGCAGAATTGAAGTGGTTAAAATAATGGCTACATATACAAAAAAGAGGAATACATTGTCACCAGAATTTATGACTTTTGTAAAAGCGGTTTTGGGCCTCATACATTCCGTAATTCTCACAGCAACGAGTAGTCCGTGTGACTCTGGCAATTGTATGTGAACACGTTGACTTTGAGGACATAAACTATGGTTGATATTTTTTATCATCCTTGGCACTAACTAGTTTATGTATGTGGTAAGTATTCATTGAATCTTTGTTGATGATGTGAATGAATGAATAAATGAATGAATGAGGAAGAGGAGTGTGGTATGACAGTAGAGTGAGATCTCTGCAATTTCAATTGTTAAATATCAATTTTCATGAATCCTGTGTCAGAGAGTAAAAATTCCATACACAATAAAGATGATCTTAATACAAAACAATTCAAATTCATCTGAACAATGAAAGTAAATAGTTTTTTTTTTTTTTTGACTATATGTTGCAAGGAAGTCAGTCAAGATTTAAAGTGTCTTCCTTGCAACAGAAAGTGATTTCAATGCTGGTGGTTCTGTGATGTGGTGAAATTAAAAATATTTAACCATTAGTAGGAAATATTTTGGAGGATACAACTTTCAACAAGTGGCCACATGTAACAAAAGACCATATGAGGATATCCCCTGGGGAAATATCTACCTATAGGAGGACACCAAACCTCAGGGTGCCAACAGGACATTAATCATTTGCCTGTTTCCCTTTTCAGAGTTGAGGTCTGCTCTAGACAAAGGAATTACTTCTAGTGATGGTGATCATTTCACAGGAGTCATGTATGGTAGGTTCTTTGGCTAGCTCATTGACCAGGGGGTACCAGAACAGCTCACTGAAAGTATTCACTTAAGTTACTGTAGGGCTAGGTCAGTGGAGGCAGGGCTATTTGTAGGGTTAGGTCAATGTTTATTTACCAACCAGAATAAAAGAATTTCAATATTTTAAACAACCAATATAAATGATATCATTATGTGTCAGCTTAATATGAGTCATATGATCTGTTTGTGTGATTATATACATTTGATAAGTATTGAGTTAAACATGGTTTTTTACTATGGAAATTTTCAGAGCTCTAAATTTAGTAGTGTGCTTTGTGACTCTTTAAGAAAAATACATGGTACCTAGTTTTTTTCTGACTTACTTGGATGTGGAACCCTTTTTCTATAGATTACATCTTGGGATTGTTTTTGTTTAAAACTGTGTTAATAAATTCTGTGCAGAGTCTATGAAATATTCAAAGTAATTAGTGTTGTAACAACCCTAAAATTGCAGTAACTTACATTGACTTAATGCAAACATTTACTTCTACCTCTCATCACAGTCCAAGATGGGGTTGGGTTGCTCTTCTGGATAACATTCTTTCAAATAGTTATTCAGGGATCTGGACCTTTCTGTCCTATGTTTCTTCCACTGGGGCAGCCTTCACCAAAGGTGGAGTCATGTCCTTAATGTGCCTTAAACGTCTCTCATAGTAAACAGAATAATTTAAAGTCAAATTGACTCCCATTCCTAGTTATTCCCCCCCCCCAGAAAAAATCCTCTTTGTGAAGAATTTTGCATTTAAGCAAAACAGTGAAGAAATCTTTAAAGGGAAAGGAAAGTTCTTTAAACTATACAATGTAAACTTTAAAACATATGTGTGTGCATATATATACAATATATAAAATAGCTATAATAGCTATAAACACAGATACAAAACATAGATGGTTAAAATAAAGTTAATGTTTTAGGAGAGAGAATTTTAAAGAAGTCAGCTTCTAATAGGAAGAAGAGGACATATATATATGTCCTATTCTGCTTTTTACTATGACATATTAAGCTCAAGATATTTTACAAACACAAAAAACTCAAAATTTATCATTTGTTATAAAGAAAATAAATTTAAAATAGGCTCTTGTCATAAACATTTATATATGTGTGTGTGTATATATATATGTCTTTGGTGTAAAAATGTAATGAATATGCAGAGACTTGCAAAACAGTTATGAGGATTTTCATTTTATACAAGAAAAGAATAAACACTTTTTGTAAAAGAAGTATAAAACCCTATAAATTGAAAACATAATCATCTTACTACCTCCATATCTACTTTGATCTTTGCACCATAAATAACATTCTTTCCAAGATTTCAATGATATGTATGTGCATGTACATTTTAAAACCTAAACCTACTTAAAAGTGTTCTACGAACAAAACCATTATATATTTCAGATTTAATTTCCTATGCATTTTAATAATGTTGTACTCTATATCAAGCTACCCTTCAGAGAATAATTTGTTTGCAGTGAAAAAGAAAGGCAAATTTTTCTGCTAATAAAATCATGTAGTGTAAATTGCTCCATCCTCCTTCCAAACTGTGAGAGCCTCTGGGTGGTTAAACTACTCTAAAGATCATTTTTGGTAAACAACTATTATCTCCTCAAGCTGACACCAGAGGACTCTTGAAGTCAGCAAACAATCTAGTCATCTGGATGGGAAGCAGAAACCAGTTAGCAAAAGAAATAAGTCTTCAGGTCAAAGGAAGTTCACTGGGATTAGAAGAAACTAATTTATTTGAAAGCAAGAAGGTGACACCTGAGTCAGGAGGAGATTAAACCTAGACTTGGAACTGAGTTGGTTATTATACGGGACAAATACTCTTCCTAATGTGACTCTATGTAACAAACTTTAGCATCACGTACCTTCAAGGCACACAATGTATTGTATACAACAAGACTGTCGTGTTGTACATGATTTACTTTTACCTGTGACACATGAGAGAAAGAGGTGGGAGTCAGACTTTCAGGGCTGCGATGGGCCTAGTTTTTCAGGGAGTCACATGAAGCAGGAAGAAACTGACTTTGGCCACTATTAGGCTATTCTTCCCTAGTTATCTTGAGAACATGCAAGGGCCTCCTTCTCAAGCGTGTCTCCATGCAGATAGTAATGACTGTCATAGTTGAGTAAGAGGAGATTCTGAAAGGGAAATGCGCTTCCCTCCCTAAATTCTTTAGCTATATGCTTTCAGGAAATATGGAATAGATTTTTCAAAACCACCAATAGGCTGGGCATGGTGGCTTACACCTGTAACCTCAACACTTGGGGAGTCCAAGGCAGGTGGATCACTTGAGGTCAGGAGTTCAAGATCAGCCTGGCCAACATGGCAAAACACAGTCTACTAAAAATACAGAAAAAAAAAAAATTAGCCAGGTGTGGTGGCGTGTGCTTGTAATTCCAGCTACTTGGGAGGCTGAGGCAAAATAATCGCCTGAACCAGGGAGGCAGAGATTGCAGTGAGCCCAGATCATGCTACCGCACACCAGCCTGGATGACAGAGTGAGACTCCATCTCAAAAACAAAAACAAAAACAAACAAACAAAAAAACTCACCAATAATGGAAACAGTAATTATGGACCAAGCGTATTGTACAAGAGCCTCTGGTTATTATTGCTCTGAGTATCCTGGTCACACCTGATTAGTTGTCAATGCTTTTAATGGATAGCTTCTTTTACTTGAATGTTTCATATCAAATATTGATATCTCTTTAATTTTTTTTTTGGTTGCTTTTACCTTTGTTTGTTATTCTTCCATCCTGCCTCAAAGCAACAGGAACATGGATTATACAGATAAGTAGGGTTTTTGCTCGACTATTTTAAATTCGATTTATGAAGGTAGCTTATACTCTCATTGTCCTTGTTTTGTTTAATCCTATTTGTCTCCCCTCATTACGTCCAAATGAACATACTCTATTTAATCAGTGCTTGTGAACCAGAATGTCTTTTCAATAGTTAGAAACCAGTGTCATCACCCGGTTTCGGCAAAAATAAGCATGAAAAGGAAAAGAGTGTGTTCAAATGTAGGGTTTGAATGAGCTATCTGCTGTTTTACAAACTTCATTTCTGGCATTAGCTTTGACAAGTTACGAAGTTTGAACCCACTACAACTTCTGGATGAGGACTGATAACCAGGACAGGACAAAGACGAGTCACTTCTCTTTCTTCTGGTGGGTTCTGCAGAGAATATTTTTAACCTCTCTCTGAAAATATGAACTTTTGAATAGTTATTTTCCACTCCATTCCTGCCCATTGAAAGTTGAAAAGTTGCTGGTAACACACTGAATTTTTTAAAGCCCGAGAACTGAGAGGAGTTGAACAAATCACCAGTGCCCCCTAGTGTCTGGAATAAACAGCCTCTTGGAAATCACAGTCAGCTGCAGTAGCCTTGCTCATGCAGCTGCTAGAGTCTTTTGTTAGAAGAAATGTGGTTTGTTTTCATTATGTCTTGGTATCCAAAGAGTTTCAGCTTTTCTCATAAATTCTTTGGAAACAGAAATGCTGCATTTTTCAGTTCAGGCAATATTTATTTCATAGTTATCTTTAAAAGTACAATGAAATGCAATTATATTCTTGAAGGGAGTGAGAATAGAAATATTATTTTTTTAAAAATAGAAACAATTTCAGCAAGTTCATTTCCATATTTAAAGTGTAATGCCACAAAATTGATATAGACCTACTCTTTATATCTGGGCATGTGTGTGTGTATATATGTGTGTGTGTTTTAAATTTGCCTCTAAGTAGATGTGAATGTGACCTGTTTTTACTAATAGGATAATTAATTCGATCTCTAAAAATCTACAGAAGGGAGACAAGTTATCCTTCTTGTCCTGGAGGGAAAATAAATAAGACATTTTTAAGAGATTCCACAGGCAAAACCATCTGTTTGAAATCACTCTGAATATAGAAGCTGGTAATTCTTGATCTCAAGGGATATAGCTAAAGGATGGAGATGGACTCTTTTTAAAGGTGATACCTCTTCCTAGAGGTTCCTGGAGACCTGAAGCATGGTATGTTGCTGCTTCCTACCAGTCATCCACAGGCACCCACCCTCTCCAGCACCCACCCAGGGGCTGAGTCTCAAGGGGCTCTGCAGATTCTGTGAGAGCCAATCACACCTGGACTGCTGCAGAGGAAGCAATAGTCCTTGAGGTGCTGTGTTCCAAGGACAGCAATAAGAATGAATAAATGTCAGGAGGAGGATGACTCATAAACTCATAGGAAAACATTTAAATTTGTTTAGTTTGGCCAGAGAGAAGATAATAATCGTAAGCAAATATGTGAAGCATAGAGAAGTTGTTTTAAATGGTGTAAATAAAGGTTGAAGGGGAAATTGAACTGATAAATGTAGAGTGACTTTCTGAAAATATTTTCTAACCTGAAGTTTAGGCAATTATGAAAGTGTTAACAAGGAGGAAGAAAAGTGTAAATTCCAGGATCTAAATTCCAAGTCAGATGGCAGCAAGAATCACTGTGTTCAAAGGTGCTTTGTAAACGCTTGAGGATGCAACATGACTGTCTAGAATGGACAGAGTTTTAACAGCTGAATTAAATAAATAGTCCTCATTTACATTTTTAATATAAACCATTCTGTCTGCACTGGAGTTTCTATCTGCTATTGTTTCCTTTTCCATCACTCCTTTCTCTTTACATGTTTTACCTTACTGGAATACCCTGTCCTTGTCCAAATGATTCATTCTACATATTCATTTTTTCCACAGAAATTTTTCTTCCTGCCCTATGTCTGTGGTCCTCTATGCCAGTATTTTCAGCATCCTTAGAGAATGGTATAGATAGCTTATAGGTTATGACAGCAGCATAAGCAGCGAACTGCTTAGGTTTGAATAGTTCTGTAAAGTCAGGTACATCACTCAACTTTGCTGTGTTTCGTGAGTAAAATGGGAAAAATGATTGAAAAGTTGTGAGAATTAAATGACTTAACACAGCCACTTAGAACAATGTGTTGCATATAAGAAGTACCATTAAAATGTAAACTATTTTTTACTTAATTATTTTTACCACAATAACACATTTTACATTGTGATTAAGTGTGTGTGTGCATATAAAATTAAGCGAAAATGTCCTTGTATAATTACCTTATATGTGTAATACATCCTATACTGTTCTTATATATTTCCTAAAAAACCTGTGAGCATGACCCACTAAATAATTATGTGTTGTTATTGTCTCTTGACCTAAAGTTTGATAAACAAGTCTTAGGATATAAGTCTTAGGCTAAAAAAGATTTCTGGGATATAACAGGGAAACAACGTACCCAGATATCATACTGGGCATATCTAACAAATCTCATGGCTCTGGAATTTCTTTTTAACATTTTACATTAACTATGTAGCACTAAGTCTTATTGTGGGCACAGAATTGTTTTTATTTTACTGTTGATGGTAACAATAACAGCAACAATAAAACTGTCATCTTGCCAGAGTTTCCACATCCTAAGATAAGCAAATGACAGAAGGTTCTACTACCCTGCAAAAGGTTATTTTAGAAGAAGTAAGCACGTGGCTCCGGAACGTTCGTAGTGCCAAGCAGATTTAGTTAACTTAAGAGCACTTAGTGGTTGCTCAAGGGGTAGGTAGTCATTTCTTTCCCTTCTTTCCTCCAAAACAATAAGACAACAGAAATGAAGATCCCTATGACGCTGTGTGTATGTATGATACTAGAATTATAATATTCAGTAAAGATAAACATTGCTTAATAAAACATATATTTTTTAAAATATACATTTATATGTGTATAAGCAATAAAAATTTATTTCTTACTCTATGGCTGGATCTCAGGAGGGTTACTCAGAGGTTAAATTCAACTAGTAACTAAACTGTCTTTTCTTTCCCATTAATTTCTCTTATTCTTTCCAAATTAATTTTAAAAAATTCAACAATAATATTCTGAAAGAATGGGAGTGTAGAATGGGGGTGTGCCTGCAATCAAACAAGGAAGACTCAATGTGATAGTAACATTAATAAACAAAAATTAGTCCTGGTAAATGTGGCCATTGGTACCCTGCAGAAGCTTTCCCCAGCTTATGGGATTTCCTGGAGTTCAGGGAGGAGACTGCTCTTAGATAAGCCACTTTCTGAAAAGCCTGAGTTTACAGTCTGCCAAGCCTAGACAAAGTCCCTGCTCTCAAAGATGCGCCATGAGGTCCACAAAACTCTGGACAAGAAGGGAACAAGATGAATAAGGGACAATTCATGCAGGAACAAGTTAACCACAAAACATGCTCCTCCATAGCTCTCTCTATTTTCATTGTCCCCTGCCCTCCAGACACAAATAGAATTTAATTCCATAGATGCAACTCTCTGCTGACTGTGTATACCTCAATGGCTATCATTTTCCAATCAGAATAGATCATTTTCCTGTCCCTTCCTAGAAATGTATCTCCTTTGTTTGGTATTGCAGACTCCAGTAAGATGTGATTTTCAGATATGATCCCATTGGCCCTTAAAGATCTGTCTGATATACTAATTACTACCGCGTTATTCAAATATTTTCTTGCCAGTGACTGTCACTGATATATCTTGCTTTATAACTGAAAAAATGGCTTTCATCTTCTAAGAAGATAATCTAATAAAACCCTAAAAAACAGCTAACCTGCAAGAATTGATACGTAGATGTCATGATATGTTCAAATTCTAAATCTAAGCGTGACATTGGGGTTTAAATAAAAATTTATGAGTTTACCCAGGCCAAACAGGTATTGGTGAATTAATTTTGTATTTTGAAATTTTGGACAGCATGTTTATTGGTCAGAGTAACTTGTTCCTTGACAAATAACAATTGCCAGATATCAATGGCTTAACACACCAAAACTTGATTTCTTCATCATGCAATGTGGTCAACATGGGTTTTTCAGAGATCTCTGCTCATCATAGTTGTTTGGGAATCAACTGTCTATCTCAATACACATTCACGTGATTACCAGAGCCAGAGGAAAGAGACCATATCAAATTGCTTAACAAAAGGACACCTAGAAGCAACATATGTCACTTCCACTCATATTTATTAACCAAAGAAAGTCAAAGTGTCACACCTCACTTCAGAAGGATGAGACAGTGCAAAAACTACTATCTGCCTGGAGGAAAATGGGAAATATTTAGTAAACAATCCAAAAAACTACCATTTTTCTCACTTTTCATATTTACTTGGTGACCAAGTATATTAGTCCACTCTCACATTGCTATAAAGAACTACCTGAGACTGGGTAATTTATAAAGAAAAGAGGTTAATTTGGCTCAGAGATCTGCAAACTGTACAGGAAGCATGGCTGGGGAGGCCTCAGGAAACTTACAACCATGGTGGAAGGCAGAGGGAAGCAAGTACATCTTCACGTGGCCAGCAGGAGAGAGAGTGAAGAGGGAAGTGCTACACACTTTTAAAATGCTAGATCTCACTCACTATCACAAACAAAGCAAGGCGGACATCTGCTCCCATGATCCAATCACCTCCCCACAGGTCCCTCTCCCAACATTGGGGATTACAATTCAACATAAGACTTGAGTGGAGACACATGGCCAAACCATATCACCAAGACTTGTTCATTGAAATCTCATTTCAGTTTCTACTTTCCATTCATTAGTTGACTTAGTTTATGATCTCATTTCCTTTTTTTTTTTTCTTGAAACAGTCTCGTTCTGTCACCCAGGCTGGAATGCAGTGGTGCGATCTTGGCTCACTGCAACCTCCGCCTCCTGGATTCAAGTGATTCTCCTGCTTCAGCCTCCCAAGTAGCTGGGACTACAAGCATGCCCCACCACACCTGGCTAATTTTTTTGTATTTTTAGTAAAAACAGGGTTTCACCATGTTGGTCAGGCTGGTCTTGAACTCCTGACGTCAAATGATCTGCCTGCCTCAGCCTCCCAAAATGCTGGGATTACAGGCATGAGCCACTGGGCCTGGCCCTCATTCCTATTCAAATAGAATATAGAAAAGCCTTTTATCTTTACTCAACAACTCCATACCTTATACCCAGCCATATTGTATTACTTACAGCCCAGTACACTTTATTTCATATCTTCATGCTTCTCACATTTCTCCTTCTGTTATCTTCTGTAATTGAACATCCCACCCTCTCATAGCCATCTCAAATTTTACATCTTTTAAAAAGGCTTCTTAGGCTGGGCGTGGTGGTTCACGCCTGTAATCCCAGCACTTTGAAAGACCAAGACGGGCAGATCACAAGGTCAGGAGATTGAGACCATCCTGGCTAATATGGTGAAACCCTGTCTCTACTAAAAATACAAAAAAATTAGCCGGGTGTGGTGGTGGGTGCCTGTAGTCTCAGCTACTCGGGAGGCCGAGGCAGGAGGATGGCATGAACCCAGGAGGTGGAGCTTGCCGTGAGCCAAGATTGCGCCACCGCACTCCAGCCTGGGCGACAGAGCGACACTTCATCTCAAAAAAAAAAAAAAAAAAAAAAAAAGGCTTCTTAGAAAGCCCCCCATACTTCTAGCCCATGAATAATAACAACCTTGGTGATGATACTTTATATATATTTAACAAGAACTGTATGTAGAAGAACTAATATGTAGCTGCCCCTAATTTCAAATCCCAAATATAGTCATATATAAGTATACATTTATTTATAAATATTTATAAAGGTCTTGTTAAATATCAATCTATCAATAATCGCACTCATGGAGCCTCCATGAGTGCGATTATTGATAGATAATCATTTAATTTTTATAAAAATATAAGCTCCATAAATGGAAGAATTATTCTTATAGAATAGTCATGACCGTATACTACCATTTCACATTTCTATGCTTGTATTCCTATATTTTTAGTGTTTATGTCCCTGATGGCTACAATACTACCTGAGCACAATAAAAGGAAAGCAAATCTATTAATTTGTACCAAGAAATGTAACTGACAGGCATTCCTGATAGATCATACTACAAAGAAAAGCTTTTTTAAAACAATCAAGATACATAATCTGTTGTTAATATTGACTTGAAGAAAAATCGAGTTAGCAGGTCTTCAAGAGCATTATGATCAATCTGTCATGGTTTTTCAATACTCCCTTTGCCAAAGCTGATCGCATCTTTCTTGGATTGTGTATGACATAGCCTGAGAGTTGTGCTCTTTTCTAAAACTCTTCTAGAATGTGATTTTCTTATTACTTATCATTGAACAATTCCTATCACTCAGTTCCCTACTTTTATAACTTGATACAATTTCCAAGGTTACAGCTGTTATTTGTAACCTATGAGGCTCCTTGTTTTCTATTATTTCCCAGAAAGTATTTCACTCTCACCTGAGATGATAGAGACAGGGCCCCTACCCTTAATGGCAACTGTAGGAATTTATTACCAGGGATCAGAACCAGAAACTTTATTATCACTGTTCATGAGTGGGTGTATTCTCAACAATAAGGGCTAATGTTTTGATAGTCAGATAAGAGTTCTCAAAACTGTGCATATGTGTGCAGTGCTGGATGGAAGATGAGTATGTGTTCGATTGCTTTTAATCACTTCTTTGCATTAGTACCACAGTGCCACTGACGCAGCTCATGTGTTGCACAGCATTCATTTTCTGGGAGTCCTGCACACTTGTAATGTGAGGAATTTCAATATACAGCTAAAGAAAAATGCAAGAACAGTTCATTCATATATCAAACTCATTGAAGTTGCCCCTATTATTCCAAATCCCAAATACAGTCATTCAGGTGATATAAATTAGGAATTTCTACTGTACAAGTACATAATGTCCTCAGTCTACCCTGTCATATTTTAATTTACAGTCTTATTGTGATTAAGAGTAACTATTAATGACATAATATCTCCTTGTCATTGCTTTTTAAACCACAAAATGCGTACTCTCAGTAAACAGGAACTAAAATCTCCCTAGAGGTAACTCATTGTTTTCATGCTGGTCTTGAGATACATTGAATTCCTTGTAGCTCTGTGTTTGTCTTTGAAATAAGATCAGAAAAAAGAAGCTCAGGTCCACTCTAGAGGAACCTGAAAGATCTCTTAGACTTCTAACAGGAGGAGAGTTTTAGTCTCTTTTCTCCCCCCTTCACTAAAACCGTATCCTTTTCGTACAACTGTTGTTCAGTAATAAGCTCAATTCTTTAGTATCATCTCCTTCCCTCGTCAGGACCTCCTGGAGATACTCCAATGGAATGGAAAATGTTTGAAGTTTCTTTATAAGACTGGCTGTTCTATGTGTTGTCAGATTAATTTTCTAGGAAGCTGGAGGGTTCCCCTACATAAATGAGAGTATGAATTTTGCATACCACAGGAAACTAAGAGAACATATTGGTTGCCTATTTTCTTACAGTCTTCTTCCTTTCTAATATAACCTAATTGTTTCAAAGATGCTTTTCCTCCATGTACCTCATGAGGAACTGACCTCATGACTACCTTAGCAGGAATATCATGATTAGGTGACAGTCATGATCTAGCTAGTTACCCATGAATATGACAGATTTGGGGGAGAAGAATTGGGGGGTGTGTAATCATTAAGATGGGTCTTCATAAGGCTTCTAGGAAAGGTTTTCTAGTTCTCAGAAAAACACACTGAAAGAAGAGATTTCTTTTCTGCCTTTAGACACTGCTGCTTCTTGATGTGACCCAAGAACTGCTGCAGCAACCTGCATACAGGAAAGGAAAGCTGAGGGTGGCTGGACCCAGAAACAGAAAGAATCAGATCCTTGAGACCATTATTGAATTGTTGATCATACTGCTCCTGGAGTGGGCCTGTCTTCTTATTCCAACTTTCAGCTATGTAGGGAAAAAAAAATTCCCTTACTCAAAAGTATTTTAAATCAGATTTAGAAACAATTTATTTCTGTCTCAGTGTCTTTGCTCTTACTTTTTGTTGTTGCTCACCACATGACTCAAGGACAAAATCATTTTAATTTCTCATTGGTTCTACTGAGGCCTGCCAGATAAAATACAGGACATTCCAGTAAACTTATATTTCAGATCAACAATGAATCATTATTTTACGATAATTATGTTCCATGCAATGTTAGGGACATAGTAATATGAATAATTATTTGTCATCTATCTGAAATTCAAATTTAACTAGGATGTCTAAATTTAACTAGGATGAAACTCAATTTTAGAATATCCTATAATTTTGTCACATTTAGCAATCCTAGTTCTATTAGAACAATGTTGGGAAGAAGATTTTAAAGTTACTTCTCAATAGCCAGTGGGGAGTAACATAAAATATTGTGCGTGATTTGATTAACAGGCATCTGACCTGATTCACAGGGCATTGGGGGATGAGGGAAAAAAAAAAACTAACTCAAATTTCTATTCAAAAATATAGATATAGTAGTCAAAATGCATATGTGCAAAAAACCAAATACACAAGGCCCTGATGTATATTATGGAAATAAGCTAAAAAGGGGGGGAATTTCCTTTGACACCAATCTTGCATTACTACTCCTAAAACATGCTTATGAAAGGCATTGCAGTGGTCCCTTCTTATCCATAAGGAATATGTTCCAAGACTCACAGCCTTGGAAAGGGGTGCCTAAAACTACAGATAGTACAGAACCCTATGTATGCTATTTTTTTCCCTATCCATACATATCCATGATAAAGTTCAATCCATAAGTTAGGTACAGAAAGAGATTAACAGTAATAACTAATAATAAAATGGAACAATTAGAACCATATTCCCGCATCGCTACTCTTGAGCTTTGGGGCCATTACTAAGTAAAATAAGGCCTACTTAAACACAAGCATTGCTATACTGCAACAATTGATAGGTTAACCAACATAGCTACTAAGTGAGCTGATAACGAGGATAGCTACTAAGTGACTAAGGGGCAGGGTGTCGCATACATGACTTGCATGCTCTGGACGAAGGGCTGATCCACATCCTGGATAGGACCAAGCCAGATGGAACAAGATTTCATCAAGCTATTCAGAATGGCTTGCAATTTAAAACTTATGAATTTTTATTTCTGGAACCTTTAATTTAATGTTTTTGAACAATTTGACCACAGGTAACTAAAAGTGCTAAATGCAAAACCACAGGTATTGGGGGACTGTACTTATAAACTAACTCCTACTTTTTGTTATCAACCCAGGCTCACATCTGCTCAGATGGAGCTCTGTATTGGAGAGCTCCAGATATGTCATTTAGCCTCTGCGTCAATTAAAAACAATTCACAATATTTAATGAAGAGAGATTAGGGAAAGAGTTAGCTAGTTTACTCTGTTGGTAAAAGTGCATGAGAATGTGATAAATAAAGTTCTGCATTTGAGGCCCAGAAAATATACATAGAAAAAAGGAAATTTAAAAATGGGCATGTATGTTCTTATTTTTGCAAGTGTTTTTAAGGTTTTAAGCGATGTCTTTAACCTTAACTTTTTAATGTCTAAAATGGGAAAACAACTTGTTTGCCATATAAGAATTTTTTTTTGGTGGATGTAAAAGCACTTCACAGATAATAAGTCCTAGTGAAATTGTAAGTTAGCCTTATGAGTACCACAGTTAAAATAGGTTCCATTAAAATCATCAAGTAAAGAACTGAAATTCTGGAAATATTGTCACCATTGCAAAGCAAAGTTGATTTCAACTTCTGTTTCGAAGAATCCATTTTACATCACGACTTCCCTCTAAAAAGGTCAATTTCTTTTGTGCAGATAGGATTATCAAATTATCCTGTAATGCAGATGCTTTCCATAGCAGGCAGCTAGGTACTATGAACTCTGTAAATATTTTTCTAAAGAGCAAATGTGGACCTTTTTCTTCTATATTAATGACAATTTATTTGAATTTTTTTTCTTAAATTTACAAGTGAAGATTGTTCAACTTGTCATATTTGAAACTTTGACCCTCCAATTTGATTATGTTGACTTACAGCATTTATCTGCAGAACTATAGATAAATTGGAATGCTTTATTAAAAAGCAATTCTCCTGCCACGGGGGAAATAAATGGAATAAGTTATTAAGTTCATTTTAAACCTTTGATTATTTTAGAACTAAAAATATACATTACCTACAATAGCCTGTGGAAGCTAAACTGTTTTCGAGATCTCAGAGGTTTACAGAAAGAAATGTTTGTAAATTGTTAATCAGGATAAACACATTTCAATCAAACACATAGAAATTGTAATTGTTTTTTAAAACTCTCACTTTCAATATACTGCCAGAGTAAATGATTATCTTCTAATTATACGATTGTTCTTGCAACATTTCAGTTCCAATCAACATTGTTATGGTACAAAGATACAGAAGAAAATGAAATATCTTTACGAACATAAAATAATCTATAATACTACAACTATACCTGCATTATTTCTAGAACCTTTGCCTCTTTTTGCACAAAGGAGAAAAGCTGATTAATTCCAAAAGGTTTTGAATTGAAATGTGTTTTTCCTAATAGTACAATGGTGTTGTTTGGTGAGAAATGCTAATGCAAACTTAAAATATATTTGTGAGCACAGAAAAACTCAATAGCAACTTATTTTATTTTATTCTATTTTATTTTATTTATGGCAGAATGAAGGAAAGATAAGTTCAAAGAAGATATTTCTAGATATCAATACACACAAAAATTAAATTAAAATTCTCTAATTCATGTTAAAACAATTTGTTGGGGAAAAAAGAATTTTAAAGTGTGTGACAATGTCAGCCATAAAATCTTCAATTTAAAGGCTTAGATATGTCAAAAAGCTTTTTGATAGTTGGAAATACTTTTTGTTTGTTTGTTTGTTTTGAGACGGAGTCTCATTCTGTCACCCAGGCTGGAGGGCAGTGGCGCGATCTCGGCTCACTGCAATCTCCTCCTCCCGGGTTCCAGCAATTCTCTGCCTCAGCCTCCTGAGTAGCTGGGACCTGCCACCACGCCTGGTTAATTTTTTTATATTTTTAGTAGAAATGAGGTTTCACCCTCTTGACCAGGCTGGTCTTGAATTCCTGACCTCATGATCCACCTGCCTCAGCCTCTCAAAGTGCTGGGATTATAGGCAATAGCCACCACTCTCAGCCTTGGAAATGCTTTTAAAAAAAGAAATAGAAAAGAAAATCCATAGGCCATAAAAAAATATTATTGGTTTTGTAAGTATGGAGTTGTAAGGAATGTCCTTCTTGAAGAAAAGGTTTTTTACTGAGGATGGAGATAGATATGTATATATCTCATAATTCTTAGTGTTGAGAGAGATAGAGAGGAAAGAGAAGGAAGGAAGGAAGGAAGGAAGGAAGGAAGGAAGGAAGGAAGGAAGGAAGGAAGGAAGGAAGGAAGGAAGGAAGACTTAGCTAATCAGAAGTAGAGTAGGCAATTTAATCGTTGATCACAGTGATGCTAGTGATTGGTGTGAGGTCACTGTAGCCAAGGTGGTCAACTTACATGTTTAAGTGGGACAACCCCTAAAAGCAGTCAATAAGTTTCTATAGAACTGTGATTCTCAAATTATTAGATCTCACCAAGTAAGATTCTTTGACATCCCAGTAGCAATTCTATGACATTGCCTTCATATTGCATTGCGTTGACATTGCCTTCATATTGCATTCTATGACATCCCAGTAGCAATAAGCAATAAAACTAGATCTTAGTTCCTAATATCACAATTTATTAAAAGAATGTAGGGTTGCTTGGAGAAATTGTTGACTCTCTGGCCAGGTACGAGAAAATGCAAAATGAGCTTGAATAATCTTCTTACTTAAGAAAGTAATATAGTATTCAAAACATGATAAGGGCATGTCCAAAGGATATGGAAGTCTGCTTGGAGGATTTCAATGGCCAAATATAAGAAAAATAAGCAATAAAATAAAATAAATAATAAAGCATATAATCTATAAAATGACAACAACAAAAAGGATTCACCAGTTTATGATGAATGAATAAATGGTGTTGAAAGAAAATGGCATGCTCACAATAGAATGCCAACTAATAAGTGTAGAAAAAAGGATGTCTATAGAAAAATTATCACTCTGTAGTAATTTTTGATCTAAGCAAGGATCATCATGAAGTATAAAACTAGCATGTGAAGGTTTTGAGTAATAGAATATTTATGTAGTCCCAAGGTATCTCTCTGCAAATTATTAATCACAAGGGAAATAAGGTAACATTTTAGTAAAGAAACCTTGAATATACCACCTTAACCATTTATTAAGTTAATATAATGGGTCAAGAAGACCTCATATGGCTCCTGATAACCTGCTCTGAGAAGGAGGAAACATCAG
Source organism: Nomascus leucogenys (assembly GCF_006542625.1). NCBI lineage: Eukaryota > Metazoa > Chordata > Mammalia > Primates > Hylobatidae > Nomascus > Nomascus leucogenys. The sequence goes on along the minus strand of NC_044401.1, from coordinate 14,694,193 downwards.
TTCCATAATATTCCTGTCTAAAAGGCATGGTCTGAGCCTAACTCAGACCTATGATGTATGAAGAAACATCATACAAACCTCAATTGAGGAATATTCTGCCAAAGAATTGGCCTGTACTACTCAAAAAACCATGGTCATGAAGACAAAGGGGAACTAAAGAAGTGTTCCAGATTAAAGTAGACTAAAGAGGCCAGGCATGGTGGCTCATGCCTGTAATCCCAGCACTTTGGGAGGCTGAGGGGGGCAGATCACAAGGTCAGGAGTTCAAGACCAGCCTGGTCAAGATGGTGAAGCCCCATCTCTACTAAAAACTACAAAAAATTAGCCAGGCATGGTGGCCAGTGCCTGTAATCCCAGCTACTCTGGAGGCTGAGGCAGGAGAATCACTTGAACCCGGGTGGCAGAGGTTGCAGTGGACCGAGATCGTGTCGCTGCTCTCCATCCATGGAGTGAGACTCCATCTCAAAAAAAAATTGACTAAAGAGACATGACACCTGAATGCGACGCCTTAGACTGGATTGGATCTTGGACTTGGAAGAAATAACTGTAAAGAACATTATTGAGATAATTAACAAATTTGATTATAGATTACAAATAAGACAAACATTTTATGTGTGTAAAATTTTCTGATTTTAATAATTGTACTGTGATTATTGTCTTGCTCTATTTGGTGCTGCTATAACAGAATACCTAAGACTGGGTAATTTATAATCAACAGAAATTTATTGGCTCACAGTTCCAGAGCCTGGGAAGTCCAAGATCAAGATACAAGAGACTGGTGAGGGCCTTCTTGAGTGCAAGAGAGTGAACCCACACAGGACTGGGTTCACTCTCTTGCACTCTTGCTGATCCTCACAAGGAAGAAGGAAGATCAGCAAAGGTGCAAGAGAGTGAACCCAGTTCTATGCGCCCTTTCTATAATGGTATTCATCTATTCATAAAAGCAGAGTCTTCATGACCTAAACACCTCTCATTAGATTCTACCTCCCAATACTGTCTCATTGGGGATTAAATTTTCAACATATGAATTCTGAGGACCAATTCAACCCAAAGCATTCTGCCTCTGACTCATCAAATTTATTTCCTTCTCACATGCAAAATGCATTTATTTTAAAAGGTAGAAATAGGCAAAAAGAAAGTAGTAACAGGTCCCAAGCAAGTTCATAGCACAACAGAGTGAAGAGCACTGAATTCTAAGGTATGAGAATAATCTTTGTCGCCATGTTCCACCATCTAAACACTGGGAAAGGAGTTGGGCCCTAAGGCCTCAATAATCCCTGAAAACTACTGTTTTCTACTACTGTTAGAATGATACCACAATTATTACCAATACCCTACTCATGGTTCCAGCCCCTGTGACTTTTCTGGGCTCAGCCCACACAGCAACTGTCACAAGTTGGACTCATGCCTGCAGCTCTCCCAGGCTGGTATTGCACCCTTGTGGCTCTGCAGTTCTGGGGTCTTGAAGGTGGCTCCATTCACGTGGATTCATTAGACATTGCCCTGGCAGGGACTCTCTGGGGTGACTCTGCCCCCATGGCCAATCTCTACAGCATTCATTAAATCTAGATGGAGAAAACCATGTCTCCAATTGCCATGTATTCTGCATGATTATAAAACTAGTATCACATGAATGTCACTAAGGTTTACGGCTTGTACCTCTAAAGTGGTGGCTGGAGCCACACTTGGGCCTGCTTGAACCACAGCTGGGGTAGCTGAGGAGTGCAGCATCAAAATGAGGGAAAAAGAGGCCTAAGGTGGCTTTGGACAGTGAGCACTGAGGTCCCATGGGCACCAAGGATCTTTCCCTCAAAACCTCTCTGCCCTCAAGGCCCTAGCATTCTGGGCCTGTAATTGGAGTGGAGATTTGCCACTCTGAAATGCCTGCAGGGTCATTCCCCATTTCCTTGATGAATGGCTCCTGGCTTCCTTCTATCTACACTAGTCTTCTTATCAAACAGTCCTTTGGCCACACCCCTGTTTTTGTTTTTGTTTTTTCTCCTAAACAGGTCATTTTATTCTTACATGGCCAGGTTGGGGATTTTCCAAATCTCTTCATTCTTCTACTCTTTTGACTGTAAATTTTAAGTCATTTCTCTCTTCTTGCATTTTACTATATACAGTAAAGAGAAGAGACAAAAATCCCTCAATGCTTTGCAGCTTACAGATTTCTTCTGGCAGATATCCTAGTTCATAGCTCTTAAATTCTGCCTTCCATAAAGCCCTAGGGCATGGATACAATTCAGCCAAGTTCTTTGCCACTTTAGAACAAGTGAAAAACTTGTTCTAACAAATTTAGAAAAGCCACTGCCTTTCCTCCAGTTTCCAGTATCTTATTCCACATTTCCCTCTGAGACTTCCTTGGTATGGCCTTTAATTTCTATATTTCTACTAACATTCTGTTCATGACTATAAACAGCTTTTATCTTCTTTTCATCTCTCACTAGCATTGCCCTTAATGTTCAGTTCACAGAAATTAGGACTTTTAAAGCCTGGTGCTTCAAATTCTTTCAGCTTCTACCCATTACCAACTTCTAAAATTGCATTCACATTTTCAGGTATTTGTCAGCAATGCCCCACTCCTGGTACCAATTTCCTTTATAGCTCATTTTCTGCTGCTATAACAAAATACCAAATATTGGGTAATTTATAATGAACAGAAATTTATTGTTCTCATGTTTCTGTAGGCTGGGAAGTCCAAAATCATAGCACTGACGTCTTGTGTCTGCAGAGGGTCTTCTTTCTGTGTCTTTACATGAAGGAAGGTACAAAGAAAAGAAGAAATAAATGTTGTGTCCTTATATGGCAAAAGAGTGAAAGAGAGTGAATTCACTCCCAACAGCCTTTTATTATAGCAACATTAGTCTATTCATGAGGGCAGAGTCCTCACAATCTAAAAACTTCCCATTAGGTCTGACTTTTCAATACTGTTACATTCAGGATTAAGTTTCAAAATGAGTTTTGGAGGGGACAAAAACATTCGAACCATAGCAAGTATGAAAGAATGTTATTTTTCTTAAAAAGTAGACAATGAATTACTTAGGGTAAAGTGGCATTATCTGACATTTACTATCATATAATTCAAGGGAAAAATACAACACAGACCATGACAGGGAGAGAATTATGCAACAAATGAAAACAATGTTAATTAATAAATCTGAGTAAAGAGTAAATGTAAATTATTTACAGCATATTCAGACTTTTTAAAATAAGTATTAAATTAAATCAAAATTTAAATTTACCAAAATTCATTTTCTATCTGTCTCAATGCATGCTGCCTTCATGGATGTGTAAACTACATTGTCATGCAGGGCTCGTGTGCAGAAACTCCTCACACTTGACTTAATGCTGTCCTGTTGCTGTCTTAAAATTCTTAATAATTTTACCTTTGAATTGCATTTTTTTTTTTTTTTTTTTTTTTTTTTTGAGACGGAGTCTTGCTGTCACCCAGGCTGGAGTGCAGTGGCGCGATCTCGGCTCACTGCAAGCTCCACCTCCTGGGGTTCACGCCATTCTCCTGCCTCGGCCTCCTGAGTAGCTGGGACTACAGGTGCCCGCCACCTCTCCCGGCTAATTTTTTGTATTTTTAGTAGAGATGGGGTTTCACTGTGTTAGCCAATATGGTCTCGATCTCCTGACCTCGTGATCCACCCGCCTCGGCCTCCCAAAGTGCTGGGATTAAATACGCATGAGCCACCGTGCCCGGCCTGAATTGTATTTTGTAAGCCAAGTCATATGAACAGTGGGACATGTACAGGAGCAAAGAAGATAAGCACAATATGTACACAGCATGCCCTGCTGCCATAAATGCATATAGTGTTCATGGTGTCCTGAGAGTGCTTAATTCCAGTGGAACCACCATAAAAGCAAGTACAAGAAAGTGAGCTACTTCTTCAATGGAGTAAGTATGCTAACAACCCAGAGATTCCATGCTTTCCTTTTGAACAGGGCTTGGTTCAAATATAGGAAAAAGGCAATGGCATTCTAAGAAACGGAAATGATCAAGGAACCCTGTTATATTTCTCTTATTTATGATATTCCTGTACTAACCAAACACCAAAGCTGAAAATAATGCCATAGAAGGAAAAGGAAAGACAGGGAGCTCATTGATCCTTTTTTTCAGTCCTTTCTTACTCAGCAAGATAAAGGTAAAGCATGTTAGTAGACACTGCACACTTCAAGGAGCTAAAAACATTTGAGTCAGGTTTATGTGTTAGTTCCACTGTTCCAGTAAGAACAAAATAAATATGTGATATGAGCTACCAAATATGAATTGTGTAATTTTGGTTATTTTGGATATGAGTTAAATGTTCTTACTTTTGCATTTAAAACTTTCATTGTACACTACAAATATAAACAATAAAAGCTATGCTAAAACTTAAAAGGCTAATTTTTCTTAATTTAGAAAAACATTAAATAGCAAATATAACCTCTGGAAAATCAAGAAAGAAACTGCAGCAGCAGAAAAAACACTTTACATTGTAATACCTTTCATTTTTTATTTTTATTTTTTTTTGCTTTTTGAAGAAGTGGCCTCACATTTTTCATGTTGCACTGGATCTGGAAGCTTGTATACTCAAATCCTCCCCAGTAGAAGTGACATTGTTGCATTATGTCAGGATCTCATTTTTACCTCTCTATCACTAACAGCATCTTTTAAATGTTTTCCTATAAAAACCTATGCAGTTCTTACTGCTCTGACTGCAGGGACAACCTTATTCATCTGATTTAGCTTCAAACACGGTACAAAGGTATGAATCTGTGGTATTTATAAAAGCTCATAAAACAATTCATTTTTAGAGCCCACCATTTGTGGAACAATGCTTAAAACCTGGATCAAATCCAGAGAACAAAAACCAAGGAAGTGAGTGATTTAACCATTTGTTGCCAGAGGAACCACTGACAGAATTATTTTGTGTCGAAAGTGGAAAAATCTGGGTGGCACAGGAACATGAAAAGCTGTCCCCAGTTACAAGACTATAACAAGATTAGCTGCTACCTATTACTGAGTGCTTGCTATGTGCTGGACTTTCTGCCGGGTGCTTCACTAACCTTTTATTTCCTCCTTGAAACAGTTTTTTGAGGTAGATACTTTTATCTCATTTGATAGATAAGAAAGGGGCATGGACAAATGGAAGGTCACACAACTCATAAGATGTACAGCTGATAATTAAACTTACATCTGCCCTAATACCAAATCTTGGCTGTTAATCTCTACCCTACAGTCTAAGAGCATTTGTTTGGTACAACTGAAGAGGTAAACTGAGAACAATGAGAGTAAAAATTGTTGGGAGAAATATTTGATTTCAAGATAAAAGCATGGATCATTTTTATAGCCCCTGGTTTATGGAACAACATTTAAACCCTGGACCAAATCTAAGGGAGAAAACCCAGATAAGTGGGTGACTTAGCTACTTGTTTCATGAAGAACGACTGAAAAACCATGGAAGAATCAAAGTGTTCTGAAAGCTGCCAGTAAAGAGAAGGCATTGTCTTTCAAAGTTATGGGCTCACCGCCACTGGTAATCCTAGAAACAGCTTGATTGAACTTTGCAAGAGCATTTGTTAGAAAAGGTAATAGAGTTTCAAAGGTAAAATCAAGGGTGATTGTGGACAAAGAACTTGAGTTTGATTTCTATTTTAGCATTAAATAATTGTGAGATTTTAGGAAATTATTTAACTTGTCCAAGACTAGGTTTCTTCATCCGTGAAATAGGAATAATAATGCAACATGAGTTGCTGTGAAGACTGAATATACAGTGAAGCACCCACTTCAGTACCTTGCATAGACAGTACCTATTCAGGAAGGGTAACGATAACTACTTTGGTGTTCATGTGTGCGACAAAGGCAGTGATAAGAAAGGATTTCTACTTTGATTGAGGTATTGGACTAGATAATATTAGAACTTTCTTCAATTATGAATTTATATAGAAAATGGGTCAATATCTAAAACTGTGAACTTGGCAGAAAGTTAAAGGCAGGAGTTAAAGATAGATAGAAAGAGAGTAACTGGGATTTAAACTGAAACCCCAGGCACAGGTGGAGAATAAAGGCAGGATATAAATACCAAACACAGTATTTCGGCATGAGGGAAGTGACTCTGTACCTGAGGAAGGTGAAGAAGGGCTGGAGGTTATATATTGCTCTCTAGCTGTGTTCTCTAACATGGTAGCCACTAGAGTCATATGGCTGTAAAAATTTAAAAATCAGTTTTTTAGTTTTTTTGTCACATTTGTAATTCCCAATAGCTGCATGCACCTAATGGTGACTGTCTTGGATAAAGAAGATGGAGAACATTTGCATCATTGCAGGAAGTTCTAACGGACAGTGCCTATCTTCAGAAAAAGGCAAAGTGCTACTAGAGCCTCAGACTAGATCCCTATTTTCTCTTCTTATTACATCTAGCCACTTAATTTCCCCTTCCTTTGCTGACTGTTTTGAAGAAAACCAAGACAAGCTCTGTGGTAAGCAGAATTTTAAGAAAGCTTCCTAAATTTCCATCACTGGTATACATAACCTATGTAATCTTCCTCCTTTGAGTGTGCGTGGGCCTAACCTACTCGGATAGGCCCTTTTAAATGGGGATCAAGAAATAAGACAAAGGAGAAGGCAGCAATTCAAAGCAACAGAGACATTCTGTTGCTAGCCTTGAAAGGAGCAAATGGCAATGTTATGGAGAAAGCCATATAGCAGGGAATAGCAGGCAGATTCTAGAAACTCAGAGCAACCCTTGTCAATAGTAAGCACGAAAACTGGGATCTTGGTCCTACAATCAAAGGGAAATGAATTATGTCAACAACCTGAACGGCCTTAGAAGAGGACTCTGACCCTCAGATGAAAACCCAGCCACGATCAACACCTTGATATCAAGCTTGTGGGATGCTAAGCAAAGAACCCAGTTGAGCCCTGCCTGGACTTTGGACCTACAGAAATTTTAAATGGGTATTGTTTCAAGCTCCCAAATGTGTGATACATTTGTTATGCTATAATAGAAAGCTAACACAAGCCACTTGTAAACACAATAACACATACACACGTATGTGAAGCCCATTCACCATGCACTGGTTATCAACTTGTCTGAGGCTGGTAAGACAGAACACTCATGCATCTAAGTTACAGGAAGTTACAGGAAGCAGATGTATTACCTACAAATAGGAAGCAAAGGGCAGCAGAAACCTAGAACTCGTTGTGAGTCAGTTCCCTTAGGCTCAGGAAAGCTGCCTGGGACAGATGGAGTCTCCACTGTGCATGCCCCACAGCTGAGGGACCCTGAAGGGCAGGTTGCTCCAGGTTATATACCTCAGGGGCAACATAAAATGCTGGGCAACAGTATTGAAATTTCTAGGGCAGAGAGAAAAAGTCTGTCATGTTCCAGCCAGTCCCTTCCTTATCTCAGGGTATTATATTCTCAAAACACGCTATAATTTTTCCTGAGAACTGCAAATGAAAAAGGGGAGAGAAATGGGTCAGTCCAAGGCCACCCAGAGAACTGTCCTGCAACATACACACACACAGAGACAAACTCACCCACACTCATACATGCACACACTCATACACACACACATACATACACACACACACATACACACACATTTTTTCTCCTTTAAAGCACACAAAAATATAGATTTTTAAAAACATAATGTGTTTTTGTTTCACTAGGATAAAGGTTTAAATGAAAATATGTTCAAAGTTTTACTGCTGGCAATGGCAGAGGAACACAGAAGAGGTGAGGCAACTAGCTGGGATTCCAGCATTTTTACATTTTCTTTAAATAGAATCAAATGTACTTGATTCTTAACAACTCTGAAAAAGAAAAGAATAAATTTGTACTGTAACAAAGAGAACTCTTCAAAAGTGTTTGTGGGCTGCTTAAGATACCAATTTATCCCACATCATGGTTGAAATTGTTCTCCTATTTTCAGGTTAGATATCTGTACTCCCAGTGCCCCTGTTGATGTGTATTGTGTTATGTCATAGGTGGGTAAAGAGGGACGGGGTCTCATGAAAACCTGCTTCTAACTTAACACAAGCTGATCTCTCACTTTCTAATAGAAAACAGACCTAAAGAGAATGGGCTTACTATGAGACAAGCTTGGGAAGGGAGGAGAGGAAATGGGAAAGATCAGGAAGTGTTTGCACAGCAGGCAGATCAGGATGGGCCCCTTGGTGAGCACCCTTCCCTGAGACAGAACAGCTGGAACACATGCCAGGCGCCCAGAGGGCAAGGATGAAGCTTCAGAAAGGGGAAGTGAAGAAGACTGAGACTAATTTTACCCACTTGATAATTTTGCTTACTGCTTCCTGTTGTGTAAACACCAGCTTTTGGTTACATACACATTATCTGCCCTTAGAAAGAAAACATCTAAAGATGTCTTGCTGCCCTAGGTGGCTCTTGACAGGAACTTGAGGAATCCCCAAGGAGATATTTTTAAGAGAGCACGAGAACCCAAATGACTTTGCCATTGATGAACTTTGTGCAGCTCTTTGTCAGAGGGGAGATGGAAGACAGATTCAGAATCTATACATGAAACGAGGTTGCTGGGGAAGAAAGACTTCTAATGGTTTTCTGCCACCCCTTTTGTAAAGAAAAATACCTTTGAAGGGGAGTAATTTCTCAACAATCGTATCATTGCCATGTAAGGAATTACAGCAGACAGAAGAGGACAAGTATGAAATATGACTGGCCAGTCAATTGAAATAAGCTGAAATTCAAAAATAGGTACGCTGGATAGCATTGTGTTTAAATTTAGTTTACTATACTTTTAATAAAATAGAACATTCGAAATGTGCTGTTCTCTAATTTTTCCTCAGGTGAGTTAGCCTTGCCTGTCCATGTGCACCTTGAAGTCAGGGGTTTATTTTCTCTCGGATCCATCTTAAATCTATCATGCTGGGCAGGAGATAGAGGGCCAGTGGAAAGAGGCTGATTATTTAACCATGAACACTGATGTCAAGGGTCAAGACCAATAACTATTTAGGTGCATATGACACAATGTCATCTTTATACTTGCATACCCACCATGACATCCATATACCTCTCAAATATGGAAGTAGGCTATGGTGGAATGTGACAAATGTCTTGTGGTCCTCCCTATTCCTGGAGGGAAAAAAAACCCCAAAAGACAAAAAGCAGCATTTCTTCTCCTCAAGTCTCACCTTGATTCTACCTTCAAACAATGTGACGTTCAATTATGCTATTAGAAGAAGAGCATTTCCCCAAGAGTGAGAATGCAAGACTGGCAGAATATTTGCTTTGTAAATTGGGGGTTACTTGTTCAACCTTGTATACCCATAACTTCTTGGTGACTATGTCACATGCTTCAGTCAAAAGTAGTAGCAGCATACACTTTAAAAGACATACATCATCATACTTCAGCCAAACAGTTTCTATATGACAACTTATAATTTTCAGACTAAATATAAGATTACTAGGAACATGCAGATAAAAATAAAGAAGCAGAAAAAAATATAGGTTGACAAAACTAAGGCAGATGAAGGAATTATTGGCTGCAATATCATTCATAAATCATAAGAATGACTATAGAATGCCATTTCAAGGGGAGCATTCTTCCTTTTCCAGAATACACTTTCCTGGGTGTATTTACATGAGTTAGGATTACATTTTTCCTGCATAGCTGAACCCATCCTGGAGATTATACATATAAAACTATTTTGACCATTAAACATAAGTTAAATATGTTTTCCCTTCCAGATACCTATAAATATATTATTATAGATGGTAACATTTTAATATACTTCCAGGATACATTTAGAGTTTTCTGAAACTATCAATATAGAAAGAAAGAACCAAAGCTTGAAATTTTGGAGTACTATTCCTTATTGCCTTCAATATAAAGCCTAAAAGACATAGCATAATCTTTTTCCTGCTCTTCCATTCAACACTATCTTTTACCTTATCAGTTTGTTTTGCTGCATAACGTATGAACCCAAACTTTGTGACTTATGTAACAATCATTTATATTGCTCAGTTTGGTGATTTGGACAGGTTCAGCTGGGTAATTTTTCTGGTCTCAACTGGGTTCACTTATGCATCTATGACCAGGTGCCAGATTGGCTTGTAGCAGGTTGTTTGGGGATGGCCTCAGCCGGAATGGCCTTTGCTCCACGTGGTTTTTCATTCTCGAGTAGCTCAACTCATGCTTGTTCACATAGTGACTGGGCAGGTTTCCAGGTGAGTGAAGAGAAGTGTCAAGATTTTTATGTCTATGTTCAGAACCGGCACCTTTCTTCTGCCACATTCTGTTGGCCAAGTAAGTTAAAAAAATTACTCTTGATTCAAGGGGTAAATAGACTCAACCTCTTGATGGGAACATCTAAAAAGTAATATTATTAATTTCATGGATCTAGGGTGGGGAATACTTACATTCTTGTTGGCAGTTTTGCTTTCCATGGTTTCAGTTACCTCACAGTCAACCTCAGTTTGAAAATATTAAATGCAAAATTCCAGAAGTAAACATTCGTCAGTTTTAAAGTGTGTGTGGTTTTTGAGTAGCATGATGAAATCTCTTGCCATCCCATTCTGCTCCCTTGGGGCATTTTTGCAAATAATTTATTACACACCCTAGATTCTGGATTATATACTTTTAATACTCTGAGTGAGTGATATTCTCCCTTACCTCTATGCCTTTACATATATGGTGACCTCTTCTGCATGTTTCACTGCTTCTATTCTCTAATGCCTTTCATGTATACATCAAGATTAGGCCAATATTACTTCTATTAGGAAGACTCCTCTGAACTCTGGACTAGATAGGTTCCCCTCCTCTGAGCTCTTGTAATCCTTAGTCTGTGCATCCTTACAAAAAGGTATTAAAATTTTTCTATCATTAAAATGCCTCCCATAGTTAAGAGAAGAATTAAGAGATTTTTAAAATTTATTTTCATAACACAAGGTCTCATATATAGTATTCAATACACGTTTATTAACCAATCAGAATGTATTAGATATTCATACACAATTGCCAGCAGTAGTGAATCAGTATATGTTTTGTAGGTATGAACTTTAAAGTCTCTCTCTCTCTCAGCCCAGCCTAAAAGATGTGAAATTTCATAAAATTAATCCAAATAGTCGCTATTTTAAAAAAATCAGAGCAACTGAACTGTTCTATCCAACAATTTCTTCTCCAAAAGATAAAATTGGATCCTTAATGTTATCAACTAATTCAGACACCATAAGTTATACAGTGTGTTAAAAAAGTAATGGACCTGGCAATCAGTCCTGAAGGACTCCATTTGTCACCTCTCCATGAGGATTTCCTACAATTTAATGCTATCCTACATATTTTAGGCTACAATCAGTTTTGTAGCTAAGTTGGCACTTAGACTGAAGTCTAGCATTTTGTTCATTAACTTTTTCTATGATAGACTGTCAAAAGTCCCATCTGAACTCCTGTTAAATTACATCTACTTCTGTACCCTAATATAATTACTTGGTCACTGCCATGGCAAACTATAAATTGTCGGATAAAATCTATTTTTCCTTTCAGTGACCTAAAATACAAGTTTCTATTTTTTACTTAAATGGGCCAAATTGCTTGTTTCTCATAAAGGATTTCAAAATTTTGGTTGTTTTAATTCAGGTACTTACCCTCTTAACTTTTATATATATAATACAGATGCATAGTATACATGATTACACTATCTCCCTCCCCAAATAGCCTGACACTCATTTATTAGTGGTTTAATAGCTTTAATTAGAAACAAAAAAGTTTAATAAACTCATATTTCCTCTAAGTCTCAAAACAAGGAAAATACATTACATCATCACATCTGATGTATGAGATAAAAAATCAGTTTTCACTGTGATTTGATAAACTTTCTCACTGTAAATTTTTCCAAAAAGTACAATTTCAATGAGCAATGGAAGATTTGACATCCCACAAAAATATTTTTATAACTTTTTTTATTTTTAGCCAATTTCTGTATTTTTAAAAATGTTTTAATTCTTATATATGTAGAAGTTAAAAGTTCAGATTTCTTACATGCCTATATTACATAGTCATGAAGTCTGGGCTTTAGTGTTACTTGAACCTATTACTCGAACAGTGAACATTGTACCCAGTAGGTAATTCCTCAAGCCTCATTTTCCTCTCACCATCCCACCTTTTGGAATCTCCAATGTCTATTATTCCACTCTGTATGATCCCGTGTACCTGTTGTTTAGCACCAACTTATACTTGAGAACGTGGTAGTTCACCTTCTGGTTTTGAGTTATTTTACTTAAGGATAACAGTCTCCAGTTCCATCCATGTTGTGACAAAATACATAATTTCATATTTTTCAGGGCTGAATAGAATTCCTATATCTATCTATCTATCTATCTACCTATAGTTATATATATCTTCCTATATATATATATCTTAAGATATATATCTTAAGATATATATTTTTTCCTATATATATATCTTAAGATACTATATCACATTTTCTTTATCTGACCCTGTTGATATACACTTAGTTTGATACTCTATTTTTGCTATGGTGAATAGATATGCTTGACTAATTTTAGTATTTACTAATGACTTTTTAAATGTACTTTGACTTTAAATGTACTTTGTACTAATGACTTTTTAAATATTGTCCCTTGATTTATTTATTGTTAAAACAGAACTTATGGATAAAAATCACCTAGGCATATTATCTACTTCATAGGTTTGTCATAAGGGCTAAACACAACATAGGTAAGCACAAGCACATAACCTGGTACATCATGAGCATTCAATGAATGTTATCTATTGTTTTTAAAATTAGTTCCAACTTTATACAATAATTTCTTACAATAACTTGACAGCATTTTCCCTCTCATTTAATTTGAAATGACAGGATTACCTTCATGGAAGCCTTGTAAAACACTATTTATTTTACAATTCTTCATGACCTTCAAGTCCAGACATTTTTTTTTCCTTTGGGTAAAATATTTCTTATTCTTAAATCTTTCCAGCTTTATATTCTAATGCCCTAGCATTCTTTAATCTCAAAGCTAATGTGAGTGGCAAGTTAGCCAAGCGGTACATTGTAAAGATGGCATCAAATACTCCCTATATTCACAGAATTGGACTTTCCCATATTCACGAGGACTACAGGCCAGAGTTTAAGCTGGCTCCTGTTTCTCAGTCCTGAATTAGAGCCACCTTGTACCATGATTACTGCTATTGCTTCTTGCAGGTGGCTTTGAGCTGAAGGTTTCTTGAAGCATAAGCATTATCATGCTTTAAAACTATGTTTTAAGAGGAAAGTCTTTGGAATTTTATTAGGTTTAAAACTTGACATGGTTATTTGTAGCTATGTGACTCTGGGCAAGTTATACAACCTCTCAGGGTTCCTTTCTTCATTGGTAAAATGGATGGCTAGACATTTTGGAGAGGGAAAGACAATGTTGTAGTGAGGAAGACATAATCCAGACTGAGTTAGATTGAAATACAAATGAAATATTAGGAAGTGGATGGAGGAAGTACAGGCCACTATTTTAATCAATTAATTGAAGAAAAGTATCAAAATGGACAAAATAGAAGAAAGTATGAAGCTGAATATGTTGGGAGTTTTTTGCATGTGTAGTAGTGGTTTTCTTTCTCTCACATGGCCAAGACTATGAGTATATGTGTAATCGCACACACATAGCATTGTCCCCCCTTGTTGGCAATTTTGCTTTCCATGGTTTCAGTTACCTCACAGTCAACCTCAGTCTAAAAATATTAAATGCAAAATGCCAGAAGTAAAGATTCGTAAGTTTTAAAGTGTGTGTGGTTTTTGAGTAGCATGATGAAATCTCTTGCCATCCCATTCTGCTCCCTTGGGGCATGAATCCTCCCTTCGCCAGTATACTCATGCTGTACGTACTCCTGTCCATTAGTCACTTAAGAGTTGTCTAGGGAATCAGATCAACTGTCACACTATTGCAGTGCTTGTGCTTCAGAAACCCTTATTTTATTTAATAATGGCCCAAAGTACAATAGTATTCATGCTGATTATTTGGATATGCTCAAATGTAGCCATAAAGTGATTCCTTTAAGTGAAAAGGTAAAAGTTCTTGACTAAATAAGGAAAGTAAAAAAAGTTTGCTGAAGTTGCTAAGATCTATGGTTAAGAACAAATCTCATATTCTTGAAATTGTTAAGAATGAAAAAGAAATTCATTTGAACTGTAAAAGTTACAGGCACAGTGAGTGATAAATGCTTAGTTAAGATGGAAAAGGCCTTAAATTTTGGGATAGAAGGCATGAACAGAAACTTGTTGTAATTGATGCTATCTGGCTCAGTACTATCTGATATTTCAGGCATCCATTGGGGGACTTGCAGAATATAGCCCGTGGATAAGGAGGGAATACTGCATGCATGAATGTATGTATAGTTAGAAGAGAGAAAATAAATAGAAAAGAGAAAGTGGAAAATACAAAAGAGAAAGATTATACCTAGAGGGAAGAACAAATGGAATCAAGAGCAATAGGATAGGAATTAGTTCAGGGAGAAGAAATTCCTCTAGTGTGAGTGTAGACAGACAGTCCTGAACTCTGAATGGTTCAATTTATAATTTTTCAATTTTACAATGCTGCAAAAACAGTATTCATTCAGTAAAAGCCATACTTAAGTATCCATACAACCATTCTGTTTTTCACTTCCAGTACAGTATTTAGTAAGTTACATGAGGTATTCAACACTTTATTATAAAATAAGCTTTGTGTTATATGATTTTGCCAAATTGTAGGCTAATATAAGTGTTCTGAGCATGTTTAAGGTAAGCTAGGAAAAGCTATGATGTCCAGTAGATTAGGTGTATTAAATGCATTTTTGACTTACAATATTTTCAATTTAAAATGGGTTCATTGGAACATAACCTTATCATCAGTTGAGAAATATCTGTATTAGTTTGCGAGGACTACCATAACAAATAACACAGACTGAGTGGTTTAAACAACAGAAATTTATCTTCTCTCAATTCTGGAGGCTGAGTTTGATATCAAGGTGTTGGAAGTGTTGGTTTCTTATGAGATCTCTGTCACTGGCTTGTTGGTGGATATCTTCTCCTTCTGTCTTCATGTGGTCTTCCCTCTGTGCCTGTCTGTGTCCTAATCTCCTCGCTTATGAAGACATTAGTCATATTAAATGGGGGCCCACCCATATGACTTCATATTACTTTATCTTTTGAAAGACCTTATCTCCAAATGAGGTCCTATTCTGAGGTACTATGGGTTGTGACTTCAACGTATGAATTTTGTAGGGACACAATTCAGTCTGTAAAAAACTGTATAGGCTGAAAGGATGGTGGGGATGCAGAAAAGTTGAGTGGAGTAGTAGAAAGTTGAGAAGTTTCTGCTTACTAATCTCCATCTTCTTTGTATTAAGAGCAGCTGTTGTCTGTGGAAGATGAGGTGAATTTGCAGACTAAGGAAAGTATAGGAGATTTTGAATTGCCCAGGCCTTTATACCTGCCATCCCTTCTTTCCAGAATGTTCATTCCCAGATGTACAATGGCTTGTTACATCAAATAATTTAGGTTTTTTACTTAAATGTTACCTCTTCAAGGAGGCCTTCCTGACTATTTTATCTAAAATTATCCCCTCAATCCTCCAAACCTTTAACCTGGAGCAGTTTTAATTTGGCATAGCAATGAATTCCCAAAATGATACAATCTGTTTACTTGGTTAAAAAATACAACATATTAGGATATATTATATTTGGCCTTAATGTTTCTCTTAATGCAAGTTTCATGATGGGAGATCTATGTCATATTTATTTCTGTATCAAATGGTACCTAGGCTATTTTAGGAATGCAATAATTATTATTATAAGATAATCAACAAATCCATTGAGCTAAAAGATACTGAAGCTCTTAATGTTATCAAATTGTATGGTTGATCAACATCTTTTACCTACCTAAGTTTAATTAGAAACAATCTGTAATTTCATCCTAATGAGGTATGTTCTTCCTGTTTTTCTTTCAACGCTTAGAAACAGCTACAACAATTTTATTGTTTTATTAAGATTCTGACTACATGTGGGAGATTAGATAATTTTGGTATTTTTCATACCATTTATTAGCAAAAATAGACATTTATATGTATATAAAAGAAACTTTAAAGGGTGGGGCTTAGCTCTAAAGGAGTATATCTGCAAAGCAAACCATTCTTCCTATATAAACACCCACACACATTCACACACATACGCATAATGAAAGATTATAAAGAACACAGAAGACAAGCTTTCTTTGTATCGAAATCAAAGTTAACTCTTAATACAGACCTTTGCATGAATTATAACTTTTCTGAGATAAAAGTTAAAGTAAATATTTTTAACATTGTAATAAACAGGAGAGCTTGGTGGTGGTTTCATGAAAGTGTAATATTACCTGTACGCTTTACTATATGTTTAAGATTTTTTTTTTTTTTGAGATGGAGTTTTGCCCTGTTGCCCAGGCTGAAGTGCAATGGCATGATCTCAGCCCATTGCAGCCTCTGCCTCCCTGGTTCAAGCGATTCTCCTGCCTCAGCCTCCTGAGTAGCTGGGATTACAGGCACCTGCCACCACACCCAGCTAATTTTTGTGTTTTTAATAGAGACGAGGTTTCACCATGTTGGCCAGGCTAGTCTTGAACTCCTGACCTCAGGTGATCTGCCTGCTTCAGCCTCCCAAAGTGCTGGGATTACAGGCATGTGCCACCGCGCCCAGCCTAAAATACCTTTTTAGGACAAACAATTAAGTATATGATACTTTTAAGTTCTAGCTTCATGGGATGAAAGAATTGGATTATATTTTAGAGATATGTCAATTTCTCAAGACCAATACCTGAAAAATTCAAAATATCCAGCCCAGATTTGCTTCATTTAACTATAGTTGTGATATCCCAAAGAAAAAAAGAAAGCTCTTAAAAAATATTAAGAACAAGAATGATGACAACTCTGCCCATTCTTTAACATGACAGCCAACTTCTCTCATCCATTCCAAACCCATCTTCCTACACACATGCACTCTAGTTTCCCCTATAGAGAACCATGCTGCATGGCTAAACCAGTAACAGGTCAGCTTCTGGTAGCATCCAATTCTAGTAAAGAACATGGGATTTTTGAGTCAAGAAATTCAGCTCCCCCTGGCTAGCTATGTGACCTTAGTCACTTTTTTTAGACTTTCTGTGCTTTAATTATCTCATTAATAAATTGAAATTATTTAGAAAAATATGTTTTTTGCAACCCAGTAAATTTTTTCCATAAGTCAGTATGGATTGAGGCTCATAGTTTGTAAAGTGCTGTTCTATTCTTATGCTTGAACATTTAGTATTTTTAACCTTTTTTGCTATAAAAACATTTGATAAACATGACTATTCATAATGAAACATATGTACAATTATAAAGAGTTATGATTATACATAAGTATGGGTCTCGGGTTTCCTTATGTGTATAAGGATCCTATAACACAATGGATACCAACAGGGTTAAGTTTCTTGATAAATATTGCCATAATTCTTCTAAAAGTATATGTCACATTTTCTAAATAATCTTTTTTACAATTGTGCATATTTATGGGATATTTCAATACACATATAATATATAATAATCAAATCAGGGTAATTAGCATATATATCTACCCCCTCAGACATTTTTTATTTATTTAATGGGAACATTCCAAATTCCTCTCTTTTAGCTATTTGAAATTATACAATGAATTATTGTTGACTATAGACACCACACAGAGCTACAAAACACTAGACTGTCATACTCCTGTCTAGTTGTAACCTGTATCTGTTAGTCAGCTATCCCTATTCTCTCTCCCCTCTACCCTTCTTAGCCTCTACAAACCACCATTCTACCCTCCATTTCTATGAGCTCAATTATTTTAGCCCCCACATAGAGTGAGAACATGAAGTAATAGTCTTTTTGTTCTTGTATTTCCATGTCTCTTGAGTTGAAACATGTAAGTCCTCATCCCTGAGTTTGATTTCTGGATCACCAATAAGATCAATATTTTGTACCTAAAAGATTAAAGACAACACCCTGGGTTTCTGCAAATTACCAAAATAAAAGCCTCCTTGTCGTTCCTCTCTGACAACTAGTCAGTCTCCACACATGTCTGGGAACTTGGGCTAACACCAGGCACCATCAGAATAGACAGAAAAAGAGCATATATAAGTGCTTTTACTAACTTGATAATAGAGTTGTTGTGAGGCCTTAAGATTGTCACTTAATATGATTACGTCAATCATTTTTCAGTTTTCCATATATAAAAAATGCCAAAAAATTTCAGTAGAAGTGGATTGCCATAAGCACAGCATCTTTATTGAACTTTACTTTTTACAGCAAGAAAGATCACCATAAGTGAAACCTCGTCTCTACTAAAAATACAAAAATTAGCCAGGCACAGTGGCAGGTGCCTGTAATCTCAGCTACTGGAGAGGCTGAGGCAGGAGAATTGCTTGAACTTGGGCGGCAGAGGTTGCAGTGAACCAAGATCGCACTACTGCACTCCAGCCTGGGCAACAGAGTGAGATTTCGTCAAAAAAAAAAAAAAAAAAAGAAAAAAGAAAGATCACCATAAGTATCTAGTATGTGATTGGATCTTTGGTGGGACTAAACTTGTGAAAAGTTAAGACACTTGTGTGTCTGTGTTGCTGTATCCCTTATGTAACACAAACAAGAATTCGAAAATTAATAAGAAGCCATCCATAAACTATTATTCCAAATTGCATGGGGAGAGATAATAGGAAAAATGTCAACAAAAAAAAAATGCCACTTTTTGTTAGTTGCTTTTGTTTTGTTTTATGCCTGTTAAGATTGGGCATCATTTGAATAACCAAGTTCAAAAAGGAGAATATGTTATGCACCACTTCTCTGAGTCAGGCCCCTTTTTACACAATTCCTTATTTTATTCTAGTAGCAATTCTAGGAAGTTGGTATTATCATGCCTTCTTTATAGATAAGAAAACTGAGACACAAACATATTAATTTACTTTCCTGTGACCATACAGCTAAACCAATTCAAACCCTGTTCTGTTGAACTGTAAAATCCACATTCTGTTCATTAAACAAGTAAGCAAATTGATTTAAGATAATCCAAAACGCAGTACATATTATTGTTTCTCTACACAAGTTTCAATGATACGACCAAGAATAAGGCTGAAATAAATGTTATCTCCAAATTCCATTTGAATGTTTCCATTTTGACTCCTGAGTGGAAAACATCACCTATCGTATTGTATAATTCCTCAGTCTAGATAACTGAGGGTTCTATTAAATGCTCTACCAAATAGCAAATCTTTTCTTACATAAAGCTTACTTTATTTCTCTTAATTGTACTTGGTGATAAAATTTATATTAAATTCATATATCTTCAGTGCCTAGTCAATTATTATGGTGCTGTCAGAGCATCTCTTTATAAAAATTTCCCAAGTGCAGCATTTAGCAGTGTAGTGGGCTAAATAGTGATTCCAATAGTATATGACGAGGTTCTAATCCTGGTAACTACAAATATGACTTTATTTAGAAATAGTGTCTTTGCAGATATAATTAAGTTTAGGATATCACAATAAGATCACATTCAATTTGGAGTGAGCCCTAAATCCAATGACTGATCCTTATGAAAGAAAGAAGAGGGAGATTGGTCACAGAGAAAGGATGATGTGAATGAAGATGGAGACAAATATTAGAAAGATGCATCTGCATGCAAAGGAATGTCAAGGATTTTCTTTCTTTTTTTTTTTTTTGTCAGCAACCATAGAAGCTAGGAGAAAGGCATGAAATGGACTTTCTTGGGGCCTCCAGAAAAATGTCAACCCTGGTGACAACTTAGTTTTAGACTTCTGGCCTCCTGGACTATGAGAAAATAAATTTCTGTTGTTTTAAATTACCAACTTCATGGTAATTTGTTGTGGCTTCCGTAGGAAACAAATATAGGCAGATTTAAATTACTTTTTAAGGCAGAAAAATACATTTATCTTAGCTACCTGCCTCAATACATTCAAGAATGCATCTGAAATGATTTCTTTATATGAATTGGGAGTTCAAAGTAGTAAAAGTTTCACAAGTGACTTTCTTGTTGAGAAAAGTAAATCTCAGACAAGTAGAACAAATCTTATGATGTAATTACAGGATCTCATGGACCTGCAATTACAATTTTCAATAACAAAATCAGGGCAAATGGAGGACTCAGTGATAAATTCATAATAAATCTAGTATCTCTTTGTAAATTTTAAAGAAAACCTATTAGAACATTTATTATGTTTGTAGTTCTTTGCATTTATTATCTAATTGATCCTTGCAAAAAACTTATAAGACCACGCTGTTATTTTCCCTGATGTTTCCATGAAGAAACTAAAGTGAGGTTGAGAAATTATTTCAAGCTATACAGCTAGAAAGTAATGAATCTCAAATGCAAACTTAGGTAGTTTTTTCTGAACCTCAATTATTTTATCCATTTTATGTCATCTGAGCCACTTAACTTCTGAGAATGTGGAAAGTGCAAACACCAATTACCCAAGAAAATATTCTAAAAAGAATGATTCAAAGATGGAACTGAATAAATAAAAGAATGCCAAAGACATAAAATGCCATATGCATTTACACTTATATGAACTGAAACGGACCCATCTTGCTAGCAGACTGAAACTGCGTGTATGACTTAAAACATTTCATAAATGTTTCATTTGGCTTTTTTATGCCATGTAAAATTTTCTTCCTACTGTGTAAAATGCTGGAAGTCTCTGCCAGTACAGTCTGAAAATAGAGTCATTGGAGGCTTTACAACAAACCCCTCCAGTGGTGGTGACTGGCACTTAGCCTGCCTCCAAATGCATCCTTTATGTGTGATCACTAAAGATGAGAAAGGTAATGGAAGAAGCAGTTATCAGACCAAACGCTAATCTGAAACCAGCTAACAATAAAGAAGTTATCTTTAGTTATCTATGTTAACCAGAGTGTTCCCTAATATAGATTAGTTGGTGCTTTACAAAATGCTCTGGGAGAAAGGGAGAGATAATGGCAAAGTTATAAAACTCTAAATTGTAGTAAGGTTGTTTTACATTTAAGAACATATGAATTTTCTGGCCCGATCTTCCACCGTGTTGACTCCTTCATTTATCTCTTAACCATTAAGCAGGGAAAATCTTGAACCCATGGAACAGCTATGAACTGCTAGGTAATTTGAATGTGTTATGTGTAGAATTTAGTAACTTTTTTCTATTATCTTTTTTTCTATAATCTCCCATACTTTTTTTTTTTTTTTGGGACAGAGTCTCACTGTCGCCCAGGCTGGAGTGCAACGGCACGATCTGGGCTCACTGCAAGCTATGCCTCCCAGGTTCACGCCATTCTCCTGCTTCAGCCTCCCGAGTAGAGTAGCTGGGACTACAGGTGCCGGCCACCACGCCTGGCTAATTTTTTATACTTTTAGTAGAGACAGAGTTTCACCATGTTATCCAGGATGGTCTCGATCTCTTGCCCTCGTGATCCACCCGCCTCGGCCTCCCAAAGTGCTGGGATTACAGGCGTGAGCCACTGTGTCCAGCCAATCTCCCAAACTTTCATAAAGCTAAATTTTCTAGAATTCAGATCTGAAGACACTAACTCCTTTTAAATCATTCTTTTTTATGTATTTATGTATGAGATCATATTCAGTCTCTTTAGAGGAATGGTAAATCATGTAAGATCTGAAATCAGAGACAGAGTGTTTGAATCACAACTCCACACTCACCAACTGGGTAGCTTTGTGCAAATCAACCTGTTTAAGCCTCAGTATCTGTATCTGAAAAATGGGGTCCTAATACTACTGAGAGGTGACAGCGTGCTGGCAGCCCTGGCTCACTCTTGGTGCCTCCTCAGCCTCCACGTCCACTCTGGCCGCACTTGAGGAGCCCTTCAGCCCCCCGCTGCACTGTGGGAGCCCCTTTCTGGGCTGGCCGAGGCCAGAGCCGGCTCCCTCCACTTGCCGGGAGGTGTGGAGGGAGACGTGCAGGCGGGAACCGGGGCTGCGCACAGCGCTTGCGGGCCAACGTGAGTTCCACGTGGGTGCATGCTTGGTGTGCCCTGCACTCAGAGTGGCCAGCTGGTGCCGCTGGCCCTGGGCAGTGAGGGGCTTAGCACCCGGGCCAGCAGCTGCAGAGGGTGCGCTGGGTTCCCCAGCACTGCTGGCCCACCTGCACCGTGCTCAAAATCTCCCCAGGCCTCAGCTGCCTCTTTGACGGGCAGGGCTCGGGACTTGCAGTGCGTCATGCCGGACACCCCCCCTCTGCCACCATGGGCTCCCGTGCAGCCCAAGCTCTCCCACAGGTGCCACCCCCTGCTCCCTGGTGCCCGCTCCCATGGACCATCCAAGCGCTGAGGAGTGCAGGTGCACAGTGTGGGACTGGCGGGCAGCTCCGCCCACGGCCCTGGTGGGGGATCCACTAGGTGAGGCCAGCTGGGCTCCTGAGTTGTGGTGGGGGGAGGGGGTCTTGGAGAACTTTTATGTCTAGCTGGAGGATTGTATATGCACCAGTCAGCACTCTGTGTCTAGCTAAAGGTTTCTAAATGCACCAATCAGTGCTCTGTGTCTAGCTAATCTAGTGGGGACTTGGAGAACTTTTGTGTCTAGCTAAAGGCTTGTAAATGCACCAGTCAGCACTCTGTGTCTAGCTCAAGGTTTGTAAATGCACCAATCAGCACCCTGTCAAAATGGACCAATCAGCTCTCTGTAAAATGGACCAATCAGCAGGATGTGAGTGGGGCCAGATAAGGGAATAAAAGCAGGCTGTGGGAGCCAGCAGCGGCAACCTGCTGCGGTCCTCTACACTCTGTGGAAGCTTCGTTCTTTCACTCTTAGCAATAAATCTTGCTGCTGCTCGCTCTTTGGGTCCCTGTTGCCTTTAAGAGCTGTAACACTCACTGCAAAAGTCTGCAGCTTCACTCCTGAAGCCAGCGAGACCACGAACCCACTGGGAGGAACGAACAACTCTGGAAGCGTTACCTTTATGAACTGTAACACTCATCGTGAAGGTCTGCAGCTTCACTCCTGAGGCCAGCGAGACCACAAACCCACCAGAAGGAAGAAACTCAGGACACATCTGGACATCTGAAGGAACAAACTCTGGACGCGCCATCTTTAAGAACTGTAACACTCATGCTGAGGGTCTGCAGCTTCGTTCTTGAAGTCAGCGAGACCAAGAACCTACCAATTCCAGACACACCACCTACTGCATATGGTTGTGTTTATAATCAATAGAGTAATAATATGCCCACTTCTTAGCCTAAGTACTTGTGTAGTCAATACTCAAGTTAGTGGTAGTAGTTTTTCATTATTGTCATTAATATTATACATTATTCACCATCTGGCCTTATCACATCTTTACAACTAAACTTTTTTTATTATTCATCTGCATCTACAATTTTGAGACAAGCCATCCAGTTTCATTGTTTTTGGTTTTGTATGCTACCTTTGCCTGAAACTTTCTTCCTCACACCTTTCATACCATCACATATGTTTACGCAGTGAACTCCTGACACATCTTTCAAGATCCAATTGAATTATTACCTCCTCCGGGAAAACTTGAGGAAGTAGAGTTCCTGGCTCCTTGAGTTGTACTAGCACAGCACTTGGAAGTATTTCTCTCCTAGCACTTCTCTTGCAGAATCATAGAGATTTTGTGGGAGTCTGTCCCTTCCAATATTGAAGAATCTGTCCCTCTTGCTAAACTAAAGCAAGTAATTAGTCATATGTATCTTTTCCAATACCTGGAACATTTCCTAGAACATTTGGATCATAAGTGAACATTTAGTGAATGAAAATAAATTCACTAATTTGTGCTATGTCAAAGTCCATTTTAGTACTAGTTTTGACTCCAATAATGGCGGAGTGGTTTTTATCAGACTAATTCTCCCAGTAAGAACAACTATAAACATTGAACCAAACATTTTTTAAAAACACCAACCAAGTGAAGGCACTAGTAAGTGTCCAAAGGCAGGCTAGAATTGGAGGCAATTTAATCTAGAAAGAAATTACACCGGGAGAAGATCTATGTTTATGTGACTTGTTCCCCGGGGCATGTCCGTCTGTCTGGTATGGGGCAGTTTAAACGCAAGCAGAAAGCCAAGTCTTATTGGCTTGAAATCTTAGAGGACAGCTTTAAGGGCTACTAGTGCAGCTGGAAATTGAAGGGAAAAATGCCATACAGGAGGTAAGAACAGAGGGGCAAGCCCTCAAATCTCAAACTTTGGCTAACTTCTAAATTGTTATACAATAGGATAGACTATAACAACTCAGCAAAAAAGAACATCTGTAATCTCAGAAAGATGAGCAGATATTTCAGCTGACTTACACAACAAGAGAACAAGGCTAACAGCAAACCCAAAACAGATCATGCTGATAAAACATAAAATCAATCTTCCACATGTTCAGCATGATCTACCTTTAATTTAACTGCCAACCAGAGGAAAATTAACATTCTTTGGAGGAAGATAATAGAATTCACACTGTCTATAAAACATATAATCCACAATACTCAATATATAATAAAATATTACTAGACATGTAAAAAAACAGGAAAATGTGACCCATAGTTAAGGGAAGAAATGAATAATCATCAAAATAGACCCCAAACTGAAAGCAAGCTGCAATATATTTTATTTGTAGGTAAATTTCTATTTTAAGCCAGGGAATAAATATTACCACAGGTACAAAGAGACACTATAATAATAAAGGGTCAACCTCATCGAGAAGACATAATAATCCTAAATGGATATATGCACCTAGTCACAGAGCTTTAAGATATCTATAACAAACACTGACAGACCTACAGGGAGAAATAAACATACCTATACTATAAATGAGGTATTTTAACATTCCAAGTAATTGATAAAATACTATACAAAAAAATCAAATCTTCTTTATTCCTGCTGATAAACACTATTAACTGTCTTTATCTAATTGACATTTAGAGACCATTACACCCAACAACCGCAGGATACACATTCTTTCCATATGTTGATGGCACATTTGTCAAGATAGTTCATGTGCAGAACTATATGTCTTAATATATTGCAAAATAGTAAACCTTATAGAATATGTTATATGACGGCAAGAGAATTAACTCAGAAGTCAAGAACTATAAGATACCTGGAAAACTTCTAAATATTTACAAATTAATCCACATACTTTTAAATAACCAAAAATCAAAGAATAAATCACAACATAAATTAGAAAGTATTTTGAATGAAATACAATTAAAATGAAACATATTGAACTACACAAAATGTAGCTAAAGCAGTAAAGAGATGGAAAATTATGGTTTTAAGTGTGAATATTAGAAAAAAGGAAGGTTTAGACCAAAGTACAATATTATAACCACCCTCTTCTAAACATGTTCAACTTGCTTCCTTCTGATTTCATTGTACTTTCCAGGATAAACTCTATCTCAACTGAACCTAGAGTTCTAAGATTCCTAGTTTCTTCAACTCAGCTTTAAGCATAAACAACACTGAAATTGATACAAGAGGTTATAGGAACACACATCCACACCTATTCCTCTATTTTCCTTCATACCATTCATCCATAATATTACCTATGTGTGTGTACATACACACACACAGATATGTATTTTTCAAGATAAGAAATAAGCTGTTTTTACCATTGTGGTTAATATGAAAGTCCTTATCATGGTTAATGTTTCTTGCTTTATACTTGAATATTTTTATATCACTTGTAATTTGTAAGCTCTACTTTCTTCTGTATCTTGTGTAACTGGTCCAGGGAAAGACAGACTTTAGTATTTGGATCTTCCCTCGGTTGGGTATTCTGTTATTACTTTCTTCTAAAAAAAGTACCAGATAATAGAAATATAATTATATATTTAGTCTCAGGTTTTTAGAGCATATCGGACTCACGCTTTGCTGTATTCACAAATGCAGTCTGAATTCAATAAAAATCACAATAGCATAGCAAAAGAGTTGATAACACAATTAGCTAGTAGACAGGAGTCTCAAGATAGTGGGTGACAAACAGGGACAATTTGACTTCCTCTTTTCCTAATTGAATACCTTTTATTTCCTTCTCCTGCCTGATTGCTCTGGCCAGAACTTCCAGCACTATGTTGAACAGGAGCGGCGAGAGAGGGCATCCCTGTCTTGTGCCAGTTTTCAGAGGGAATGCTTCCAGTTTTTGCCCATTCAGTATGATATTGGCTGTGGGTTTGTCGTAGATAGCTCTTATTATTTTGAGATACGTCCCATCAATACCTAATTTATTGAGAGTTTTTAGCATGAAGGGTTGTTGAATTTTGTCAAAGGCCTTTTCTGCATCTATTGAGATAATCATGTGGTTTTTGTCTTTGGTTCTGTTTATATGTTGGATTACATTTATTGATTTGCGTATGTTGAACCAGCCTTGCATCCCAGGGATGAAGCCCACTTGATCATGGTGGATAAGCTTTTTGATGTGCTGCTGGATTCGGTTTGCCAGTATTTTATTGAGGATTTTTGCATCAATGTTCATCAAGGATATTGGTCTGAAATTCTCTTTTTGGTTATGTCTCTGCCAGGTTTTGGTATCAGGACGATGCTGGCTTCATAAAATGTGTTAGGGAGGATTCCCTCTTTTTCTATCGATTGGAATAGTTTCAGAAGGAATGGTACCAGTTCCTCCTTGTACCTCTGGTAGAATTCGGCTGTGAATCCATCAGGTCCTGGACTCTTTTTGGTTAGTAAGCTATTGATTATTGCCACAATTTCAGAACCTGTTATTGGTCTATTCAGAGATTCAATTTCTTCCTGGTTAAGTCTTGGGAGGGTGTATTTGTCGAGGAATTTATCCATTTCTTCTAGATTTTCTAGTTTATTTGCATAGAGGTGTTTGTAGTATTCTCTGATGGTAGATTGTATTTCTGTGGGATCAGTGGTGATATCCCCTTTTTCGTTTTTTATTGCATCTATTTGATTCTTCTC
Organism: Nomascus leucogenys; assembly: GCF_006542625.1. Lineage (NCBI taxonomy): Eukaryota > Metazoa > Chordata > Mammalia > Primates > Hylobatidae > Nomascus > Nomascus leucogenys. The sequence goes on along the minus strand of NC_044401.1, from coordinate 14,667,281 downwards.
TCTTTTCTTCTTTATTAGTCTTGCTAGCGGTCCATCAATTTTGTTGATCTTTTCAAAAAACCAGCTCCTGGATTCATTAATTTTTTGAAGGGTTTTTTGTGTCTCTATTTCCTTCAGTTCTGCTCTGATTTTAGTTATTTCTAGCCTTCTGCTAGCTTTTGAATGTGTTTGCTCTTGCTTTTCTAGTTCTTTTAATTGTGATGTTAGGGAGTCAATTTTGGATCTTTCCTGCTTTCTCTTGTGGGCATTTAGTGCTATAAATTTCCCTCTACACACTGCTTTGAATGTGTCCCAGAGATTCTGGTATGTTGTGTCTTTGTTCTCGTTGGTTTCAAAAAACATCTTTATTTCTGCCTTCATTTCATTATGTACCCAATAGTCATTCAGGAGCAGGTTGTTCAGTTTCCATGTAGTAGAGCGGTTATATGGAACCAAAAAAGAGCCCGCATCGCCAAGTCAATCCTAAGCCAAAAGAACAAAGCTGGAGGCATCATGCTACCTGACTTTAAACTATACTACAAGGCTACAGTAACCAAAACAGCATGGTACTGGTACCACAACAGAGACATAGATCAATGGAACAGAACAGAGCCCTCAGAAATGATGCCGCATAGCTACAACTATCTGATCTTTGACAAACCTGACAAAAACAAGAAATGGGGAAAGGATTCCCTATTTAATAAATGGTGCTGGGAAAACTGGCTAGCCATATGTAGAAAGCTGCAACTGGATCCCTTCCTTACACCTTATACAAAAATTAATTCAAGATGGATTAAAGACTTATATGTTAGACCTAAAACCATTAAAATCCTACAAGAAAACCTAGGCAATACCATTCAGGACATAGGCGTGGGCAAGGACTTCATGTCTAAAACACCAAAAGCAATGGCAACAAAAGCCAAAATCGACAAATGGGATCTCATTAAACTAAAGAGCTTCTGCACAGCAAAAGAAACTATCATCAGAATTAACAGGCAACCTACAGAATGGGAGAAAATTTTTGCAACCTACTCATCTGACAAAGGGCTAATATCCAGAATCTATAATGAACTCAAACAAATTTACAAGAAAAAAACAAACAACCCCATCAAAAAGTGGGCAGAGGACATGAACAGACACTTCTCAAAAGAAGACATTTATGCAGCCAGAAAACACATGAAGAAATGCTCATCATCACTGGCCATCAGAGAAATGCAAATCAAAACCACAGTGAGATACCATCTCACACCAGTTAGAATGGCCATCATTAAAAAATCAGGAAACAACAGGTGCTGGAGAGGATGTGGAGAAATAGGAACACTTTTACACTGTTGGTGGGACTGTAAACTAGTTCAACCATTGTGGAAGTCAGTGTGGCGATTCCTCAGGGATCTCGAACTAGAAATACCATTTGACCCAGCCATCCCATTACTGGGTATATACCCAAAGGACTATAAATCATGCTGCTATAAAGACACATGCACACGTATGTTTATTGCGGCACTATTCACAATAGCAAAGAGTTGGAACCAACCCAAATGTCCAACAACGATAGACTGGATTAAGAAAATGTGGCACATATACACCATGGCAGATAGTGGGTGGAAAATGGTTTCACTTCATTTTATTTTCTGGACATCTCATCCTTTTTACCAAATAGCCCAAAATCAATATTTTAGTCAGCCTTTATAATATTTATGTACCAAATTATTTTTTCTCAATATAAGTAAATTAGACAAATATGATTGAGCCATTTATGATGACAATTGTATATTTGTTATAGGCAGCTCTATACTCATTCATGTCTGGGGACTCATGATATATCTATTATCAATCTATGAAAAATATGATTTTAAAGTTTTCAGTGAAATATGCTTATGAATTTAGAGCTCTATATATGTATTTTTCCTTTGTCACTCTATAGTTATGCTGTAAGAAAGATTCTAGTGTATAATATTTTGTTGAAAATTATTATCACAGAGCAAAAAAATGTAATTTATTAATTTACCAGATATTTGCTTCATTTGGATATATGGGGTTTTTTTCTTGTTGTTGTTAGTCAGGTAGCCTCTTAGTTAAAGGTAGTATTCAAATTGCACAGGATTGCATGCTGTTTACTGTCTTATATGTGCATCTCTGGGCTGGTGCTTGATGAACACCACTATTCTTTTGTAAAGAATTGACTAAATTTTTAAAATTTCATTGTAATTTTGTTTAGATATCCACTCTCGCTAACTAGTGTCACCTATTTTTCCAAGTCCTTAATACTTGTCTTCCAAATTCAACTCCATCAATATCCACAAACTGCTGGCCCAGTTGTGCTCACTAACTCTTGCCCCCTCCATGTTCTTTCTTCATTCCTTACTCTAATACCAGCAGAGTCCATAATGATAATCACACTTTTGAATATAGCCTTCATCCCCTTTTTCTTCTGTCTCCTTTGCATATATTTGACAAAACATGACAGCTCAAGTTAAACCCCAAATACAATCTAATCTATGCCTGGACTCCAATACATAAATACAAATGGAGAAAAAATGACCTTACTACCTGGATTCATGTTAAGTTTTTGACCATACAGCTAGACAGAAAGAACAGGTAACCTATGAGAGGAAGCCCATCAGACTAACAGCACACTTCTCAGCAGAAACCACACAAGCCCGAAGAGATTGGGGACTAATATTCAACATTCTTAAAGAAAAGAAATTCCAACCCAGAATTTCATGTCTGGCCAAAATAAGCTTCATAAGCAAAAAAGAAATAAGATCCTTTTCAGACAAGCAAATGCTGAGGGAATTTGTTACCACCAGACTTACCTTACAAGAGCTCCTGAAAGAAGCACTAAATATAGAAAGGAAAGACTGTTACCAGGCACTACAAAACCACACTTAAGTACACAGACCAGTGACACTATAAAGCGATAAAAAACCCAGCTGGGCACGGTGGCTCACTCCTGTAATCCCAGCACTTTGGGAGGCCGAGGGGGTCAGATCACGAGGTCAAGAGACAAAGACCATCCCGGCTAACACGGTGAAACCCCGTCTCTACTAAAAATACAAAAAAATTAGCCAGGTGTGGTGGTGGCAGCCTGTAGTCCCAGCTACTCGGGAGGCTGAGGCAGGAGAATCACTTGAACCTGGGAGGCGGAGGTTGCAGTGAGCCGAGATCATGCCACTGCACTCCAGCCTAGGTGACAGAGTGAGATTCCGTCTCAAAAAAAAAAAAAAAAAACCAAACAAAAAAACCCCAAGTCCCAAGTCAGCATAATAACCAGCCAATGATATGATGACTGGATCAAATCCATACATATGAATACTAACCCTGAATGTAAACGGGCTAAATGCCTCAATTAAAAGGCACAGAGTGGCAAGCTGAATAAAGAAGCAAGACCCAATAGTATGTTGGGTTTGAGCGACCCATCTCATCACATGAAATGATACCCATGGACTCAAAATGAAGAGATGTAAAAAAATCTATGAAGCAAATGGAAAACAGAAAAAAGCAGGATTGGAATCCTAATTTCAGACAAAACAGGCTTTAAATCAACAAAGATCAGAAAAGACAAAGAAGGGTATTACGGAATGGTAATGAGTTCAGTTCAGCCAGAAGACCTAACTATGCTAAATATACGTGTGCCCAACACAGGAGCACCCCGATTCATAAAGCAAGTTCTTAGTGACCTTCAAAGAGACTTAGACTCCCACACAATAATAGTGGAAGACTTCAACACCACCACACCGACAATATTAGACAGATCATTGAGGCAGAAAATTAACAAAGATATTCAGAACCTGAACTCAACATTGGATCAAATGTACCTGATAGACATCTACAGAACTCTTTACCCCCAAACAACACAATATACATTCTTCTCAGCACCACATGACATGTACTTTAAAATCAATCATCCAATCGAACAATCCTTAGCAAATGCAAAAGAACCAAAATCATATGAACCACTCTCTCAAATCAAGGCACAATAAAAATAGAATTCAAGACTAAGAAAATCACTCAAAATCATAGGATTACATGGAAATTAAACAACCTGCTCCTGAATGACTTTTGAGTATATAAGGAAATTAAGGCAGAAATCAAGGAGTCACTTGAAACTAATGAGAATAAATTATAAAATACTAGAATCTCTGGGACACAGCTAAGACAGTTGTATTAGGGTTCTCTAAAGGGACAGAACTAATAGGATATATGTACATATGAAAGGGAGTTTGTTCAGAATTAACTCACACGATCACAAGGTAAATCCCACGATAGGCCACCTGCAAGCTGAGGACCAAGGAACCCAGTAATGGTTCCGTCCAAGTCCCAAAGCCTCAAAAGTAGGGAAGCCAACAGTTCAGCCTTCAGTCTATGGCCAAAGGCCCAAGGTCCACTGGTAAACAACTGGTATAAGTCTAAATGTCCCAAAGCTGAAGAACCTGGAGTCTGATATTCGAGGGCAGGAAGCATTCAGCACAGGAGAAAGATGGAAACCCAAAGACTCAGCATGCCAGCTTATTCCACCTTCTTCCATCTGCTTTTTTTAAAGCTACACTGGCCGCAGATTAGATGGTGCACGCCCACATTGAAGCTGGGTCTTCTCCCAGTCCACGGAATCAAAATTTTTTTTGAGACAGAGTGTGGCTGTGTGTCAGGCTGAAGTGCAGTGACGCCATCTGGGCTCACTGCAAGCTCCGCCTCCCAGGTTCACGCCATTCTCCTGCCTCAGCCTCCGAGTAGCTGGGACTACAGGCACATGCCGCCATGCTCAGCTAATTTTTTGTATTTTTAGTAGAAACAGGGTTTCACCACGTTAGCCAGGATGGTCTCAATCTCCTGTCCTGATCATTCATAAACCTCGGCCTCACCTCCCAAAGTGCTGGGATTACAGGCATGAGCCACAGCACCTGGCCTTTTGTTTGGTTTTGTTTTGTTTTGAGACGGAGTCTTGTTCTGTCGCCCAGGCTCTGGAGTGCAGTGGCACAGACTCGGCTCACTGCAAGCTCTGCCTCCCGGGTTCACGCCATTCTCCTGCCTCAGCCTCCCCAGTAGCTGGGACTACAGGTGCCCGCCACCACGCCTGGCTAATTTTTTTGTATTTTTAGTAGAGATGGGGTTTCACCGTGTTCGCCAGGATGGTCTCGATCTCCTGACCGCCTCGGTGATCCCAAAGTGCTGTGATCCACCCGCCTCGGTCTCCCAAAGTGCTGGGATTACAGGCGTGAGCCACCACACCCCGCTTTTTTTTTTTTTCCTAAGATGGAGTCTCACTCTGTCGCCTAGGCTGGAGTGCAGTGGCGCGATCTCGGCTCACAGCAACCTCCGCCTCCCGGATTTAAGTGATTCTCCTGCCTCAGCATCCTGAGTAGCTGAGACTACAGGTGCATGCCACCACACCCGGCTAATTTTTTATATTTTTAGTAGAGACGGAGTTTTGCCTTTTTAGCCAGGATGGTCTCAATCACCTGACCTCGTGATCCACCTGGCTTGGCCTCCCAAAGTGCTGGGATTATGGGCGTGAGTCACTGCCCCCAGTCTGAATCAAATGTTAATCTCCTCTGGCAACACCCTCACAGACACCCCCAGAAACAATACTTTGTGTCCTGCAATCCAATCAAGTTGACATTTAACATTATCACAGCAGTGTTAAAGCAGAAATGTATATAACTAAACATCCACATCAAAAACTTAGAAAGATCTCAAATTAACAATCTAACTTCACAACTAAAAGAACTAGAGAAACGAAAGCAAACCAACCCCAAAGCTAGTAGAAGACAAGAAATAACCAAAATCAGAGCCGAACTGAAGAAAATTGAGACATGAGAAACCATTCAAAAGATCAACAAAGCCAGGAGCTTGTTTTTTGAAAAAATTAATAAGATAGACCACTAGCTAGACTAATAAAGAAGAAAAGAGAAAAGATCCAAATAAACACAATTAGAAATGACAAAGGGGATATTACCACTGACCCCACAAAAATACAAATAACCGTCACAGACTATGAACACCTCTACACACAGAAACTAGAAATTCTAGAAGAAATGGATAAATTCCTGTACAAATACATCCACCCATACCGAACCAGGAGGAAATTGGATCCCTGAACAGACCAATAATGAGCTCTAAAACGGAATCAGTAATAAATAGCCTACTACCAACTAAAAAAAGCACAGGACCAGACTGATTCACAGCTGAATTCTACCAGATGTACAAAGAATAGCTGGTACCATTTCTACTGAAACTATTGAAAAAAACTGAGGAGGAGAGATTCCTCCCCAGCTCATTCTATGAGGCCAGTATCACACTAATACCAAAACATGGCAGAGACAAAACAGCAGAAAAGAAAACTTCAGGCCAATATCCTGGATGAACATTGATGCAAAAATCCTCAACAAAATACTAGCAAACTAAATCCAGCAGCACATCAAAAAGCTAATTAACTATGATCAAGTAGGCTTTATTCCTGGGATGTAAGTTTGGTTCAACATGCACAAATCAATAAACATGATTCATCACATAAACAGAACTAAAGACAAAAACCACGTAATTATCTCCACAGATACAGAACAGGCTTTTGATAAAATTCAACATCCCTTCATGTTAAAAACTCTAAATAAAACAAAACAAAAAACAAAACAAACAAACAAAATAAACTCGGTATTGTGGGAACACACCTCAAAATAATAAGAGCCACCTATGACAAACCCACAGCCAACATCATACTGAATGGGCAAAAGCTAGAGCATTCCCCTTGAAAACCAGAACAAGACAAGGGTGACTTCTCTCACCACTCCTGTTCAACATAGTATTAGAAATCCTGGCCAGGGCAGTCAGGCAAGAGAAAAAACCAAAGTGCATCAAAAAGAGAGGAATAAAAGTATCCCTGTTTGCAGATGACGTAATTCTTTATGTAGAAAACCCTATAGTCTCAGCACAAAAGCTTCTTAAGCTAATAAACAACTTTAGCAAAGTTTCATAATACAAAATCCATGTAAAAAATCATGATCATACCTATAAACCAATATCAACCAAGTCGAGAGCCAAATCCGGAATGAAATTCCATTCACAATTGCCACAAAAAGAATAAAATACCTAGGAATAGAGCTAACCAGTGAAAGTTCTCTACAGTGAGAATTACAAATGCTGCTCAAAGAAATCAGAGATGACACAAATAGAAAAACATTCCATGCTTACGGATAGAAATAATTGATATTGCTACAATGGCCATACAGCCCAAAGCAATTTACAGATTCAATGCTATTCCTATCAAACTACAAATGACATTTTTCACAGAACTAGAAAAAACTATTGTAAAATTCATATGAAAACAAAAAAGAGCCCGAATAACTGAGACAATTCTAAGCAAAAGAAATAAAGCAGGAGGCATCACACTATCCAACTTCAAACTATACTATAGGGTTACAGTAAACAAACAGCATGGTACTGGTACAGAAAAACACATAGACCAATGGAACAGACAAAAAAACCCAGAAATAAGGCCACATACATATAACCATCTGATCTTCGACAAGGCTGACAAAACAAGCAACAGGGAAAGGATTCCCTATTCAATAAATGGTGCTGGCACAACTGGCTAGCTGTATGCAAAAGATTGAAACTGGACCCCTTTCTTACACCATATACAAAAATCAACTCAAGATGGATTAAAGATTTAAATGTGAAACCCAAAACTTTAAAAACCCTCAAAGACAACCCACGCTATACAATTCTGGACACAGGAACTGGCAAAGATTTCATGATGAAGATGCCAAAAGGAATTGCAAGAAAAGCAAAAGCTGGCAACTGGGATCTAATTAACAAAAAGAGCTTCTACACAGCAAAAGAAATTACCAACAGAGTGAACAGAACTGACAGAATAGGAAAAAATATTTGCAAATATTTGCAAACTATGCATCTGACAAAGGTCTAATATCCAGGACCTATAACGAACTTAAATTTACAAGAAAAAAACCAAACAACTCCATTAAAAAGTGAGCAAAGGACATGGACAGACACTTTTCAAAAGAAGACATACATGCAGCCAACAAGCATATGAAAAAAAGCTCAATATGACTGATAATTAGAAAAACGCACATCAAAATTATAATGAGATACCATCTCACACCAATCAGAGTGGTTATTACTAAAAGCAAAAAAAAAAAAATGGCAGATGCTGGCAAGGTTGAGGAGAAAAGGAAATACTTATACAATGTGTTGGAAGTGTACATTAGTTCAACCATTGTGAAAGCAATGTGGTGATTCCTCAAAGAGCTAAAAACAGAACTAGTTTTTGATCCAACAATTCCATCACTGAGTATATATGCAAAGGAATATAAATTATTCTATCATGAAGACACATGTACCCATATGTTCACTGCAGCACTATTCACACTAGCAAAGACATGGAATCAACCTAAATGCTCATCAATGGTAGACTGGATAAAGAAAATGTGGAACATATACACCATGGAATACTATGCAGCCATAAAAAGGAACAAGATCATGTTCTTTGCAAGAACATGGATATAGCTGGAGGCCATCATCCTAAGCAAATTAACACAGGAACACAAAACTAAATAATGTGTATTCTAACTTATAAGTGAGAGCTTAATAATGAGAACATACAGACACAAAGAGGGGAACAATAGACACTGGGGCATACCTGAGGGTAGAAGATGGGAGGAGGGAGAGGAGCAGAGAAAATAACTATCAGGTACTAGGATTTGTACATGAATAACAAAATGATATATATATATATCATTAACAAAACTATATATAGATGTAAAACAAAACTATATCTATGTGTATATATATGTGTATATATATGTGTGTATATATATGTGTATATATATGTGTGTGTATATATATGTGTATGTGTATATATATATGTGTGTATATATATGTGTGTGTATATATGTGTATATATATATAAAGAGTATATATGTGTGTATATATATATATATATATATATACATATATACTCTTTTTACTTCTGGTTTAAGAAATGACCCTGTTTAAAATTAACTCCCTATTTGGACACTAGATCTTACATCCTCTAATTTTCTTAAGAAATTTATTCCCTCTATTTTTGGATCATCAATGCAGTTTTTCTTAAGCTTATATCCTCCTCTATCACTCCACATGTTTATATCTCTATAAGAAGCCATTATTGAAAATGTTTTCTATATACTACTAGTATATCTCCCATTTACTCTTTAAATTACTACAACTTTGCTTTCCCCCTCTCTTCTCCACTGATGTTACCCCAATGATCAGTAAATACTTCTTTATTGCCAATCCAATGGAAACTTCTCTGTTCTCATTTTACCATCTGTTAAAACCAACAGAGATGATGAAGTTCCCCCTGCTTAGGCTTTTAAAGCTTCTAACTTTCCTCGTGGTCATTTGGTCTTTTACTGGATAACCTTCCTCCTCCTTATCCTAAATACGGGAATGCTTTAGGGTTTGGTTTTGAACCTTGTTCTCTTCTCCAGCAATATTTTCTTCCTGGGTGGTTATATTTTCATGAATTTAAACAGCACTATATTCTATAACTCTAAAATATATGTCTCTGTTTTTTTTTATCCTCTACACCAGATTCATACTTCTATCTGCCTACTTGACCTTTCCACTATGATATATAATAGGCATGGTTGGCTTTTGCTTATCTTTAAGATTCATTGTAAATGTTAACTTTTTAGAGAAATCATTCTACGTAAAATGCTTTTTTCTTTTCACCCTACTTTATTTATAAAAAGGTGCTTATCTCAATTTGAAATAAGTTTATGTATGTGTTCTTTTCTTTATTTGCTTACTGTCTTATCCTCTTGCAAGAATATATTCTTCTTAAGAGCAAATGTTTTTGTCAACCATGTTTGCCAATGAACCTTCAGAATCTATGAGTATTTAACAAACGGAAGGAACTCAGATATACTTGTTCAAGGAACACTTTGGATAGCACATTCATGAGTTAAATTCTAGAATTCATCAGTTCATCAATTCTAGTGAAAATTTTAGTGATTCAATAAGCTAAACCATCTCTAGTAGATTTTAAATATTACAAAGATACAACTTGCCCATTTATCCATATATACCATTGGTTTCAAAGTCCTATCTTTCCACATCTGATGTAGTATCATGAACTATTTGTAGGCATAAGTATAGATAGTTTTTATACTGCTTTCTGATATTTGTTTAGTTTTTTAGGAATCACTGCTTTGATTTATTTGCCAAGATAACTATATTCTGTAAATTTTCACCCCTATTTTTATAGTGAAAGTAACTCTTTATGTATAGTTTGAATGGGATATTATTAGATATCCACCAGTAAAGGCGACTGAGGTAAAAGTTAGCTTCCGCGAACACTTTTAAATTTGTATGTGAAGACTGCATAACAAATAAACTAATGGGAGTTTTCTGGAAAATTTACTTCTATTTGAATATATATTTTATGTAGATTATTAAGTAAACAAATGTTGCCAAATGTATTCCCCAAAATATACATTTGCAATATGTAGAAATAGGCTTTTTCATTTAAAGTGGCTGGCTTTACAAATTAAAAAGACAATACAAGATCATCAAAAGTCCTAAACCATAATATTCTCTCAAAATTTTAGGTATTATATTGCTCTATTTAATTCTACAAAGTGTATATTCCAGTTAAAATAGATGACTTTGATATTTTTGATGAGTCTAAATAAAATTAAGCAGATTCTAAGCAAATGTGCTAATTACTTAGAAAACAATAACTAAATCTTCTGTGTTAATCACAGAGCAGATTTTGTGGGGTTTTAGGTATCGTTTTCTTTTGTTTTATTTTCACTCACTGACAAATTATTTGGCATCTACAAACTAAAATATCTGGTGAGAAATCACAATCTAAAAGTCAAGTGGTCATTGCTTACTAGAGGAAAATAAAAATATATATTTTTTTATTTTATTTATTTATTTATTTATTTTTTGAGACGGAGTCTCACTCTGTCACCCAGGCTGGAGTGCAGTGGCACGATCTCAGCTCACTGCAAGCTCCGCCTCCCGGGATCATGCCATTCTCCTGCCTCAGCCTCTCCGAGTAGCTGGGACTACAGGCACCCGCCACCACGTTCGGCTAATTTTTTGTGTTTTTTTTTTTTTTAGTAGAGACGGAGTTTCACCGTGGTCTGGATCTCCTGACCTCGTGATCCACCTGCCTCGGCCTCCCAAAGTGCTGGGATTACAAGCGTGAGCCACCACGCCCGGCCTAAAAATATATTTAAAAGTATGAGATTCACAATATTGTGAAAACGTTCATACTGCCCAAAGAAAATTGCAGATTCAATGCAATTTCCATCAAAATACCATCATAATTCTTCACAGAACTAGAAAAAATAATCCTAAAATTCATATGGAACCAAAAAAGAGCCCACATAGCCAAAGCAAGACTAAGCAAAAAGAACAAACCTGGAGGCACCACATTACCTGACTTCAAATTATACTATAAGGCTATAGTTACCAAAACATCATGGTACCGGTATAAAAATAGGCACATAGACTGATGGAGCAGAATAGAGAACCCTGAAGTAAAGCTAAATGCTTACAACCAACCGATCTTTGACAAAGCAAACAAAAAGATAAATTGGGAAAAGGACACTCTGTTCAATAAATGGTGCTGGGAAAACTGGCAAGCCACAGAAGAATGAAACTGGATCTTCATCCCTCACCTTATACAAAAAATAGCTCAAGATGGATCCAAGATTTAAATCTAAAACCCGAGATCATAAAAACTCTAGAAGATAACATTGGAAAAACTCTTCTAAATATTGGCTTAGGCAAAGAATTCATGACAAAGACTCCAAAAGCATATTTAACAAAAACAAAAATAAATAAATGGGACCTGATTAAACTAAAAAGCTTCTGGACAGCAAAAGAAATAATCAGCAGAGTAAACAAACAACCCAAAGAGTGGGAGAAAATATTCAAAACTATGCTTCTGACAAAGCACCAATATGCAGAATCTACAAGGAACTCAAATAAATCAGAAAAAAATAATAATCCCATCAAAAAGCAGGCAGAAGACATAAATAGACAATTCTCAAAAGATGATATATGAACAGCCAACAAAAGTATGAAAAAATGCTCAACATCACTAATTATCAGAGAAATATAAATTAAAACCACAATGTGATACCACTTTACTCCTGCAAGAATGGTAATAATTAAAAAGAAAAAAAACAATAGATGTTGGCATGGATATGGTGAAAAGGGAACACTTTTACTGCTGGTAGGAATGTAAAGTAGTTCAACCACTATGGAAAATAGTGTAGTAGTCTGTTCTCACACTGCTGTAAAGATACTACCTGAGACTGGGTAATTTACAAACAAAAGAGGTTTAATTCACTCACAGTTCTGCATGGCTGGGGAGGCCTCAGGAAACTTACAATTACAGCAGAAGGTGAAGGGGAAGCAGGCACCATCTTCATGAGGCAGCAGGAGAGAGAGATTGAGCAAAGAGGAAGTGCTACACTTTTAAACCATCAGATCTCATGAGAACTTTCTCACTATCATGAGAACAGCATGGGGGAAACTGCCCCCATAATCGAATCACCTCCTACCAGGTCCCTCCCTGGACAGGTGGGGATTACAATTCAAGATGAGATTTGGGTAGGGACACAGAACCAAACCATATTAAGCAGTATGGAGATTCCTTAAAGAACTAAAAGCAGAACTACCATTTGATCCAGCAATCCCACTGCTAGGTATCTACCCAAAAGAAAATGAGTCATTATATGAAAAGACACATGCACACACCTTTTCATAGAAGCACAATGCACAATTGCAAAAATATTGAACCAATCTACATGCCCATCAACCAACAAGTGGATAAACAAAATGTGGTGTATACACACACACACACACATATATATATATATACACAAAATGGTGTGTGTGTGTGTGTGTGTGTGTATATATACGCACCATGGAATACTACTCAACATAAAATGAATGAAATAGTGCCTTTTGTAGCAACTTGGAAGGAGCTGGAGGCCATTATTCTAAATGAAGTTAACTCAGGAATGGAAAACCAAATATCGTATGTTTTCAGTTATAAGTGGGAGCTAAGTTATGAGGATGCAAAGGCATAAGAATGATATTAGGAACTCTGTGGACTCCAGGGGAAAGATGGGAGGTGAGTGAAGGATAAAAGACTACACATTGAGTACAGGGTACACTGCTCAGGTGACGGGTGCACCAAAACCTCAGAAATCATTACTAAAGAACTTATCAATATAGCCAAAAACCACCTGCATCCCCAAAACTATTGAAATAAAGAACGAATAAAAGTATGAGATTTAGAAACTATCCATTCATTTTCTATTTAATTTTTAACTTTCTAAACATTATTATTTCAGTCTTTAATAGCCTGTATAAATCCATATTTCCAAATTTCTATTAGCCATCAAAATCTGTGATACAATTAATCATGTAAACAGTCAAACTTGAAACATTAAAAAAATCACTGAACATATTAGGGAGGTAAGCATTGAGATTTGAAGGAAGTCTGGAGCATAAATAGAATGCAAGCCAGCTTCAAAGTTTTTGCTCATGAGTATACTATAAGCAATGAAATATTTATTTATTTCATTAATGTCTTCATTCATATGGGTCAAAATAAGCAGAAATTGTAACACTTTGTAGCAAATTCCATTCTATGGAAAGAAGGCATGAGTATGGCTTTTGTGTAAAATAGAACAGTGTTTCTGAAATAGACATATGAAGTAAAATATTTAAGAAATAAAGATTTACCACATAGCTAGCCTTAGATCTGACCTCTGTTCATCTTTCTAGATTTATTTTTACTGTTATATTCTTTCACACTTAATGCCTTGGTCTTACTGACATAATTTTTGTACGTGAGCCTCTTTATTCTTCTATCAGTTTTCTAGCTATTACTTCTACAAACCTTCCTCCTAACCCAACTTTTCCTGGGTTAGTAAGTAAGAAGTAAGGTTAGTTACCCTTACTTCTCAGCTCAAGTGCGATTTCCTTCTCTGTGCCATCCACTGCCCAGTCTGGATCAGGTGTTCCTCAAGATATTTTTATTTCAACCAGGACTTACCTTTCTCATGGCACTAAGAACATGATTTTAATCATCTAGTTACTGTTTCTCTGGATCAGAAGGCAGAGAATATTTCAGACATTGTTTTTATTCTGAGCTCCAAACTGTTACGTAACTGCCTAATACATGATGATAGGTACACAACAAATGATTACTTTATGAATGTATTATGCATAGGTGCCAGCACAAGTGGCAGTAAGACAAAAAGCAGGATAGCCAATTCATCCAAGAGGAAATAAAATTAGTTAAATATATCTTGCTTACTACACAAACTGAAAAGGTGAAAATTAAGACAAATTTGTACTTATTAGTTTATTCAAAGAGAAAATATATTAATAACCTTATTTGATAACAATTATGAGATGAAAATGTTATCATCATGCATTACTAGTAGGAATGTAAATGAAAACATGTTTTTGTAAAAATTATTGTAAAGAATACCAAGAACCCCGAAAACCATAAAAATGTTAATGACCATTTGACCCTTTCAGAGAATTTATTGTTCAGAAACAAACCAAAGGATGGAAAACCTTTTATTTCCAACTTAAGGCCCATTCCTGAGCTCCAGACATATCTACCTTGCTGACAATTAGACAGCTCTACTAGTGCACTTGGCAGGCATTCAAACTCAACATGTTTGAAATTAAACCTATTCTTCTTTGGAAGTATGACTCCTGGTTATGTGCCAGAGTATATTCTTTCTTAGTTAACACAACCAGCATGCATTCAATTGTCTACATGAGAAACCTGGGAGCTATCTTCAAATCCCTCCTCTCTACATCATTGGACTCATCAATTAAATACAGAGCTCCTTTCATTTTACCAATTCCAATTGTTTCTTTCCTTCTCCTCTTCTATTATCTTTGCCCAAGGGTCTAGCATCCCTCACTTGAATTGCTTCAATTGCCTCCACTTTTAGCCCATCAGTTCTGTATTGTACAAACCAAAAGATACTTCTACAAGACAAATTTATCATGTCATTCTCCTGAATAAGTCTTTCCAGCTTTTTCTTATTGCTATTTCTTATTGCTTCTTAACTTAGCTTAAAAGGCAAAATGCTGTCCACTCTAGGACTCTTCCATACTCTTTATTCTATGTGCTAGGCAGGTTGTCTAATTCTTCTGGGCCTTATCACTTGATTTACCTACTGTTTGGAAGGATAGACTCATCCCATCTCTCCCTCTTCTAGCTGATTCCTACCCATCTATTAGGTTTCTGCTTAAGTATTACTTCCTCTGGAAAACCTTAGTAGACAGTATTCCTTAGCACAATATATCTTTCCTCTTACATCATTTATAATAATACATGTTTTAATTAATAATAAACTAACTTTCTGACCTACTAGATTCTAGGAAGGCTAGCATTACTTCTATCATGCCTGTTAATGTATGCTTAATGCCTAGTACACTAAGAAAATGGGAAATAATTGTGGAATGAAAGAACAATGCAGTCACCAAAATATAATATATACATATATAATGTATATATCAAGTATAAGATATGTATAAGATTAAGTATAAGATATCTATATCTTATTCTTACATAAGCTATACATATATGTATATATACTTATATAAGATATACACATGCATATATTATATACACATATACATATAATATATATACATATATTGGGATTTATAATGTAAATCCCATTATATCTACTGATACTTATTTAAGAAATACATATGTATCTTACATATATTTAAGATATACATATGTATATGTATATTTAAGACACATAGGTATATTTAAGATAAACGTATATGTACATATACATTTGTTTTCTTTTGACAACAACAGCAATCACAGTTAATATCAGAAGTGATACAGAAAAGTTAGTACTCATATAGTTTAAGGAAAATGTGAATTGCTTCAAATTTTAGATTAAGTAACCTAGCAATGTCTATTAAAATTTTTAAAAAATACTCTCTGGAGTAGTAATTTTAGCTTTGGAAATATATCATGCAGGCACAAAAGCTCCAACATATGAGAACCTATGTACAAAACATTTATGAAAGCATTGTTTGTAGTAGCCAACAAAAGAAAAATAATAACAAATAAAAATGCTATTCCTTGAAACACACATATATTCATCATTAAGGATATGGTAAATTATTATTTACATTTTATTTTGTTTTTAATTGAACCATAATTGTACAGCCAGGCTCAGTGGCACACTCCTATATTCCTACATACTCAGGAAGCTGAGGCAGGATGATTGCTTGAGCTCAGGAGTTCCAGACTAGCCCAGGAAACATAGAAAAACTCTGTTTCAAAATATAGGCAAACAACAACAAAAAATTGTAAATATTTATGGTATATAATGCCATGTTTTGATACAGGCATATATTGTGTATTAATCAAATCAAGATAATTAGCATATCGATC
Organism: Nomascus leucogenys; assembly: GCF_006542625.1. Taxonomy (NCBI): domain Eukaryota; kingdom Metazoa; phylum Chordata; class Mammalia; order Primates; family Hylobatidae; genus Nomascus; species Nomascus leucogenys. The sequence goes on along the minus strand of NC_044401.1, from coordinate 14,650,822 downwards.
ACCTCACACATTGATCATTTTTTTTAGTGAGAGCATTCAAAATCCTCTCTTCTAGCTATTTAAAAATATGCAACGCATTATTCTTAACTATAGTCACCCTACTGTAAACTGGAACACCAGAACTTATTTCTCCTATCTAACTGTAGCTTTGTATCTATTAACCAGCCTTTCCCCATCCATCCCTCTATTCTCCCTAACCTCTAGGATCTACTCCATAGTACTATGAGATCAGTTTTTTTAAATTCCACATATGAGCTAGATCACACAATACTTGTTCTTCTGTGCTTGGCCCACTTCGTGTAACATAATACCCTCTAGAATCATTTCTATTGCTGCAAATGAAAGAATTTTACTATTTTTTAATGCTGAATAGTATTCCATTGTTTATAAATACAACATTTTCTAATCCATTGAGGGACATCTGTGTTGATTCAATAACTTGGCTATTGTGAATAATGCTGCAGTAAACATGAAAGTACAAACATCTCTTTGAAATGCTGATTTCATTTCTTTTCAGCATATACCCACTAGTGGGGTTGTGGGATCATATGGTAGTTCTATTTTCAATTTTTTGAGGAACACTCATACTGTTGTTCCTAAGGACTATACTAATTTATATTCCTACCAACAGTGTACACGAGTTTTCCTTTCTCCACATCTTTACTAGCATTTATTATTTTTTGTCTTTTTGAGACTAGCCATTCTAACTGGGGTGAGATGCTACTCGGTGATTTTGATTAGAATTTTCCTTATGATTAGTGATGCTGAGGCATTTTTTAATTTATCTTTTGTCCATTTGTATGCCTTCTTTTGAGAAATGTCTTCTTTTACCACTTCATTCTGATTATTATTATTATTGCTATTGAGTTTTTTATATATTCTGGATGTTAACCTTTGTGAGTTATATAGTTTGCAAAGATTTTGTCTCATTCTATAGGTTGTCTCTTCACTCTGTTAGGAGTTTCCTTGGCTGTGCAGAGCTTTTTTATTTGATGTAATTCCATTTGCCTAATTTTGCTTTTGTTGCCTGTGCTTTTGAGGCTGTATCCAAAAAATCCCTGCTCAGACCAATGTCCTGAAGCATTTTCCCTAAGTTTTCTTTTTATTTATATAGTTTGGGGTCTTACTCATAAGTATTTACTCCATTTTGAGTTGATTTTTGTATATGGTAAGAGATAGGGGACTAGTTTAACTCTTCTTCATGTGGATATTCCATTTCCCAGCTGAAAAGACCATCCTTTCTCCAATGTGTGTTCTTGGCAATTTTGTAAAAAAAAAAAATAATAATAAGTTGGCTGTAAATGCATGAAGTTATTTCTGAATTCTCTATTCTGTCCATTGGTATAGTGTCTGTTTTCATGTCAGTACCTTGCTGTCTTGATTTCTATACCTTTGTAATACATTTTGAACACATACAAAATTCCTGAACACATACAACCTATCGAAGTTGAATCATAAAGAAACAGAAAACCCGAACAGACCAACAAAGAATAATGAGATTGAATCAGTAATAAAAATTCCCCTTAAAAAAAAAACAAACACTCAGGACCTGATTACTTCAATGCCGAATTATATCAAACATCAAAAAAACTAATACCAATTCTTCTCAAACTACTCTGAAAAAAGTGAAGAGGATGGAATTATTCCACCCTTATTCTTTGAGGCTAGCACTATCCTGATACCAAAACCATACAAGAACACACAAATAAAGAAAACTACAGACTAATATCCCTGATGAACATAGATGAAATATTCTCAGAAAAATACTAGCAAACTGAATTCAACAGCACATTAAAATGATCATCCACCATGACTAAATGAGATTAATCCCAGGATTGCAAGAATGGTTCAACATATGCAAATCAATAAACTTTACATCACATTAACAGAACCAAGGATAAAAACCATATAATCAATTAAATAGACATAGGAAAAACATTTGATAAGTTTAACACCCCTTTATGGTTAAAATCCTCAACAAATTAGGTATACAAGAAATGCACCTCAACATAATAAAGGCCATATATGACAAATCCACAGCTAATATTATACCGAATGGGGAAAAGTTAAAAGCTTTTTCTCTAAGATCTGGAACTAGACAAGGATGCCCACTTTCACCACTTTCTTTTACAGCATTGTACTGGTTGAATTATTTTTTGCACAAATTACATTATCATTATGCAGCTATCACAAACAAAAAGATGGATCAACATTTTAGACTTAGAATGATGTTTTGAGAAATGAAGCGAATAAAGCAAGTTCATATGGAAAAGAAAGTATCAACAATATAAATAACCATATAGATAAGCATACATATATAGGCATAAAGAAATGATAGAATAATATTCAAATGGTCAGCATTAGTTATCATAAAGTGTTAGGATTAAGAGGCATAAGGAATGATTATTAAATTTCCCATTATACATCTCTGTATTATTTGACTTATTACAAAAATCTAATAAGGAGGGAAATATGCATGTGAAAATAAAGTGTATTAATGACATGAAAATCATGATTATTATTTTCTAAGTATCTTGAAATATGCTATTTTTACAATATGTCTTTTAAAAGTGGAAAACATAAATAAAACAATGATATCTTACATCTCTGTTTAAGTTGGTTAAAACTGAATCTGTAAGTGTCTCTGGTCATTTGTTTGTCAAACTATTTTCATATTGCTCCATACATCTTTTCAGCTGATCAAAAATCTCAGTCCTCTGAAATCATTTCCTGACCCTTTAAGCCTCCTGCTTGATTTCCTGCCTCCTGAGCACATGTCTTCCCCTGAAGTCTCTCTTTATTAGGCATTTATTCTCTCACATGGCACATACCTAAGGGAGCAGGGATGGGGTGCAAGTTTTTATTTTCATTTTCCTTATTGTAGCTTTCTACAATTCTGCTCTCCCTCATTCACATAAAACTAGCAACAGGGAAAAGGGAAGGGAAGGGATTATTTAAGATAAAAAAACAAAACCAAAAAACACAAACAAACCTGGAGGAGACTGTTGCAGGCCAAAAGAGTGAGGGTCGTGATCAACTCAGTATACCACTGGAGGCTATATGAGTAAACAGCAAACTGTTCTCATAAATGCAGAACGTTGACAAACCGCGTCTGCTGCCCAGAAGGGTTGCTGAGGGCAGTCACGAACCAGGCGCAAGTGTTTCTTGTGATTAGGCACATCTGAAGCCTGTTAGCAATAATATGAACCTGTGATCAGTTAAGCAGCTGACCAATCGTTATTTCCTGCTCCCTGCTCTTTCTACCCAATAAGGGATGTAGAAGCTCAGGGCTGCTGCCTTTGCTCACTAGAATCAGGGAGCCCTCTTCTCATTCCCCAGACCCTTTCTTTAAAACAGTTTCTATTGTCTTAAGGTTTTATTTCTGCATTCGTCTCTCTTCGTTCAGTCTCGTAATGGCGGTCTCAAGTAGTAACAGTAGTAACTGTCATAGTGACAGTCTCAAGTTGTAACCGTGGCAGTCTGCCACAGGAGACATGTCAACATATAATTACAATAATATCCAACTACTAATAAAGGAAAATATAAAACATTCAGAGAGTACAAATAGAGGAACAAATAGTACAAGTAAAGTCAATATTTATTCTATTTAAGAGTAAAAGCTGGGCCAGGCGTGGTGGCTCACACCTGTAATTCCAGCACTTTGGGATGCCGAGGCAGGCAGATCAGGAGGTCAAGAGATGGAGACCATCCTGACCAACATGGTGAAACCTCATCTCCACTAAAAATACAAAAATTAGCTGGGCGTGGTGGCACACGCCTGTAGTCCCAGCTACTTGGGAGGCTGAGGCAGGAGAATCGCTTGAACCCATGAGGCAGAGGTTGCAGTGAGCCGAGATCACACCACTGCACTCCAGCCTGGCGACAGAGTGAGACTCTCTCTAAAAAAAAAAAAAAAAAAGAAAAGAAAAAAAAGTAAAGGCAAATACATGCATCTTAACTATCAAACTAATTGCAATGGGCAATATTTTCATTTTAAATAGCTATTTAATATATAGGTATCCATTAAGTTGAAAGAGCTAGAGTACAAAGAATATTGCAGAACAGAACTTTATTTTTTCCCACTTCTACTTAGTGCCCTCTCAAACTAACTTTGTGGAGCCTGTTCTTCCTTTCCTCTTGGATGATCTCTCTGACAGATCCCATGATTGTTCCAATTACTCTCATTAGCTCATTTATTTTAATATCTCTTGAGCACCTTTTATCTGCCAGGTGTGGGTGACACATCAGGAAACAAAGCATGAAGTATAAACAAATAATAACAAAAATGCTTTATAATATGTAAGGTGGTAACAGGTGCTGTACGGTAGTGAAGATAAAAAATGAGTTGTATATAGATCTATTTTTTTTTTTTTTTGAGATGAAGTCTTGCTCTGTTGCCCAGGCTGGAGTACAGTGGCACCATCTTGGCTCACTGCAACTTCTGCCTCCTGGGTTCACGCCATTCTCCTGCCTCAGCCTCCCGAGTAGCCAGGACTACAGGCGCCCACCACCATGCCCAGCTAAGTTTTTGTATTTTTAGTGGACAGAGGGTTTCACTGTGTTAGCCAGGATGGTCTCGATCTCCTGACCGCGTGATCCACCCACCTTGGCATCCCAAAGTGCTGGGATTACAGGCATGAGCCACCACACCCAGCCGTATATAGATCTATTTTAAATGGACTGGTCTAGGAAGATGTCTTTGAAAAGTGATGTCTGAGATTTGAAGGAGTGAGTTAGTGAGGAACCCTGAGAATATGTGAGTGGGTGAAAAACTTTCAGGACAGAGGGATCTGCAAGCGCAAGTCTCCTGGAACAGGTGTGGTGTGTTACAGAGGAGGTCAGGGAAGCTGGAGCTGCTTGAGTAGAGAAAAATGATGTCAAAACAGCATCAAGATCATGGAGGGCTTTAAAGGTTATGTTAAAAATTTTGGACATTACTGTGAAAGAAGAGGGAAGCATTTGTAGGATTTTGAGTAAAGGGCTGACATGATCTGATGTATTTTAAAAGGATCATCCTGGCTACTGTGTTGAAAAGTAGACAGTAGGAGATAAGAATTTAAATAAGGAGAGGACAATTAGAAGTCTTTTAAATTAATGCAGGGGAGAAATAATGGTGACTTAGATGAGCACATCAGTGGTGTCTATGCTGAGATATAGATTCTTGATATTACTTGCAGGTAAAGCCTGCATAATTTCCTAATAAACTGGATGTGAGATGTCAGAGAAAAACATCAAGAGTGACCTTTAGGCTATCCTGACCTGAACTCCTGAAGAACTGCTGTTACTATATTCTGAGATGGAAGAAGACCAAGAAAGAAACAGGTTTAGTGAGTAGATCACAATCAAGAGTTCAGTTCTGGTCATGTGAAGTTTAAGACCATCCAAGTGAATAAGCTGAATACAGAGTATAAACATCCAGGTGGAGTCCAGAGGAGTGGTCTAGGAGAGTCTAGGTGTCAATAGTAGTTATAAATTAAATTTAAAGTATTGGGACTGGATAAACTCTTAAGAAGTGAGTACAATTAGAGAAGACAAGTGTAAGACTCAAACCCTGAAGCACTTCAGAACTTAGAGATTAGGAATTTGGGAAAGCTACAGAGATTAGGAAGAAATAGCTAATGCTGTAGGAAGAAAACCAAAAGGGATTGTGTTCTGAAAGTCCAATGAAGAAAGAATTCAAGGAGGAATGTGGTGTATCATATGCTGGCTTTGGATAAAATAAGATACCAAGATGAGACCACCAGATCTGTGAATGTTTGGAAGTTATTTGTGACCTTGGTAGGGCAATTTTGTAGCATGATGTGGGTAAAAGCTTGGCTGCTGGCCAGGCACAGTGGCGCATGCCTGTAATCCCAGCACTTTGGGAGGCCAAGGCGGGTGGATCACAAGGTCTAGAAATCAAGACCATCCTGGCCAACATGGTGAAACCCTGTCTTTACTAAAAATACAAAAATTAGCTGGGCATGGTGGCGTGGGCCTGTAGACCTGCCTACTCGGGAGGTTGAGGCAGGAGAATTGCTTGAACCCAGGAGGTGGAGGTTGAGGTGAGATGAGATCACACCACTGCACTCCAGCCTGGCAACAGTGCAAGACACCATCTAAAAAAATAAAATAAAAGCTTGGCTGATCTAGAACTCTAAAAAGAGAGTAAGTGAACAGATACTGAAAATTCTTGGTTTTGCTGTAAAAGGAAGTGAAGTGCTCCAATCACTTTAGTTGTAAAAAAAAAAAAAAAAAAAAGTGACATTTCAATCATTAAAATGTCATTCTATGTATGATGAAAAACTTCCAGTTCTGACCTACTTTAGCCTTGAAAATGCTTCCGTGGCACAAGAGGGATGTGGGTGGCTTCTCTGTTTCCTTGACTCTCTCTTCTACGATGCCACTCCACTAATTAAGCTGCTGCTGGGTGCTTGGGGGTGGGGGTGAGAAAAGAAGAGAGGAGAAGGAAGGAGTTGTAAAGGTCAGGAGAGGTGACACTTGACCATCATTAATGTACGTTAACTCTTGTCTTTCAGCTTGGCAGGTATTTATGGCTAGCTTTAGAAAATATTTAAAATTGATTATTTTTTAAACTGCCTTGAAATGAGGCCCGTTTTTCTTTATTCAGGCAATGTACCCTCCAACTAGTCTTGTAAATAGTCTCTCACAACTCTGTTTTTGAGCAGTCTACTCCAGACAAACTGTTGAGCCCACCTTCCCACTAAGTCACTGTCTTTGGGCTAGGTTCCTTTAAGACCACATGATGGGCATGTTCCTGCGGTCATTGCCATTAAAAATCTTTGGGAAAGCAGACTTTTACTAATGCAAGCACTTCTTCTCTTCAATACATCAACAAAGCAGCCAGGCAGTCTTATGTATCTAGACTTTTCCAGGCTTGGGTCTGGGTGCCAAAGTTGTCTCTGCTACCCCGGCCATTTTCTTTGCTATATTCATTTGCCAAGGAGTAAATTATAAAGTTCTATATTTTAGAATAAACTGAATACTGATAACTTTTTTTAATGCATACTATATCAAGCACTGTTGTAGAATTTTTACTCATATTAAATACTATATTTCTCATGACATCTCTATGAGGGAGGAATTCATTTTATACACAGAGAAAGAGAAGAATAAAAAAGTTATGTTTCCGGGTGGAGCCAAGATGGCCGAATACGAACAGCTCCAGTCTCCAGCTCCCAGCCTGAGTGACACAGAAGACTGGTGATTTCTGCATTTCTGCTTGAGGTACCGGTTTCATCTCACTAGGGAGTGCCAAACAGTGGGTGCAGGACAGTCGGTGAAGCGCACTGTGCGCCAGCCGAAGCGGGGCGAGGCATTGCCTCACTCAGGAAGCGCAAGGGAGTTCCCTTTCCTAGTCAAAGAAAGGGGTAACAGACGGCACCTGGAATATCGGGTCAGTCCCACCCTAATACTGCGCTTTTCCAACGGGCCTGGAAAACGGCACACTAAGAGATTGTGTCCCGCACCTGGCTCGGAGGGTCCTATGCCCACGGAGTCTACCTGATTGCTAGCACAGCAGTCTGAAATCAAGCTGCAAGGCCGCAGCGAGGATGGGGGAGGGGCGCCCGCCATTGCCCAGGCTTGCTTAGGTAAACAAAGCAGCCAGGAAGCTCGAACTGGGTGGAGCCCACCACAGCTCAAGGAGGCCTGCCTGCCTCTGTAGGCTCCACCTCTGGGGGCAGGGCACAGACAAACAAAAAGTCAGCAGGAACCTCCTCAGAATTAAATGTCCCTGTCTGACTGACAGCTTTGAAGACAGTAGGGGTTCTCCCAGCACGCAACTGGAGATCTGAGAATGGACAGACTGCCTCCTAAAGTGGGTCCCTCACCCCTGAGCAGCCTAACTGGGAGGCACCCCCCCAGTAGGGACAGACCGACACCTCACTCGGCCGGGTACTCCTCTGAGACAAAACTTCCAGAGGAACTATCAGACAGCTGAATTTGTGGTCTCACGAAAATCCGCTGTTCTGCAGCCACTGCTGCTGATACCCAGCCAAACAGGGTCTGGAGTGGACCTCTAGTAAACTCCAACAGACCTGCAGCTGAGGGTCCTGTCTGGTAGAAGGAAAACTAACAAACAGAAAGGACATCCACACCAAAAACCCATCTGTACATCACCATCATCAAAGACCAAAAGTAGATAAAACCACAAAGATGAGGAAAAAACAGAGCACAAAAACTGGAAACTCTAAAAAGCAGAGCACCTCTCCTCCTCCAAAGGATCGCAGTTCCTCACCAGCAACAGAACAAAGCTGGATGGAGGATGACTTTGACGAGTTGAGAGAAGAAGTCTTCAGACGATCAAACTACTCCGAGCTACGGGAGGAAATTCAAAACAATAGCAAAGAAGTTAAAAACTTTGAAAAAAAATTAGAAGAATGGATAACTAGAATAACCAATGGAGAGAAGGGCTTCAAGGAGCTGATGGAGCTGAAAGCCAAGTTTCGAGAACTACGCGAAGATTGCAGAAGCCTCGGTAGCAGATGCAATCAACTGGAAGAAAGGGTATCAGTGATGGAAGATGAAATGAATGAAATGAAGAGAGAAGGGAAGTTCAGAGAAAAAAGAATAAAAAGAAATGAACAAAGCCTCCAAGAAATTTGGGACTATGCGAAAAGACCAAACCTACATCTGATTGGTGTACCTGAAAATGATGGGGAGAATGGAACCAAGTTGGAAAACGCTCTGCAAGATATTATCCAGGAGAACTTCCCCAATCTAGCAAGGCAGGCCAACATTCAGATTCAGGAAATACAGAGAACGCCACAAAGATACTCCTCAAGAAGAGCAACTCCAAGACACATAATTGTCAGATTCACCAAAGTTAAAATGAAGGAAAAAGTGTTAAGGGCAGCCAGAGAGAAAGGTCGGGTTACCCACAAAGGGAAGCCCATCAGAGTAACAGCTGATCTCTCGGCAGAAACTCTACAAGCCAGAAGAGAGTGGGGGCCGATATTCAACATTCTTAAAGAAAAGAATTTTAACCCCAGAATTTCATATCCAGCCAAACTAAGCTTAATAAGTGAAGGAGAAATAAAATACTTTACAGACAAGCAAATGCTGAGTGATTTTGTCACCACCAGGCCTACCCTAAAAGAGCTCCTGAAGGAAGCACTAAACATGGAAAGGAATAACCGGTACCAGCCACTGCAAAAACATGCCAAATTGTAAAGACCATCAAGGCTAGGAAGAAACTGCATCAACTAATGAGCAAAATAACCAACTAACATCATAATGACAGGATCAGATTCACACATAACAATATTAACGTTAAATGTAAATGGGCTAAATGCTCCAATTAAAAGACACAGACTGGCAAACTGGATAAGGAGTCAGGACCCATCAGTGTGCTGTATTCAGGAAACCCATCTCACGTGCAGAGACACACATAGACTCAAAATAAAGGGATGGAGGAAGATCTATCAAGCAAATGAAAAACAAAAAAAGGCAGGGGTTGCAATCCTAGTCTCTGATAAAATAGACTTTAAACCAACAAAGATCAAAAGAGACAAAGAAGGCCATTACATAATGGTAAAGGGATCAATTCAACAAGACGAGCTAACTATCCTAAATATATATGCACCCAACACAGGAGCACGAGATTCATAAAGCAAGTCCTGAGGGACCTACAAAGGGACTTAAACTCCCACACAATAATAATGGGAGATTTTAACACCCCACTGTCAACATTAGACAGATCAACCAGACAGAAAGTTAACAAGGATATCCAGGAATTGAACTCAGCTCTGCTCAAAGTGGACCTAATAGACATCTACAGAACTCTCCACCCCAAATCAACAGAATATACATTTTTTTCAGCACCACACCACACCTATTCCAAAATTGACCACATAGTTGGAAGTAAAGCTCTCCTCAGCAAATGTAAAAGAACAGAAATTATAACAAACTGTCTCTCAGACCACAGTTCAATCAAACTAGAACTCAGGATTAAGAAACTCACTCAAAACTGCTCAACTACATGGAAACTGAACAACCTGCTCCTGAATGACTATTGGGTACATAATGAAATGAAGGCAGAAATAAAGATGTTCTTTGAAACCAATGAGAACAAAGACACAACATACCAGAATCTCTGGGACACGTTCAAAGCAGTGTGTAGAGGGAAATTTATAGCACTAAATGCCCACAAGAGAAAGCAGGAAAGATCCAAAATTGACACCCTAACATCACATTTAAAAGAACTAGAAAAGCAAGAGCAAACACATTCAAAAGCTAGCAGAAGGCTAGAAATAACTAAAATCAGAGCACAACTGAAGGAAATAGAGACACAAAAAACCCTTCAAAAAATTAATGAATCCAGGAGCTGGTTTTCTGAAAAGATCAACAAAATTGATAGACCACTAGCAAGACTAATAAAGAAGAAAAAAGAGAAGAATCAAATAGATGCAATAAAAAATGCAAAAGGGGATATCACCACCGATCCCACAGAAATACAATCTACCATCAGAGAATACTACAAACACCTCTATGCAAATAAACCAGAAAATCTAGAAGAAATGGATAAATTCCTCTACAAATACACCCTCCCAAGACTAAATCAGGAAGAAGTTGAATCTCTGAATAGACCAATAACAGGCTCTGAAATTGTGGCCATAATCAATAGCTTACCAACCAAAAAGAGTCCAGGACCTGATGGATTCACAGCCGAATTCTACCAGAGGTACAAGGAGGAACTGGTACCATTCCTTCTGAAACTATTCCAATCGATAGAAAAAGAGGGAATCCTCCCTAACACATTTTATGAAGCCAGCATTGTCCTGATACCAAAGCCTGGCAGAGACATAACCAAAAAAGAGAATTTCAGACCAATATCCTTGATGAACATTGATGCAAAAATCCTCAATAAAATACTGGCAAACCGAATCCAGCAGCACATCAAAAAGCTTATCCACCATGATCAAGTGGGCTTCATCCCTGGGATGCAAGGCTGGTTCAACATACGCAAATGAATCAATGTAATCTAGCATATAAACAGAACCAAAGACAAAAACCACATGATTATCTCAATAGATGCAGAAAAGGCCTTGACAAAATTCAACAACCCTTCATGCTAAAAACTCTCAATAAATTAGGTATTGATGGGACGTATCTCAAAATAATAAGAGCTATCTATGACAAACCCACAGCCAATATCATACTGAATGGGCAAAAACTGGAAGCATTCCCTCTGACAACTGGCACAAGACAGGGATGCCCTCTCTCACCGCTCCTATTCAACATAGTGCTGGAAGTTCTGGCCAGGGCAATCAGGCAGGAGAAGGAAATAAAGGGTATTCAATTAGGAAAAGAGGAAGTCAAATTGTCCCTGTTTGCAGATGACATGATTGTATATTTAGAAAACCCCATTGTCTCAGCCCAAAATCTCCTTAAGCTGATTAGCAACTTCAGCAAAGTCTCAGGATACAAAATCAATGTACAAAAATCACAAGCATTCTTGTACACCAATCACAGACAAACAGAGAGCCAAATCACGAGTGAACTCCCATTCTCAATTGCTTCAAAGAGAATAAAATACCTAGGAATCCAACTTACAAGGGATGTGAAGGACCTCTTCAAGGAGAACTACAAACCACTGCTCAATGAAATAAAAGAGGATACAAACAAATGGAAGAACATTCCATGCTCATGGGTTGGAAGAATCAATATCGTGAAAATGGCCACACTGCCCAAGGTAATTTATAGATTCAATGCCATGCCCATCAAGCTCCCAATGACTTTCTTCACAGAATTGAAAAAAACTACTTTCAAGTTCATATGGAACCAAAAAAGAGCCCGCATCACCAAGTCAATCCTAAGCCAAAAGAACAAAGCTGGAGGCATCACGCTACCTGACTTCAAACTATACTACAAGGCTACAGTAACCAAAACAGCATGGTACTGGTACCACAACAGAGACATAGATCAATGGAACAGAACAGAGCCCTCAGAAATGATGCCGCATATCTACAACTATCTGATCTTTGACAAACCTGAGAAAAACAAGAAATGGGGAAAGGATTCCCTATTTAATAAATGGTGCTGGGAAAACTGGCTAGCCATATGTAGAAAGCTGAAACTGGATCCCTTCCTTACACCTTATACAAAAATTAATTCAAGATGGATTAAAGACTTAAATGTTAGACCTAAAACCATTGAAATCCTACAAGAAAACCTAGGCAATACCATTCAGGACATAGGCGTGAGCAAGGACTTCATGTCTAAAACACCAAAAGCAATGGCAACAAAAGCCAAAATTGACAAATGGGATCTAATTAAACTAAAGAGCTTCTGCACAGCAAAAGAAACTACCATCAGAGTGAACAGGCAACCTACAGAATGGGAGAAAGTTTTTGCAACCTACTCATCTGAGAAAGGGCTAATATCCAGAATCTACAATGAACTCAAACAAATTTACAAGAAAAAAACAAACAACCCCATCAAAAAGTGGGCAAAGGACATGAACAGACACTTCTCAAAAGAAGACATTTATGCAGCCAAAAAACACATGAAGAAATGCTCATCATCACTGGCCATCAGAGAAATGCAAATCAAAACCACAATGAGATACCATCTCACACCAGTTAGAATGGCCATCATTAAAAAAGCAGGAAACAGGTGCTGGAGAGGATGTGGAGAAATAGGAACACTTTTACACTGTTGGTGGGACTGTAAACTAGTTCAACCATTGTGGAAGTCAGTGTGGCAATTCCTCAGGGATCTAGAACTAGAAATCCCATTTGACCCAGCCATCCCATTACTGGGTATATACCCAGAGGCTATAAATCATGCTGCTATAAAGACACATGCACACATATGTTTATTGCGGCACTATTCACAATAGCAAAGACTTGGAACCAACCCAAATGTCCAACAACGATAGACTGGATTAAGAAAATGTGGCACATATACACCATGGAATACTATGCAGCCATAAAAAATGATGAGTTCATGTCCTTTGTAGGGACATGGATGAAACTGGAAAACATCATTCTCAGTAAACTATCGCAAGGACAAAAAACCAAACACTGCATGTTCTCACTCATAGTTGGGAATTGAACAATGAGAACTCATGGACACAGGAAGGGGAAGATCACACTCCGGGGACTGTTGTGGGGTGGGGGGGGAGGGGAGGGGGGAGGGACAGCATTAGGAGATATACCTAATGCTAAATGACGAGTTAATGGGTGCAGGAAATCAACATGGGCACATGGATACATATGTAACAAATCTGCACATTGCGTACCCTAAAACCTAAAGTATAATAAAAAATAAATAAATAAATAAAAATAAAGGTACAGTAACATTTCATGGCCTGTTAGGAGCAGGCAACACAGCAGGAGGTGAGTGGTGAGTGAGGAAGTATCCATGCCTGAGCTCCTGTCAGATCAGCAGCAGCCCTAGATTCTCAGAGGAGCACAAACCCTATTTTGAACTGCACATGCGAGGGATCTAGGTTGTACACTCCTTATGAGAATCTACTGCCTCTGAAACCATCCCCACCCCTACCTTCCGTGGAAAAACTGTATTCTAGAAAACTGGTCCCTGGTGCCTTAAAGGTTGGGGACTGCTGCTTTAAAGAGTTATATTGGAAGGGCATGACAACTTTTATAAAAAATTGAAAAGTGGGAGTTGAACAATGAGAACACATGGATACAGGGAGGGGAACATCACACGCCAGGGCCTGTCACAGGGTTGTGGGGTAAGGAAGGGATAGCATTAGGAGAAATACCTGATGTAGATGACTGGTTGATGGATGCAGCAAACCACCATGGCACATGTATACCTATGTAACAAACCTGCATGTTCTGCACATGTATCCCAGAACTTAAAGTATAATAAAAATAAAATAAATTTCTTAATTAAAAAAAATTCAAAAGGACATATTCTAGACAAATGCGTAAGCAAAGGCCAAACATGATCTATCAATTATTTAGAGAGGTGGGATATACAAAGAACGTCTACCCACTGAGTCATAACTAATTTCTAGACCACAATTACAGTGATAATCACCAGCCCATTAGTGGATAAAAGATGTATCACTTGTGTCCTTCATTGTATAACTGCATACTTAACTGTACCTGGTTCTCATTACAGCATTCTCAGAAAAACCTTTTATCATCTTTTATATATCCAGACAGGAACTGACCACATTCTATCTATTCAGAGTCAAGATTATGGTGCCCCAGCTGGAAGGAATCAGGCACTATATCTTCCCTAGCAAACTATCTAATTGGAAGCTACCTATGTCAGATGCAAGTGGTATCAATACTTACTTCCTCAAGTAAATGATACACTGCTGTTGTTTAAAGAAGCTGGACTCTGTTGCTTCAGAACTTGTTGGAAACCATCCAAACAAAACCAAGTTTATCAAAGGTCAAACTAATGTCTTTATGCCCCAGCCCATAGCATACTCAAGGCACTCTGGAAACAGATGAGTGACCTCCTCATAAGCCTGCAAACAGACTGAGCTTTTCTCCATTGCCTCACTGAGTATCCTCCATGCCTAAGTCATACTCATCCATTAAGGATCATCACATTCCACTTCCTTAAAGAAGTCCTCCTTGGCCACTCAAAGCTTCATTGGTCTCTCCTTTCACTGAAACTTTTTGAGCAAGTATTGTTTGCACTATAATTGCAGTATTTAATCAGATACTGTCTTGTTTTTAATACTACGGCATTTTCTGAAAATAATTTGAAAATCTCACTACCAAAGGGTTTTTCAAATAAGGGATTGGGTTCTAGGTTTTTAAATAATATGGTTATGGTTTTAATTTATGGTTCGTTGTCAGAAGCCCGACTGTTTCCTGATCTTACCAGGACAATTACTCCTTAGAATACTGCGAATCAGGATAACCACCTCTGAAGAAGCTGGTACTCCCTGGCAGCCCATTAGCTATCCCATTCTGACACACTCACCACTTACACCCGCTCCTCACTTGCCAGCTTGCATTCCTGACTTCAGCTTCTCTCTTCCACTCACTGGCCCAGACATTGCCTTTTCTCTTGGGTGTAGGTAACTGCCTCTGCTTCAGGCTCCGCTCTCCTCATTTAAGGCTAAGTTTCAGCCTGCCCAAATTAGGTGTGTACCCAGCAGACACTCCTAGGGTAGCCAGCTCTTGGCTGCTGTTCTAACCTCCTCCTTACTGATAACCTTGGTTCACCTGGCTGCTGTTCTAACCTCCTTATTGATAACCTTGGTTCACCTGGCCGCTATTCTAACCTCCTCCTTACTGATAACCTTGGTTCACCTGGCTGCTAGTCTAACCTCTTCCTTATTGATAACCTTGGTTCACCTGGCTGCTATTCTAACGCCCTCCTTACTGATAACGTTGGTTCACCTGGCATCTACAGGCCATTTGGCAGCTCTCTGCTGTCCCCTCCTGGCAATTTGTGGCATGATGTCATATCACTCAAGGAACTCAGCCTTCAGTCTTAACTCTAGTTAAATCTGTGGATTTGTTATTTCAGGTGACAAATGGTTGCTTAATATCACAGGAGAGGAGATGTTTTAAGTTTACTGTTTCTTTAGTCTCCACTTGCCTATCCCACATTCAGCGACTTACAAGCAGCCAGCCCTGCCTTTATTAGATACTAGTAGATCTAAAAGTTTCTCCGAAAAAGCCAGTTATCTATACCAGACTGATATATACATATCCATGTATATAATAAAAGGAAATGGGAAACGTAAAAAAAAAAAAAAAGTTATGTTTCCAAAGTCACAGAACTACCAAGTGACAAGCCCAGGATTTAAACTTAGTCTGCTGATGGAGTCTATACTCTTAGCCAAAATTTTTCTCTGTAACAAAGAAACTGAGACTAAAATCCACACAACTCCTAACTGTCATTAAGGATGGGAAAACTAACATTCTGAATTTAGATTCTGTATTTGTTACATTATGCGATGGCATTAGTTTAAAGAAGACTTTGGTCTTTAGTATTACAGTGGTGCAAAAGTAATCATGGTTTTCACCATGATTTTTACTAGCAAAAATTGCAATTACTTTTGCACCAACCTAATAATACCAATGTTGCCATTTGATAGATATCTTTAGTGCTATCTGTTGTTCTTTTGTAGCAACAGAACTTGGGAGTAACATCAGGAAGAGGAAATTGTTCTTGAAATTTTCCATAATGAGCCATATGATGGGAACATCATGAAGGTAATGACCTTTCCTCACATCTACACATTTTGAAGATTCAGAATCTCCCTATGGAAGAACTAGCTACGAAGTCAATATTCTGGACGGCACTGAGTTTCATGATACAAAGTACAGGGGAAAAAAATTAGTTGTATCAGGGAGCGCATTCAAGGGAAACATTTTCTTTATTTTCTTCTCACAACAAAGGAGAAAGGAAATGCTAGAGGGAAAAAAAGCACTTAAGAATATGGATTATATATACATATAGTCTCTTAAAATCAGAATAAATTCTCAAGGTTGGTTTGGTTGATTTCCTAGATTTTTAACTTTTTCATATTTTAGGTAAACGCCTATTAATATTGAGAGTGCAAGTGTAATAAGCAAGATGTTTACCCCTTAAATCCATTTTTATTTTATAATTCTATGATATACTGTATATTTTACAAAATTAAGAAAAATATACATTAAAATAGAGAAATATTGAAATATAGCACTTTTATATGGAATCTAAATTCAAAAAATCAAAATGTCACATGAGTCATCTCAAAGGCTAGCATTATACTGAAATCTTACATGCTTTAGCAAAAACACAGCTTGGCATTAAGCCATTTACTGGAGGGGTGTGAAATGGTACTTCTGTAGGAAATGCTGCCAATGTTATTAATGACCTATCCCAAAAAGTAAGCAAGCAGAGAGAAACAAAGTCAATTCAGTTATCTTAATTCAAACCTTAGAAGTTTATGCTAAAAATCCATAACCAGAAATGATTTTCAAAGAGGAAAAATGTGAACATCTTTTCTTGTAGAAAATCTCTCTAGATCAACATCACTGTCAGAGTCACCTGGACAGTTAATTCAAAATGCAAAATGTCATTACCCATTCCTAGAAAATCTGATTCTTGAGTCCATGGTGGAATCAAGCTGCTTCCTGGTTGATTCTAATTCTGATTCCTACTGAAGCCATCTGGTAACTAAAACGGATACTCCCTAACCTCAGTCGTTGTACTGTATACATGGATACTATGCAAGGATTTGATAACATCATTTACCTTATAGTTAAATAATTTTTAGATATATGGATACATAAGTAGAAAAACAGACAGAAAGGAGATACAATCTTACATATCCATCTTACGATAGATGGAAATATTTAATTAGCAATTTCATAGTTTTACATGTATATATTCACAATTTTGGATTGCAAACTAAAACACCATTAAAATTCAGAATATGCTTCTCCCATAAAATATTGCTGTATAAATGATTTATATTTAACAATTCAAAAAATAATGTTTCGGAGCATAAATATTTGCAATGAGATATTATCAAAGAGCATGCTGTTAACTATAAGAATACAGCATAGTAGGCCAGGCACAGTGGCTCACGCCTGTAATCCCAGCTTTGGGAGGCCGAGGTGGGCGGATCACGAGCTCCCATCCTGGCTAACAAAGTGAAACACTGTCTCTACTAAAAATACAAAAAATTGGCCTGGCATGGTGGCAGGGATTAGAATCCCAGCTACTCGGGAGGCTGAGGTAGGAGAATGGCATGAACCTGGGAGGCGAAGCTTGCAGTAAGCCAAGATGGCACCACTGCGCTCCAGCCTGGGCAACATAGTGAGACTCCATCTCAAAAAAAAAAAAAAAAGATACAGCATAGTAAAGAATCTCAATATTAATATGCATAGTAAATAACATTTTTTCTGTAAAGTCATAAGCAGACATGGAGAACATGGAGACTAAGAAATCAACCTGGTATTTGAAATGTACAATGAGTCTTGAATAATGAAAACTGATTTCAAAATTTGGAGATCTGGTCAGGATGCTGTAGAGAGACGGGGTATTTTGGCAGATGGCAAGTATAAATTGAAATGTAATCTCAGCACCTGAACTTCTGTGGAATCACACATTAGCTAAAACTCAACTATAAAATCTAATTACATTTCTTTTGAAACCTTCTTTTAAAATGTTGATCAGTTATTAATAATTTAATATGTGTAACTACTAGGAATACTAGGCAAAGACTCAGTGCAGTAAAACTAACTATAAAGTGTGTGTGGCTCATCTGTTCAGCCATCACGCTCAAGAAAATGTGCTCAAGTTCATTTGTGACTAACTGGAAAAATTCTCATTACAAAACAAAAGCTCCAAACTGAAAAATGTGCTTAACTGTCTCTTAACTGGACTCGATTGCTTCTCTGCCATGAAATCTTTTTTTTTTTTTTTTAAGCAAAACGTTGCTGGATCATTTTCTTTTACTGTTATGCTTAAGAATAAAAACACATAAAACTGATCAATATGGCAATCAAGTTAATTCAATAAGACACTTTTTTATTTGTTTACCACCTGTAAGTGCCACAGAGTCTACCACTACAGGAAAAGACAATAGAGGAGGAACCTCTGAGGTAAGGTTTGAGTTAATTTGCTATATTTACAGTTTCTTTAGAAAAATGTCCTTTGGTTTGTAGACACAGTTTATATACCGTTAGTTGAAGCTGTGTATAGTTATACAGGGCAGAAATGTCTCCTTTAAGGTTAACGTCGTTTTACACTTACAATGTGACTTCTTTATTTGAAATGTGGCTAGTTTCATCCAGTCTAAGTTGGAGATACGTATCATTGTCTCTTTTTGCCTCAGGACAGTACTGGAAATGAGATGTTTCATTTCAATGCATTTTTCTCAGTTGAAACTGTGTAAATAAATAGATTGGGAAAGATTTAATAAAATCATCAATAGCCTGGAGCCAGCTAGTGGCTCTGTGCTAAACATTTGGCATAATCAACTGTCTAAGAGATTGAAAGTCCTAGGTACTGGGATTTAAGGTTATCCTGAGCTCAGACAGGTGAGCATCTAGAAAGGGGTTGACACAGAATCTTCATCTACACAAGCTAGATCAAATGAAGTAATAAGTGATCCAGGGCATTTTAATCAATACAAATAAGCCATTTGAGAATGGTGTGAACCCAGGAGGCGGAGGTTGCAGTGAGCTGAGATTGTGCCACTGCACTTAAGCCTGGGCGGTAGAGCGAGACTCCGTCTCAAAAAAAAAAAAAAGAAATTATGTCCAAATTTTTATTCATTCTCACATATTTTCAATATCTAAAATGACGCAGAGAGGAGTCCTTCCAACTTGGCTAGTTTATTGTTATCAGTGATGGCATCAGTTCATGTGGTTTTAACAAGGCAATCACATAGGCACAAATAATTGTGTTTTGCTAAAAAATAATTAAATAGGGCAAAAATATTGATTTAACTAACTCAACTGAACTTCAGGGTATTTCACAATACCAACTGGATGGGAAACTGTTTCTGAGTGCCTGCCCTTTGACAGGTTCCACTCCACTTCGTGAGAAAAAATAATTTCATTTTGCCAATTCTTTAAGATAAATGTGGGCAGGCAGAGGCGCTTATAGAAAAAGCTCTAATCAGAACACTTTACAGGAGTCTGTGAATCAGACAGGTGACTTTTGCTACAGGTGAGAATGTATTGCTTAGAATATGAAAACATGTTAAGTCAGCTGGAACTCTTAAATATTTAAGGTTCATTAAAAGTTTGGCTTCATAAACTAAACAACATATAAAATGTAGATTCAGTTAGGTATGGGAGAGAAAAATGAAGTGTTGACATAAAGACAAAGAAGTGTATTGAGACTAAATTAACCTAACATCATTTTTCACCTGGTTATCCAATCCAGATTGCATCTCCTAGTTAACAAGAGCTTCATTTTAGCCTCTTGGAGCCAGGAGATTGCAACAATCCAGAAAAAAAAAAAATGGCTTTTGCCCATTTAGGAATGTTTTGACTCACCACAGCTGAGCAATCAGAAAGTCACTTGGTTAAGTAGCAGCTTTGGGCTGGTCCTCGTGCAGTGGTGTTTACAACTAATTGATCACAACCGGTTACAGATTTCCTTGTTCCTTTTCCACTCCCACTGCTTCATTTGACTGGCCTTTAAAAGGAAAAAAGGAGGTTTGATTTTCAGTATTGTGACACATTAATAGATTAATGTCATAATTCTTCAGAAAATTTTAAAAATTAGATTTCAATCAGGAAAGAAAAGCTAGAAAACCCAAAACTAAACCAAGACTACATCAAATGTGCTGATGTAAACCTACCTGTGGGGTTTCTGTGCTCTTTTAGGTATCTTCCAATTTTTTTTTTACTTTGAAATGTTTGTCTAATTTAAAAGATAGATTATTGCTAAAAATTAATAAACCAGCATATTAATCATAACTCTATAATATTCTTCTGATTAGCCACTGAACAAAATTTCTTCTCCTTTTGCTCACCTCATGCTACCCACCACAGTATAGACAAATTCCAAGTCAGAATCACATCTCACTAGAATCTAGTGTTGATGAGCTCCCAAAATGACAGAAAGGAAAGGGATTTTCCTTCCCTCTTAGTTTAGTCGATCTCTAAGGCAGATGGTTAATTCATTGCACCTGTAACCAATTAGCCATTCAAAACAACTGATTCTTCACAGTAAATTGTTGCCTTGCCAATCTGAGAAGCAGGTGCATATTCAATGGCTAAATTGCCAAGTGGTTGGATACACAAGATGAAATCATCCAAATACAAAATTCTGTTAGATAAATGTGTGGAAAAATATGATCAGTTATAATAATTCCATTCTAAATTAAGAATTTAATTATTTCAAGTTTTGAATCACAGCTCTGAGAATTTTATTTTTTTGATTCTGATATTTGGCTACTGAATTAAGCAGATGTTTTTTCAATGAAAATTAACTTTTTAAAAAAACAAGACTTAGAATTTTATTTTCTTTCTAGAAACAATGGGTTTTGATTATAATAAACATATTAACACATATTTCATTATACAGTAATTCATTTAATGCATCTGCTTTAAAATGGATACCTTTATATGAAAGATTTAACTTCCAGCCAAGGCACATAGTTAATTTTATTGAACTGAGTACAGTGTAGCCACTCTTATTTTGTAGAATGAAAATCTATGTGGCTTATTTTATTACTATAGTGCTAATATTATAAACTTCATAGACCTGAACTATTTTATCCTAGAAAATTATTCAATAGAAAATTATTCAATAAAAAATTCCATCTTTCTCACGTATGTTTTTTGAATACATGGAAAGGGTCCATTGACACTTTTTCTGGGCCGCCACTTGTCTACACAATCCAATCTAAATTTCCCAAATTCTGTCCGCATTTTCCATCAGAATTGCTTGATGGTAAGTGTATCAGTCCATTTTCACACTGCCTGAGACTGGGTAATTTATAAACAAAAGAGGTTTAATTGACTCGCAGTTCCTCACGGCTGGGAAGGCCTCAGGAAATGTACAATCACGGTGGAAGGCAAAGGGAAAGCAGGTACCTTCTTCACCAGGCAGCAGGAGAGGGAGAGAGCGCAGGGAAACTGCCACTTATAAAACCATCAGATCTCATGAGAACTCACGCACTATCATGAGAACAGCATGGGGGAAAACAACCCTTATGATCCAATCACCTCCCACCAGGACCTCCCTCAACATGTGGGGATTACAGTTCAATATGAGATTTGGGTGGCAACACAGAGCCAAAACATATCAGTAAGGAATCACTTTCAAGAAGAGTATCAGACCCTGTTTAGTTGGCACCAGGATCTTATTCATACCTTCCCATCTCAGGAATTGGCCTGGAGGGTATTTATATGGGTAGACCATGGTCACATTCCTGTAACAAATAAGAACTCTTCAAACAGTTCAACCAAAACCCTGTTTGTAGAGGGAGGAGATACTATATGAAAGGTAACCAAACTCTAACTGGATAATTCAGGTAGCATCACTATCCTACTATCCTATCTCAAAACCCAGGATAGACACATGGGAGGCATCTTTAAATTAATCCCTCCCTTTCCACATCTCACATATCTCCTATCCTTTGGATACTATTTTCCACGTTTCTGGTGTTTTCATTCTTATAGCCATTTTTCTTATGCCTTTTTTCCCAACTGATTTATTGAAAATATTCACACATCTCTTTACTTATTTACCCCATAAATATGGACCAAATATCCAGCAAGGGCCAGGAATGAGAAAGAAAATAGAGAATGGAGAATGGTGAATAAGGCAGACATGTTAAATGTTTTAATGGAGTGGACAATCCAAGGCAGATATGGACAAATACCTTGATAATTATCATTTTGTCCTAATCCACACCTGAGAATTAGGAAGGCTTCCTGGGATAAGTGAATGTCAAAACCAAGACCTGGTGCTGAACCCCTTCTGTAATTAAGCACACAGATCGGAAATAATTTTCCAGGCAGTGGGAATTCTGTTTCTTGTCTCTTCACTCTCAATGCCAACCTCCACAGTGCTTACAAAATTTTGTCTTCAAGAATACTTCCGGTCACCGTCATCCTCTCTTTGAAGATTCCCCATTGTCTACTGAAGAAATTACAAACCTGAGATTAAATTTCCAGTATCATTTTTTTCAACAAAGAACCTATAGTTCTATTTCACTGTAGTATCAACTCTTTGCTGAACAACAGGAACAGTTAGCCTACTTTCTTTTGAAGCTTATTCTAGCAACTTATACTGGAAAATTCCCACTTACCATCTAAATTTCTGTTAAAATATTATCTTCTCTGAAAGCTTTCCCTTACCCCTCCATTCAGGCTTCATTGCTTATTTTTCTGATATTCCACATCCTTTGCTCCTCTATTATATAGCACCTATTTTATTCTGCTCCATATGTTAGTTTTTCTTTATCGGAGAAACCTAGGCTGTACTAGCTATATAAATACCCCCATCCCACTCCTCTAGGCTTCCTAGTTTCACATCCCAGTCTACAAAGACTTCATTCCTGTGACTTTGCCGCCACAGTGAAAATGGAATTGCCCACAATTTCCTGTCTCCCACCAAGTAGCAGGGACAACTTGAAACCAGACACCTGCAATGATATTCCTCACTAAGCTCCCCTTCAGCATCTAGAATTTGACCTTGAAGATATGTTATTTCTATTCTCTTCCCCAGCGCCCTGAGTCTCCTAGCATCCCCTTTTGTCCCCGCTCTCTAGTATTTCTGATGAACTCCCATCAAGAATCACAGCTCCTCTGCCAGAAATGGAGGAAAACTTTCCTCCAAATATAATAGTTTTCACAGAGATGGACTTATCTATAAGAGATTATAGAGTTTTGAAAAAATCCCCCAAAATGCATTGCTTTTTGAGGTTTAAAGCTCCACTAGATAAGAAACTCATACCAGGCTAAGGGAAACTGGGCTTTTTCTAACATTCTTCTGCTCTTAGAAGAATGGTCCCTTAGAAATTCCTTGACATTTAGGATTGTTACTGAGAACCCTCCCCAGGGGTTGCATGGATGCCCTGCATTTCAACCTTGGATAAGGTGTTAATATTCAAAAATAGCATTTGAGACCAGCCTGAACAACATAGTGAAACCCCTTCTCTACTAAAAATACAAAAAAAAAACTAGCATGGCAGTGGGCACCTGTAATCCCAGCTACTAGGGAGGCTGAGGCAGGAGAATCACTTGAACCCGGGAGGCAAAGTTTGCAGTAAGCCGAGATCATGCCATTGCACCTCCAGCCTGCTCAAGAAGAGCGCAACTCCATCTCAAAAAAAAAAAAAAAAAAAAAGAAAATAGCTAACTCTTAGTCATAATATCTCTTTTATAGTTGCCCTAAGAAATATGACATGCCTTTTTGTAACTCAAACCCCTGGGAATTTTGTGACTCTTGATACCCCAAAACCATGGACATAGGCTCTGGTTACACACATCTTTCTCTGCAACTAGATTATGCCGGATTCTATTTTGCAAGTGCCTTTACCCAATGGAAATCTTGCCTATGATGGTGCTTTGTGCACATTAGACACCTAATAAATGCATACTCAATTGAATTGCCCAGGAAAAAGGCATATGGCACAGATGACTAAAAAGTGAAAATCCTCTACAACATACTACATTACCATTTAAGGGGGAAAAATCTTTTTAATGTACACGGTGACAAGTTTATGTCCTGAAACATGAGACCTGATTAGCTTTTTTATATTTTAGCTCTCATAACTACCAGTTTTGTTGCTGGTCATAAAATTATCCAGCTCATTTTGAAATTCAGCTGCGAAATAGGACCTTTCGATCTCCTGTGATTATACCAGTTTATATGAACATATGACTCCATGTTAGGGATCTTACTCAAATTAGGGTTTGGGAACCTTAGGAGGTATATTGAAGAAGTCTCTTTTGAGATCTCAGGGCCGGGAACTCGTTGGGCATATCTGGCAGTGGTAACAGCAAAAAGCGGAGTGTTTTGCCTGGATGGCATCATGTTGGCTGAGATTTTTTAGTCATGATAGCAAATCATGGATTCGGTTTTTATATCTCAGTGTTAGTATCTTAGTATCAGTTTTCTATGTCAGTCTTCATAGTCTTGGGCTGTACCCCAGAACAGTTGTTCACAAATACCTGTCATTCACTAAGAACACAGGGGAACAACTTGAAACAATTTTTTTGATAAATACCTGTTGAGCAATTACTAGGGGTTCTGGGGTTATTCCGTAGATAAGAAACTAGCAGCAACACTCTCGTATTGAAATAAAAGGAAAACACAAAGACTTTTAACAGACCGTGGAAGGGCTGACATATCTCAGATCTTCTTCTTGCCTAATTTGCTGCTATGAGATCTGTGATCCATTGAGAGAAAATTAAGCACTGGGAGATATTCACAGCCGGGAAATGTCTGAGCAAATGATTGTAGTCCTGATGCTCCTACCCTGCACAAATATGATTTTATTTGCTTCCTTGCTTATCTACATTTTCAGCATCACTTCTGCTCAGGATAACAACACTCCAGCTATATGAAAAATAATATGGACACTAAGCAATTTTTTCCTCATATAAAGGTAATTACTTTAGGCGTGTTTTTATTTTGTTTATTTTAATTTAGACATCATTCATGTCTTGTATTTTTAGGTACATGAGCTATCTCACGGGTAAATCACCGGCAACTCAGGATTACAGAGCAGACACACATGCACTCTTGTATGTGCACACACACGAGCATCAGTTGTTTTATCATTGCAAATAGCTCTTCGTTATGCACAACCTGTCCTCTTCCTCATTTTCCCAATTATGCAGGCTTCCTTGCCACATACTTATTAGAAACATTTAGAAATACAAGGGTTTTCATTGGATCTCTCTATGAGAGATTCCCTATCATTGATCTGATCAATGACTGGAAGAGAACGCAGAGTGTCAGGGGGTCTGGATCATGGAGGAGTCTAGTAGTTGTAGGAGGGCTGGGAATTGTGGTTAAGGCTAATGTGGATTCCGGCACCTCTAGGCATTGGTCCAGAGGACAGAGTCTTCACTGGATTGGTCCACCCACCGACACATAAAGTCATGTGGTAGAAATTTGTCACATTAGCTTAGGTTTAAAAAAAAAAAAAAAAACAAAACTGCAGCCTTCTTACAGACATAACAGGAAAGGAAATCTCCAATATGTGACTTTTCAAAATTCTGCCTGCCCTGCCTTCCTTACTGCACAATCTCTTAAGTAAGAGTAAGAGCCTAGTTTTATGCCTTAGTCTAGTTGCAGTAAAATGATAGCTAATTGGAGGAAATGATACTTATTTAACATTTGCTAAATCTGTGAAACAGACCTATCTGCCATCTTTATAGTGAAATGGTACAAAAACAATGTCATACATTGGTCATGTATCATTGCATCTGGGTTCTTGTCTCTTGTAAATTCTTCCACCCTCTAGTATTCTGTCTTTCTGAGCTTCAAAAAAGTACACAAATTTTTATAATTAGAGGACTTCGGGTAGGTCAGGGTCTTTATAAATATACTGAGGTGGACTTATCTCAGGTTTCCTTGCAGAGTTTATTTTCAGACTTCTTGGGCATGAAACAAAAACAGACAGGAAGCCTCACAGATAGATTTTGCATCAGACAAAATATTTTTGAAATATGAACTAGATCATCTCTTTTTTCAAAGGTGGAGAATGTCTATCTCTCTTTTATTTGTTGATTTTCTAGTTTGCGGTAGTTGGGAGACTTCCTTATATTTCAAGTCCCTCAGGACTTTTCCTGCTGGTTGAAGAAACTCATGTGAAAATGGACATTTACTAATAGGTGAGCACTAAATTGTCTATGAAAACACAGATTATAGCTCTATTTTTACTGTTATAAAAGCATAAAAGCATGCTTCATGGAGAACCTTGAATTTATATGGAAGGAGAAGAATACGGAGTTTTCATAAATTTATTTTTTGCAGTTATCTCCCTTTACCTTTGTAAAGTGGAAAACTAAGCTCCTTTTGTATCAACTTGGTATTTATTGACATATTAATACTTAAACACTAAGAATAATAACTGAGATGGAGAAAGAGAATGAGAGAGAGAGACAGACACAGTGAATCAAAATCTTTTCTACCCATATATATTAATCAAAATATGCTAGGTGTGGTAACAAAAAATAATCTTGTGGTTTTCCACAGCAATGATTATTGTATAGATAGATTCTGCTATATGTCCAGCATAATCTCTGCCTACTTGCAGTTAGGAGCTTCACCACCCTGTAGCTGCACCATCTGCAACACTGAGCTTCCTTGAGCAATAAACAAGAGCAGACTGTTGGAGGCCTCATCCTACCAATTCAACGCTATGGCCTGTAAGTGACAAAGACCACTTCTACTGACAGCCTTTGGCTGTCAGAAATTGGCCACATGGATAAGATTAGATGCAAGAATAAATTACGTTTATCCTCTTATTTGCCCAGAAAGAGAAGTAAAAGAAATATGGGTAAGCACTCCCACTCCCACATCATCTACCTCTGTGTTTCTCAAATTAAATTTTCTTGTCCAGAGTCAATTTTTTTTTTTTTAGTCAGTAAGGAGATCAGGGTAGGGAAGTGGAGACATTATCAGGGGAAGGAGCTAGTTGGGGTGGTCTCAAGCAGTTTTTTTATATCTCAGAAATGGTGGTAGAATTAAAATCACCAAAAAAAACAAGCCCTCATCTCCACTGCTGTTCTATTTCATTTCCCTGTGCACATGACACCTCATAATCTGAAGCTACAAGGCAAACTCCTTATTATGCTTTATAGGACTATAGGATTAATAGATTTGCATGTAGAAATATTGTTTAATATTTGCATTTTAATATGTAATATGTAATCCTCAATAGTTCCTTGAGTAATTACTCTAATATTATCTCTACTATTTTTATTACTACTTCTACTGTTATAATTACTTACTATTAGTTAATATTTATTGATGGTCTACTGAGCTAAGCAATTTAAATATGCATAATTTTCAAAACAAACATACAATGTAAGTGTAATTATCCCCATTTACTGTAAATAAATTGGACAACAAAGAAATTTATAATTTATTAAATAATGAATCCAGATCTATCTGACTCGAAAGTCCATGATGTTCAACACTATGGGGAACATACAGAGTAATAGGGATTTATTCTCAGGCCATCATGTGTAATTAGCTATCTTAATACCTAAGATTCTAGGGTAGCAAGGTAGCTGTGCTAGTTTTTGAAAAAGTTTCACACAGAACTTAACATGTTTTGGGCATTTGAGTGTTTAATAATGCCAACATATAACACTATTTTTTTAAGTAAGATGAAAATGCATCTTGACTATTGATTTAAATTTAGGTCTGTTTTCTGAATGTCAAAGCAACTTACTAGAAATAGATCATTTGCAAATGCTGCATCATCACTACACGTTGCCATGAACATCAAGTCGCTTCACTAATTCGTGTTGAAATCAATAATTGATTAAAACTCAAAGAGGCCAAGCATTATCCCTTTATGCCAAATTGGCTGATGATAGTCTGCACATATAATTACAGGTGTGTGTGTGAGACAAGGTAGCTATATATTTTCTCACATTGAAAAATCACGTCTCACTCATAAAGTAGATGGAATAATGCTCATGACTTCCAGGACACTTTCATGTCTCCGAAAATTCAGGAATTTCTCACTTTTTTTTTTTTTTTTGAGACGGAGTTTTGCTCTGTCACCCAGGCTAGAGTGCAGTGGCTCAATCTCGGCTCACTGCAGTCTCCGCCTCCTGGGTTCAAGCAATTGTCCCACCTCAGCCTCCCAAGTAGCTGGGATTACAGGCACCTACTACCATGCCCAGCTATATATAGTTTCGCCATGTTGGCCAGGCTGGTCTTGAACTCCTGACCTCGGGTGTCAATTACTTTTAATTGGAAAAACTGCAGTTACGTTTGCACCAACCTAATATCTCTTGTTTGTTCACTGCTAATCCCTAGAATCTAGCAAACCAATGTTTGCTGTTGTTTAATATTATGTGAGATTTCAAGTCAATCTGTTATAAAGGGCAAAGAAATTTTTAAAGTCTATTTACTATTAAGTTAAATTTCATGAAATGTATAAGATCATTTTTCACTGATTTATCACTGAACAATCTCTCAATTATCCTTTCTTCTCTATTGTTTGCTTAAAATAAAAATATACAACTCTGAATAAATTATTCATTATTATGACATGTGTCTATAAAGAAAAAATTGAAGTTTAGATGAGTACATGTATTTATACCCAGTTCTTTTTCCTAACACATTTGAAATAATACATGAAATATATACACTGCAATAGGATAGAAACATAATAAGGGCAAGTGAAAGGGAAAAATAAGGTAAATAGAAAATCAGACTCAGGGCAAAGTTACCCAAAAATGTACTGGGATTTTTAAAAATATAAGTTTTGAATTTGACTGTGAGCTTCCTAATAGCCAAAACAAAGTAAAAGATACTGTCATTTTATAATTTACTAAGTTTATAAGGAGATGAAATACAATTGGCCAGAAAAAGCCAGATAGACACAGGAATAAAAGTGTTCACTCGTTGGAGATCATGTACTTATTTAAACCATGTTGTCAATAATATTTTTGTTATTCTTTTTCGTAGAAGAGATTGCTTTCCAGGACATAGAAGAAAATTCTATAGCATCTCATTACTTTAGAATCACATCTCAGTTTTGAAATAAAACCATTCAAAAATTACCCATAGTATACACCAGACTCATTTTTAAATGACATTTGATGGTTTCTGACACCCAAATCCAACTTCAAAGTCTCTATATATGATAAAGCATATTCAAAAAGTGAGTGACAGACTTTGAAGGCCATTTTCAAGAAAGTGTTCAGAAATATTTTAAGTGATGTTGATCTCATAGGAAGACACATATAGGCTCTTAAGGTGAACATTTGAGGGAGATAATGCTTATTGTTATTATTCATGTGACTGACCAAACAATCATATTCGATTGTGATTGTACAATATATGGCAGACCAGGATGAGCACTGTGATTGCATAGTTTCTTAAATAGCGTCGGGGTACAAATAATCAGTCCTTGCCTTCGATAAATATATTCTTAGGTTTTTGCATGCTTCTGTGTGCAGATATTTATTCCTTTAAATGAAGTAAAAATTCCTTTAGCAAAGAAAACGTAATTCTTACTTCGTTTTACCCTTTGCCACTAGCAAAGCTCCTATTAGGTGCCAAAAAATACTAATTAGATAAATGAACTCTGCTCTGATCACCTGAAACACTAGCAAACTGCCTGGCTTTCCTGTCACATGACACATGTAGAAGTGGCCTCACAACATATTTCCACGTATTTTTTCTTGAAAAGGCAGCAAGTTAATAAAAAAGAGATGTGAAATATATGAAATATTTTTATAATGTCCTTCTTCTATGCCTTGGGTAAATGCTAATCTGAGATTCTGTAATCTTCATGACTGGTATAAGTGACGGAACACATAATTTTCTGATATTATTTTCTCAGGCTATTAAGCTCTGCCCAACCTTTTAAGTATATTGAATTGGAAGATCATGTTCCCACCATTTCAGGAAATTGGTAGTGTCACAGCCCAACAACTTGAGAAAATAATGTTATTTTAGACCGGAGGTAAAAAGAAGAAATGGCAACAAAGAAACTATGTAAAGCCTCAGACTGGAAATAGTAAATACTTGCCCTGGTGATATAAAGTTTTGTCAATGTGAGAACAGCAGCACAAAGAATATCCTTGTGATTTATTTAACTAATGAGCTTTCCTTATAGGTCTCTTATTTATATGAGCAACTATAAATGTTAACCCTTTGGTTTTTTTCATAAATGAACACTTCCCTCTGGTGGCAGGGGTTGGGGACTGGAATGGCTCTTTTGACAATGGAAGTCTGCATTGAGATCATTTAGAAAATAAGTGCAATGGGATAGGTAAAGGCCTATTTAATGAAGACAATTTAATAAAAACCACAAAGGAATGTATTACACAAACAGATTTTATTATAGGAAAATGGAATGTGCTGGAAGAGTGATTTTTAGACTTGGTGATCTTTCAGAGGAAAAAGAGTGAGTACAAACTTTGCAACCTGTTGGCTCTTCCTAATTAGAGGTGTGACTAGAAGGGAGATGGCAAAGCAGTCTCCAGATAAGTGCTGGTTTCCTAGCAACCATGGCTCCAGTGGCTTAACCAGATTTTAAATGCAAACAATCAACTTCAGTACTAAGCCTGAAAGGGATGTTAAGTAAATATCATGGGCAAACTTCTTCCAAAGAGCAATTCTTCCAAAGAAATGCTCTTCGGACGCTGTGAGCTGCACTACCAGTCTTTAAAGCTCTCCACTGTGCTCAGGTGCCTGCAATGGGCTCTAAGTCAGCATTAAGTTACATTAGGCCTAGACTGTCCCTGATACGCCAATGACCCTACTTATGTCCTGCCTGAACACAAGGCTACATGTGGCACAAACAGACTACAGAATCGAGGTGGCTTAAATCTGATGTGGATGGACGAGATTTTTTTTCTACTTTGTATTTTGCAGCTTGTTTTATTTGATTGATTGTGAGTATATTCTTTACAAGCTGTTTTTTAATAAATTTTCCGTTTTGTTCAGTCACATCTTTTCCATTTTGCAAAACACTACCTCAAGAGTCACTCAATCTAAAATTCTGTATGATGTCTTAAGATATCACAACCCTTAAACGCAGCATATGTTTTCAAAACACGTCTCATTCATACAAATTGTTAAATAGAAAATTGGTTTGAGCAGAAATTAAAAATGAGTCAATATGAGCACCTCTAGAACCTCTTACTGGCATAATATGCCCCAATACTTTATGGGCAAAAGACGGAATTTCTAGAAACATGACTAGAAAGCAATTGATTGTCTGAGCAAATTCTCTTGCAGGAGAGGTCTCTGACTGTCCTCAAGGTAAAACTGGAAGACAATCAAAGCCCTGGAATAGACCCAGGAGTCTTCAATCTGAATGTATGATGGATACTAACCATTCAACAGGGAAGACCGATCACAGAAGAAGCAGTACATTATCCTGTTGCAGGGTGGGTACAGAGGCTTCTTTTAGTAAACTTTTATTATTAAACTTTTTATTTTGAGATGATTGTAGATTCACTTACAATTGTAAAAAAATAATAAGAGAGATCCTATATATCCCTTATCCAGTTTCTTCATTTGAAGGGACTTTTAAACCTTGGTGTACTCAGTACAACCAGGAGCCATCAGTAGAGTTGTAATCAAGTAAGTCGGCCTCCAGAAGAGCTCTCCATTTTAACAGTTCCACATATGAGCTTTGTTTGCACAAAATGGTAACTACCACTCTTGGGAGAGTACTGTTAACAGGTAATTCACCAGAGAGCTCTACTAAAAAGGTCTGACCAGTAGATTCAAGAGGGGAGGTCTCTGAGAGTCAAGGGGTCCGGGACTCTTGTCCTTTCTTTTTTCAGATTTGAATCAAATGATTTTGGGGGCTTAGCGGGCATTAATAAATTATAATCTTTGGTGATGTTGGATAAAGTGGTTTGGCTAAACCACTTTAATTCTTAAATTCTTCTACTGCAGGTAGGATTCCCTTGGAATACATGATTGTAAAATTGGAGATCATTAGGCAGGATATTTATTAGGGAGAACTCTTGGGATCAAAACCTATGGAAGGGAAGAGAAGTAAAGGAGGAAAGAAAAGCATTATTGGACAATGAAGAAAATTGTGCTGCATGCAGATCTAACAAAGTCCACAGCCAACATGAAGGGGCCCCTTCAAAGTTGTTTTGCCTGCACTGAGGATGCCAGACCTTTATGTTCTTGCATTGACCAGTCATTGGATGCAAGCTGTTTGTTAGAAGGCAATGTGATCTTGGACAAAAGAGCTCTTTCCAGCCCAGGGCAATTTACAGAAAGAATCAAAAGCTGAAGTCTGTCAGGTAGTATTGCTCCCAGAAGCTACAGAAAATAATGCCTCATTTCTAAAGGAGAAGTCAGGCAATACATAACAGCATCCACTATATTTCCTCCATTGTACTGCTCAGTTCTATTCCTTTACATATGTTCTGACTTGGAATAACAAGGGTTATAGTTACGATGAGCTTTTTTGTTTTAACCGGCTTTGACTTATAGGAAGAAGATTTATGGGATGAATTAAGCCCATGCAACTGTAGCTGATCTTAGGGCTGTAATTAATCCTCAGCATCTCTCTCCATTATCCAGGCGGAAAAAAATCAAACCAGTATATTTTTCTAAATTTTCCTAATCTTCAATTAGCACCACACCTGGTCTTGGGTCTGTGGTCACCATGTGCCTCCAAGACTGTGGCTGCTGTACTTGTCCATGCAAGTGGATCGCTTAGGAGCCAAACACAGAATTCCGTTTCATAACCGGAAAACATCAGCCTTACTTCCCCCTGATGATCAGAGTCCATTCCCTGCTGGAATTGTGACTTTTTGTGTTTACTGCTTGTCCCTTATCCAAAGGAGTTCAAGGTGACCAGGAGAAAACCACCGTTTATATGCCATAGGACTTTTGCTATGTCCATGGTAAAAGTGTTCTCTCTTTGGGTATCAGGAGTTTTAAATCTGCAAAACAGGGCCAGGCGTGGTGGCTCACGGCTGTAATCCCAGCACTTTGGGAGGCCGAGGTGGGTGGATCACAAGGTCAAGAGATCGAGACCATCCTGGCCAACATGGTGAAGCCCCATCTCTACTAAAAATACAAAAATTAGCTGGGCATGGTGGCGTGTACCTGTAGTCCCAGCTACTAAGGAGGCTGAGACAGGAGAATCGCTTAAACCCGGGAGGCGGAGGTTGGAGTGAGCTGAAATTGTGCCACTGCACTCCAGCCTGGTGACAAAGCAAACCTCTGTCTCAAAAGAAAAAAATCTGCAAAATAGGGTTGTGTACACAGAAAGCACTAAATTTCCATAAAGCACAATTAGGAGTGATAAAAAAAAAAATATGTGCAGACAGAAACACAAATAGAAGAGATATTAAAGATGGCCACCCTTGCTTCAATCTCTCGATTCTCAAACTCATGTATTCCACCTATTAGGGACAGAAACTATGTAAAGGCCATCTATCTACTCATGTAGAGATTGGCAAACTATGGCAAATAGGCCAAATCCATCCTGTTGCCTGTTTATATAAACAAAGTTTTACTGGAACACAGTTATAACCATTCATTTCTATATTATTTAAAGCTGTTTTCACACTACAATTGCAGAGTTGAGTAGCTGCCACAGAGATCATATGGCCTGAAAACCTAAAATAATTTTTATCTCACTCTTTACAGAAAGTTTGCCAACTCTTGATGTTATATGTATATAGCATCCTGGAAAGTGGTGCCCCGTCTTTGTAAGGAATCATCTCCAATCTAGCACCTCAGTTTACCTTCACCAGTCCATTTTGTTGCTCTATCATGCTGATAGCTTCCGGGTGGTATAGTGTGGAGTGTGGCCAAAGGATTGCATGGTCATGTGCCCACTCCCACACTCTATTTCTCAAAGTGGGTGTCTTGATCTGACATGATATTGAGTGAGATCCTATTTCGGTGAATCACTTTGTAAACCCTTGGTTAGTGGTGCAGGTTGATATCCTGCACTCAGAAAAGGCAAACTCATATCCAGAAAATATATCAATTATGGGGAAAATGAATGGTTGACACTGGAGGGTAAAGGGGGTCAAATGTAGTCAACTTGCCACAGAATGTCTGGTTGGTTTTCTTGAGGATGCTGCTGCCTTAGGGACAGATTATTTGTCTCTGTTGCTGACAGGTTGAAGGTTCAGTAGCGGCAGTAGATAGGTAAGTCTTGATGAGTTTGAGCCCATGGTCTTCACTCCGTGCAGAGCTCCCATCCCTCTCACATGGCTGTTTCCTTTTTGTGCCCTTTGTGCAAGCACTGGAGTGGCCAATGACAGAGGTTGGCTAGGTCATTTTGTCTATTTGGCTGTTTAGTGCCTCTTTCATAATGACAGCTTTTTGGTGATATTAGCATGCAACATAAAAATGCTGACATTTTATGTCCACTATGCCAGGTACATCTGTGTGCCTCTATTCCATTACAATGTGCCCTATCTTCCATTTGTTTCTTCTTTCAGGCCCTGGCCATCTAGCCAAGCCATTTATTCCTGCTCATGAATCTCTATGTATTCTTGCTTTGGACTGCTTCTCTTTCCTCACAAAATGGATGAATAGGTATACCAAATGCAGCTTGCCGATCAACTTTCTCTCACCATTGGATCTTTGATGCCTCACCCTCCCACCTCCCCCACCCCTTGACTGAGACAGTAGCATAATCATGGTCTATTTTTAGCTTGACTAACAAGACGACATATTTGTGAATAAAGCTTTGCTTTATTCCTCCTCCAAATTCCTATGTGGCCATAAATGAAAGCAGAATAAGAGGTTCTGGTACAAAAGCAAATGACATGCTGGAGTGGGTGGAGGTGAAGTGAGTGGTTCGGGGAGAGATAGAGGGGGTATCTAAGTCATCTGCTTAAGATACAAGCTTAAATCATGTTTTCTGGCATTGCTTATGCATTACGACAGATACTCTACTTCCATATTACAATAGATTCCTGATGGGCCTACTTATCTTAATTCTGGATCTAGCTTCTGAGGAAAACTCTGACCACATGGTCATTTGATGAACCACAGTGAACCATTCTATTTTTACCAGTGTCCGGTGACAAAAAGGAGAAACTGTTCAAAAGGCATATAATTCTCCGTAAAGCATTGCTCCAGAATAAACTATATTATGTTTCTTCTACTGAGACATATCAAATGCTCCACATGTGTTTTCCTACCACAGGTATCTCCAAGACAGTATAAGGCCCAAGAGGCAGAGAGGCTTGTACTGCAGTCTGGCCCCGCTGCAGACCTTTCCTTCTCTGAGACCACCTATGTCATACTTTAACTGGGCAGAGCAGTTTGTGTGTGTGCGTCTTTTATAACTGCCTCAGTGTTATTGTGAAAATCGAAATGTTTTAATACATAAAAGTGATTTATTGGCCTGGCGCTGCAGCTCACACCTGTAATCCCAGCACTTTGGGAGGCTGAGACAGGTGGATCACGAGGTAAGAAGTTCGAGACCAGCCTGACCAACATGGTGAAACCCCGTCTCTACTAAAAATACAAAAAATTAGCCAGGTTTGGTGGCGGGCTCCTGTAATCCCAGCTACTCAGGAAGCTGAGGCAGGAGAATTGCTTGAACCTGGGAGGCAGAGGTTGCAGTGAGCCGAGATTGCACCACTGCACTCCAGCCTGGGCAACAGAGTGAGACTCAGTCTCAAAAAAAAAAAAAAAGTGACTTATTGTAGTAATATGTTTTAAT
This sequence comes from Nomascus leucogenys, assembly GCF_006542625.1. Lineage (NCBI taxonomy): Eukaryota > Metazoa > Chordata > Mammalia > Primates > Hylobatidae > Nomascus > Nomascus leucogenys. The sequence continues at coordinate 14,615,037 of NC_044401.1, read as the reverse complement.
TCAAACATATTATACCTAACTTATTACTATATATTTTTCTGACTTTAATGTGATATGTGAAGTTTTATCCTTCATTATAATTGAGAGATGATGCTAAGTTACATGAACATATGTTCTTCATTCAACAACTTTCCATAGCTCAGAGACTAGAGTTTTAGTAGGTACTCATTAAATATTTGTTGATTAATGAATAAAATTCCCACTCATAATAATCAATAATCAATATCAACAATGATCAATCCACAGATAGAGTTGAGTCTTACTACATATAAGAACTACATGAGTTGCTGCGACAATATACTAACCATCATACTTACTCCAAAGGGAACTTGGTATTAGAGACATAGTATCTTAGGGCTGGAAGGGGATTTCTCATTCAATTTAGTCACCTTTTGCAAATGAAATAAAGGCTCAGAAATGGATAGGGACATGTCTGAAATCATGTGCAACTAGTTGCATAGCTACATCATAATCTAAACTTCTCAACAACCCTCATAAACATTGTCTCCATTATACCATTCTATATGTCATTATTTCATTCTTCTGGTTTTCTACAGAAGTAAAATGTTTTCCAGGACAATATAAGATCTTAAAAATGTTTCCATTAAAAACACACATTAAAGCTTATTAACCTAATTTTCAAATTTGGAATATGGTGGAAGGAAGACTAATAACAGTCATTTTGATATAAAGGAGTAAGGGGAAAAAAGTTTTAAAAACTAACATCATGTTCTTGCAGTATTGAATTAAATTTCATGTTACTTCTGTTTTCAGATACCATTCTTATTTCCAAACCAGTACCCAGCAAAAGACACATAATTTGTTAATTCATTTTTCTTTCTCCTTCCCTAATTCCACCAATTTTAACTTTCTTATATGAAATAAGTATGCAATGTATCTCATATGCAATATGATTTATCTTTTCCAATTTCCAAATAAATAATGATTAACCAAAAACATGTATCTAAGGCCTGACTTGAACTTAACAGAAAAATATCACCATAATCAGTTTTACATCTTATAAAAAATGTTTCAAATGCTATTAAAAATATTTGATTTTTAAACAGTTAGGTAATTTCTAAAAAAATTTTTCCCACTGATTATTTAGACAGAATGTTAGAAGACCTTAGGGGAGATATCAAAATCAGATGAAATAGTGATATGAGGTCATATCTACTTAATGCAGTAATAAAGGAAATGAGAAATGAGAAAACCTGAAATATACCAATATAAGGCTGTCACAACAACACACAAGTAATAATCAAAATATTTTCTGTGGCATTTGAAAGCCAACAAAAATTGCAAGGTATTGAGAATGAGCAAAAGGGTGGTTTTCTTGAGAAACTTTGACCAAAGATTTGAAGAAAATTAAGTTAACAAAGATCTTAAAATAATAATACAGTGGGAGAGCTTTTTATAGATGGCTCCTCCCAAAAATGATTTTTTTCACCATTTCGAGCAGTAAAAAAATATTTTTGGATGGAAAAAATAGAACCTAGCAATAGAGTTCTCCACATAATCATGTCACAGAACTGCCCCCAAATAATGTCAAATATATCTTGGCTTATGTTCTAGAATTTTTGAGATCATTAACTTAATGTGCGTAAGTGCCTTAAAAAAGAAATTGGTTATTTTCTACATTTCCATTTAAGGTTATATTCTGATTTCAGTCTTTTTAGATTGATGAAACCCTATTTGCTATATACTATGGATACCTTTTAACATTATAAAGTAATATATCCAGCATTAATAAGGAATTTTTACAAATGGAATAGGGTCATATAGTTTTATTAAAATGAAGAGATTTTGCTTCTAAATGCTAACCATTAGGAGCGTAACCAATGTGTTGGGCAGAATGTGTTTTAATGTATACTCAAATAGATTTGGCATTCTTACTTTTTAATAAATTGCCTTTGTAACACAGAGACCCCTTCTCTTACTCAGAGAAACTGGAAAAAGTTTGTCATCTTGATGTTCTGCTCAAGCATTCTAAGAGAATTGACAATTTCCATCAGTATCCAAGCTAACTTAAAAAAATTCAGCATCCTTTATATCTCCACACCTAATTATTAAGTGTCAATCATAACTGACAGTAGGACAACAAAGCCATGCAATTACACAGAAGGATATACTTTCAAATGTCATTCTAAATTTATGAAATTTTAGTTTTACAGTCCTCTTATGGAAAAAGTCAAAAAGTGCCGACCATAATTTTTTCTGTAAGTGGTAAATACAACAAATTCACATCCTTAATGCATTCATCTTTTATTCTTACAAACTGATAAAAATCCTAGAGTCGAATTCCTGTCTTTTTATTTATTGAGGTGAAGATGCTTATTTCATATCTATTGGACATCTCAACACCTACAAAAAGTGACAAGTGTTAAATCATGTTGTGTTGTTGACTTATAAAATTAATTTATTATCATAATAAAATATTAAAATGTTATAGAAGAAATTAAAGATAAAAATCTAGCCCACTCCCAAGCTTAGGCTGCCTAATTCCTATCCTCAAAAGTGATTTAGATAAACTAAAAGATAAATTTATTATTAATCACTTTGGCTGATCCTTTCAGACATAGTCTATGAATTTTTATATATGTATATATATATAATTTATGGTTGCATTTATATATAAATATATATAAACACATATATGAACACACTAGATCAAAAAATAAATCCTGTTCTGCAATGTTTCCTGATTTTAGTATTTACATATAATCTTACTGTATTTTATTTGTACATATAATGCTGACTCATTCTTCTAAGTAACTACATAATAGTCTAATGTATGTTAGTTTCTCAATTTGTTTCATGAGTCGCTTAGATGTGTTTCCAGTTTTGATATTAGAAACAGTACTCCATATTGCTTGAGCTATACCTTTGATCATGTATCTTTTCATACCTCTGTGACAGCATCTGTAGGATAAGTTCTTAGTTGGGAAATTTCTGTGTCTAAGCATTTATTTGTTTATAATTTAAATTAGTTAATTTAACATTATATTAGCACTATATTAGCTAATTATGATATATTTTTAATACAGTCTACATATGATGCTTTTTTTTTTTTTTTTTTTTGAGACGGAGTCTCGCTCTGTAACCCAGGCTGGAGTACAATGGTGTGATCTTGGCTCACTGCACCCCCTGCCTCCCGGGTTCACGCCATTCTCCTGCCTCAGCCTCCAAGTAGCTGGGATTACAGATGCTCACCACCAAGCCCAGCTAATTTTGTATTTTTAGTGGAGATGGGGTTTCACCACAGTGGCCAGGTGATCTGCCTGCCTCGGCCTCCCAAAGTGCTAGGATTACAGATGTGAGCCACCGCACCTGGCTATATTACATATTTTAAAAGTTTAAAGGTAACCAACAATGGAACACAAGATAAATAATCATTTTATAAAACAAAAATCTCAAACCCTAAACAGAGAAAATGATTTGGGAAAACAGTTGATAGCCAACATTGAAATTAAATTTTTAAAGAGCACAACCTAATGAGAATAGCAATCACTATTTTGTAAAATTTAAAATGAAAATAAAATTAGAACTTGAGTTATATCAAGATAATTAATTGTTAGAAAAACATCTATAATGGATGTGGTAATTTCCTGAATTTTCAGTATTTGTAAAGCATGAAAATTATTTTATGCCAAATGAAATAACATATATGTCATCAATGCAGACAGTAATTAGCCAAACATTTGAATGATTCATGTTTAAAGCTATTGAAATGGAAAAATTTCTTGAAAATGTGAAAAATTATTTTCAATTTCAATGGTTTTAACATGATAACGTGAAGTGAGTGGAACAAAGCTGACAGATACCTCCTAATTTCTAACCATTTTTGCTGATGTAGAACAAACATATATTTCAGTAACATATTCTGTTTTCTCCTTCGCTCTTTTACTGGCTAATGTGGGGAAGGGAGACTTACTTCAGATGTTTGAAAATTATCATCACTATAATTATTTTTGCATATATATAAAGAAATAGTATGCCAATTGGAAGAATTTAAGATCTAGAGTACACAGCACTAGGCTAGTCGCTGTGTAGTAGTCAACATTTATTAGATGTCCAATTCCCCAAACGGGGAGACTCAGGTATATATAGAGCTTGGACTTCAGGTATATATAGAAAGTACAGCTGTGTTTAACTCTTCTAAAAAAAGAAAGAAAAAATATATAATAATCTTCCAGAAGGTTTTTCAATATTTTTTCCTTTAACAGATAGATCTAAAAATATTCTTTGAGATCTCCCTTATCTAACTTCTTTGAGAATGTAGGTTTTATTTCAAAATGCCCTTCCAATAATCAAATATTAACTTCAGCGTATGTCGTTTTATATGTATTTATTATCACAAGAACATAATGAAGGAAGAACCACTTAAATCTCTCTCCTACCTGTACATATATTCAGCAAGTTTCTGACATTTATAATGATTGCATTTATCATGAAGATTATGATCATCTTAGATTATCAGCATCTGCCTGGTTCCAAATAAAGTTGCAGCAATAATACCTAAAACAGTATTCATAAAAAAGACTACTATCTCTTTAATAAAACATAAAACATTTTTTCCAGGGCTTTCATTATCAGTTCTTGAATGATTTAGTGCCCTTGCTTTTTATTTTGACACATATCTGCACTGCTTTCAGAAGAATTCACTCATCACTTCACCAAGATTAAGTGGAATGTACACACTATACGGATCATTGTATATTAGGAACAATACATTGGTCAACATTTGGGTCTGATTCTGTGCCTAGTATTGTGCCAGGTTCTACAGTGTATACAGAGAAATATGGTCCATCATTTCTAGGAGCTTCCAAACTATCTTGGGATTAATGATCAACAAAGAAAAAGCCAGACAGCAATAATAAATGACATATGCACTATAGTTTTTTTGTTTTTTTTTTTTTTTTTGAGACGGAGTCTTGCTCTGTCACCGAGGCTGGAGTGCAGTGCTGCGATCTCGGGCTCACTTCAGCCTCTGCCTCCCGGGTTCAAGCAATTGTCCTGCCTCAGCCTCCCGAGTAGCTGGGACTACAGGCGCCCGCCGCCGCGCCGGCTAATTTTTTTGTATTTTTAGTAGAGACGGGGTTTCACCATGTTGGCCAGGATAGGTTTGATCTCCTGACCTCGTGATTCGCCCGCCTCGGCCTCCCAAAGTTCTGAGATTACAGGCATGAGCCACCGCGCCTGGCCGGAAGTGCTACAGATTTTAAGGAGAGGGGGTGGGTAGTCATTGTTTCATAGAAAAATTTGTCTAGAACCGACCCTTGAAAACGAATGGGATTCAGACTTGCAGAGAAAAAAAAAATTTAGGTGTGGGTAATTGTGTGAATAAAGGAAGGTAGACTCTATAAGGCACATTATAGAGGATGACAGGGGATCGGTTTAGGAACACTGAACAGATCCATCTGGCTAACATAGAACTTAAGAGAAAAAATTGCATGATAATTTCCATGGAAAACTGTTGGACTCTAGGTCATTTTAGACTATAGGGACATTCCAGCCCATAGGGACTTCTAATACAAGTCTAAGGAAAAAGTACCTTATGTTATGGGAAGAGGTAAAATCTTGAAAGGTTTTTATTTTAGGTGTTAATGCATAGAATGCTGTATAAAAATTAATCTAGGTATGAGAAGTAATATGGGATTGTGAGATGCATAATACTAATACCTAAAATTTAATCAGCACTTACTGAATAATAGGCACTGTGCTAGAAGACCAGCATGGATACTTTCATCTTTATATATCCTTAAAGATTTATATTACAATTATCCCCTTTTACAGGGGAGAACATAAAGCTAAGATAGATTCGAATTTTTTCCAAAGATCCCCAAGGTAGCCCATTTCTGAGCTAGAATTTAAATATAGGCTATAAGTCTTTAAGTCAGAGTTCTGGAGTCAAAGAAGGGAGTTAATAAGTTATTAGAAGTAGTCTTTTGTGCCAAATTGCTCCACTGTGTAGCTACAGTATAAATAAAGAGGAATGAAAGGGTGTTAAAGACAACGTGGAGGAAAGATTCTTTCAAATTGTGCTGTGAAAGTGCAACACATTAAAGGAACAGAATTTTTTAAGTTGAGGATGTATTAACATCACATTCATTTCTTTGTCAAAACTTGCTTCCCCCTTTTCCTGAATTACATAGTCATGCTAACAATAGCCAGTTATCCTAGATTGGTTTGAAAGAAAATTCAAAATGAAAACAATTTGCAGATATTTAAGAATAAGCTGATTTTGTCAGATTGCTCTGTTGGTAATGGTTTGGTTTTGCATGAATAATTTCTTTCCAATACATATTCGGTAGAAATAATACAAACCAGTTTTGCAAATAGGCCCCTTAAGAAAATGTTAGCATTGTCCTTACCTATTTTTCCTAAAGTCATCTTTCCATCTGATCATTTTTCTTCAGTTTCTCTTGGAATAAACACAAAGGTAGTAAGGAAAAACTGCTCAGGTAAATTTTTGTAATTTCATCTGAAACAGATTCCTATGGAAAAGTAACAATAACAATGAGCTCATTATCTAAGTTTTCTCAAGTGGTTAAAGCAATTATGAAGGAAATACTGTGTGTTATTGTTGAAGTCTGATGAGTGTTACTTTATAAAATGTCAATTAAATAAGATGAAGTAATCACCCTTTTAAGTCATCCACAATCCTATTATCTTTGATAAGAGTAGATGCCAAAGAGTGTGTCTCTGAGACAGAGAGAACCAACATAATTATCTGAACTTAAGTGTCCTTTGAAAATATGTCTGTCTCCACTTTGAATAAAACTCCTCAATGGCTGGACACTAATACATTCTCAATAAACATCTGTTGATACCAGAAAGTATTTCAAAAGTACCTTTTCTCTAGCATCCATGTAAGTAACAAGCATTCAAATTTGAGCTGCTGAGATTTAGGAATATCTCTGGTGGCTTTATTTTTCTTTTCTAACCAATGACAAATTTTGGCTACATGGCTACATGACTTCAGAGCTCCTTTTCTATCAATTGTCTATGATTTTAACATTTCTGCTAGATTAGATATTCCCTTAGATAAAATAACACTGAGAGAAAGATTAATGATTGTGGTTTTCTTTTCTCCAGCTTGTCATGCTTCAGTTATGTCCCCTTTAGTCTGTGGTTTAATAAGATGTTGCTTTCAGTTCAGTTGAAACTACAAGCACCATGTTGAAAGAATTTTAGCACTTTCTTCTCCTTGTTAATATTGTAACTGCCCCACAAAACAGATCTATATAGTGAACAGAAACATCTGAGTGGATTTCATCAATGACAAGAAAACAATAAATATATTATTTTGACATCTATGACCAGTGCACAATACTTTGTTTTAGAGAATTGTATTATGTCTAAGGAAGGCATTGTGAACCAGAGATGAAATGACAGGCTTTAAATTGGATATTTTGCTTTGGAGAATTTAATGAAAAACTTCTAGAATAAGAGAGAGTTAAAGAAAGAATATTTCATCAAAAACATATTTCTGTAACAATTATTTTTTTCTATAACCACTTTGCTATTATCTTAAATATGCATACTTAATTCAAAGCTTTTGCTTCATTTCATCAAAAAAGTTGTCATGATAAAATTGAAACTTCAGATCCTTTTATTACTGAGTTATTTCAATATACTCCAGTGAGAAATATAATTTATTGGAGGTCTCCACTACTACTACCATGCCATGAGTATCTATCAATGTTCACAAGGAATCATGACATTTCATTCTTAGAATATGATCATTCTTAGCTGCAGTTTTGGTCTATAAAGTAGATTATAGGGGGAAAGAATGACATTAAGCCTCCTCTCACAAAAGCAAACACAGAAAAACAACAGCTGCAAAACCCCTGGAAGTACACATATTCCTATATTGGCTCTTAAAATCCACTTTCCCTGATGAAAGTGAAATAAATGGGATTTCTGCTTTCTAATAAATGAATTCAGTTTATATTTACTTATTTTTCCAAAAACTGTGCTAGACTCTAAAACAGTGGTGTCCAATAGAACTTTCTGCAATGATGAAACTGTTCGAAATCTTCACTATCCCATATGGTAGTCACTAGCCACATGTGGCCATGGAGGACTTCATGTGTATTCAGTATGATTGAGAAACTAAATTTATAATTTAACTTTAATTTTAATTAATTTGAATATAAATTTACATAGCTACATGTGGAACACATTAGGCAATTAGGTTATAGAGATATATCTCTGAACGGGATCAATGAGAGAGAGCTTAAAGACAATTAAAAAACAATTAATAGATAATTAAAATAGCAAAGAATAAGGAAGTCAAGTATTTGCGAGAGCCTCCTTTCCAATGTTACTATTATAAATGAAGTGAAAGTGATTGGCAGTGATAAGTACCCAAATCTTAGTGATAAGACAAGGGGCAATACTTTCATTTGAATACTTCTAACTAGTATCACTTGTGATACACAGTTGACCTGTGAACAGCATAGGAAGTATGGGTGCCAAACCCCACTGCAAGTGAAAATTCACGTACAACTTTCACACCCCAAAAACTTAACCACTAATAGCCTACTATTGCCCAAAAGCCTTACAGATAACACAAACTGTTGATTAATACACATTTTGTATTTTATATGTATTATATTATATTGTGTATTCTACAATAAGGTAAGCTAGAGAAAAGGAAACATTGTAAAGTAAATCATAAGGAAGAGAAACTACATTTACTATTCATCAATAGGATGTGGTTCATCATAAAGTTCTTCATCTTTGTTGTCTACACATTGAATACGCTGAGGAGGAGGAAGGGGAGGGGTTGGTCTTGCTGTCTCAGGGATGCCAAAGGCAGAAGAGGTGGAGGAGGTGGAAGGGAGGCAAAAGAGCAGGCACACTCGGAGTAACTTTACGGAAATACGTCATAATTTCTGATGTTCTGTGTTTTTCATTTCTCTGCATTTAAAATGTTTCTATACAGTACCAATTCTTCCACCATTTGCTTTTTTCTGCACCCATGGGTGCATGAAGGGTCCCTGTCATAAAAAAATCAAAAGCAGGCTTAAATAATCAGAACTGTTCTGCCAGGTTGTCTAATGTCATTTAGTTTTCTTGCATTGCTGCTTCTTCATCTTTCTCATTGTCTAGCACTGGTTTTGAAGTACTCATCTCCATCAAGTTGTCTTCTGTTAATTCCTCTGGTGTGGTCTCTATTAGCTCTTGAATGTTCCCAATATCTGTATCTTGAAACCCTTCGCTGCCCACTGTTTTGCCATATCCACAATCGTTTTCATGATTTCCTTGAATGGTGTATGTAAATCCTGTGAAGTCATACACAACATCTGGACACAGTTTTCTCCAGTAGGAAGTTGTTTTGGGCTTGATGGCTTTCACAGCTTTTTCTAAAACAATGACGGCATCTTCAATAGGGTAATTCTTCCCAACTTCCATGATTTTCTCTCTATTGAGGTTCTCTTTTGTAGAACTGGCAATCCTTTCCATACGGTATCGTGTTTAATGAGCCTTGAAAGTCCTCATAACCTCTGATCTAGTGGCAGAATCAAAGACGTTGTGGTGGGTGGCAAGTAGACCACTTCGATGCCTATGGTGTTGCATTCATGTGGTTCTGGGTGGCCAGGGGCATTGTCCAATGTACAAAAAAAAAACCTTTAAAGGGCAGTTCCTTACTGGCAAGGTACTTCCTGGCTTCAGGGATGAAGCACAGATACAGCAAATCCAGAAAAAGGGCTTTTGTTGTCCAGGCCTTCTTGTTGTACAATAAAAAGACTGGCAGCCAGTGTTTATCTTTTCCCTTTAAGGCTCATGGGCTAGCAGCTTTATAGATAAGGGCAGCCTTATCATAAAACCAACTGCATTTACACAAAACAGCAGAGTTAGCCTATCCCTTCCTGCCTTAATTCTTGGGCTCACTTCTCTTACTTACTAATAAGTGCACTTTGTGGATTTTTTTTTCCAGATTAGGATAGTTTTATCTGTACTAAAAACCTCTTCAGGAAAATATCCTTCCTTCTCCATGTTATTCTTAATGGCATCTGGGAACTCACTTGCTGCATCTTGGTCAGCAGATGCTGCTTCTCCTGCTACCTTGACATTGTAAAAGCAAAATCTCTTTCTAAAAGTATCAAACCATCCTTTGCTGCCATTAAATTATTCAGCTTTAGATTCTTCACTTCCCTTTTCATTTAAGTTGTCATATAATAGATTAGGCTTTTCTCAAATCCTAGCAGAATCTATCAGTATGCTTTTTCTATAGCAATCTTGTACTTACGTGAAATCTGCAATTATAATACAAGATAAAAATTATTTTGCAAAAAGTGCAAAGGTTTTTTCTACTGCTAGCATAGCTGCAGCAATGGATTCACAAATTTTCTTTTCTTAAATAATGGTCCTTAAGCTGAATTTATTTATATTGAAATGGCAGCCAAACACAGCTGCAGACCTCAATCCATAGTATGTATCAAGCAATTTAACTTTTTCTTATAATGTCATGACTTTTGTCTGCTTCTTCAGAGAACTTCCAGCTCACTAGTAGCAAGACATATGGGTCCCATGGTGTTATTCAGGGTTTACAGCATTGCACTAAACATGATGAAAAATGGAGAACCACAGGAGATCACTTTTTACAGCCATACACAATTTACTGGAAAGATGAACTGCTCACATGGAGATGATTAGCTACACAAAGCATTTTAGGTGAATATTTGTGATATGGTTTGGCCGTGTCCCTACCCAAAATAATATGTGTCATGGGAAGGGCCTTGTGGGAGGTAATTGAATAATGGAGGTGGATTTTTCCTATGCTGGTTTCATGACGGTGAATAAGTCTCACTAGATCTGATGGTTTTATAAAGAGCAGTTCCCCTACACACACTCTCTAGCCTGCCGCTGCTTAAGACATACCTTTGCTTCTCCTTTACCTTCCACCATGATTGTGAGACCTCCCCAGCCATGTGGAACTGTGAACCCATTAAACCTCTTTTCCTTTTTTTTTTTTCTTTTTTTTTCAGATGGAGTTTTGCTCTGCCACTCAGGCTCGAGTGCAGCGGCACGATATCGGCTCACAGCAACCTCCACCTCCCAGGTTCAAGCGATTTCTCATGCCTCAGCCTCCTGAGCAGCTAGGATTACAGGTGCCCACCATGACACCCAGCTAATTTTTTTGTATTTTTACTAGAGATGGGGTTTTACCATGTTGGCCAGGCTGGTCTTGAACTCCTGACCTCAGGTGATCCACCCGCCTCGGCCTCCCAAAGTGCTGGGATTACAGGCATGAGCCACCGCACCCAGCCTAAACCTCTTTTTCTTTATAAATTACCTAGTCTCAGGTATTTCTTCATAACAGTATGAAAATGCACTAATAGAACTTGCAACACTAGAGCAACAGTATATGGCTACAAAAGTATGACAGTAATACACTGTGTATGACTGCTCATTTTATGCAGCTATGATTTAATATTGCATATTTACATTTGCTTACATTTCTCTCTACTTGGTCCTTTAGTGTTTGTATGCATAAGTTTTAATAAATAGTAACTTTCTATAATCGATTTGTATATATTTTTATGGCAGTAAGTGATACAATAGGCTAGTACCTACGTATATTTTATTCATTTGTGACATGCATTTTTCCTAAATTTTTTCAATATTTCTAGGATATGCAGTTCATCTGTGAGTGTTCGTAAATTGCCATAAATCTCCAAAATATTTTCTAATACATTTATTTCTTAAAATCTGCATATAACTGGACCCATGCACTTCAAACCCATGTTCAAGGATTAACTGTATATGTACATACCTGTAAGAAACGTATTAAAATGTATCAGAAGGTGCTCCCCATGAGAAATCTGCTCCTCAGCCCCTTTAAAAAACAATCTGACAGGTTTGGTCATCATCTGGTTTTGGCAATATGAGTGGCATCACCAGGGATAGGAAGGAAGTTAATTTTAGGTCAATATAAAGAAGATATTTCTAATGCTTATGTTATTTTTAAATGCTATTATAATTTCCTCAGCTCACTAAATTGTTAAAGCAGAGATTAAATGATAAATTTGAGGAATAGTTTAGGATGATGCATATATTATGAAAAAAACAGGTTAGAAATTGAGCAAATATATGCTTTTTACCCACTTAGGGCTTAGTTGCCTCTTACATAAAATGATCACGGTATGGTTATCGAAACGCAGAGGACTAGAACATTCATTTTAAGAAACATGACTCTGACCTCCTCTGGTCAATGAATTCGTCTCATGAATTACCATGAATTAAACTTAGTTTACTTTTTCAACTGATGTTAATGATACCACATTACATGGTTGTTATAGATTAAATGAAGTACTAACACTTCATTTGAAAATGAAAACTGAAACTATTAAACTAAAGCTAAGTAGAAAGCCCTTAGCCTTTCACTGTAATTTTTTCCATCATTTAATAACAAACTCACTAAACAAATTGATTTTTGAAAATAGAAGTGATAAATAGGTTATTTTTATTTTTATATCCCTTCACACCTTACCTGCTTGTAGCCTCCAGCTATACATAATCTTCACGGCCGTTTATATTATTGTTATTGTTGTTCAGGAGAAGTTCTTATTGCAGAGAGGACAGAGGGAAGGAAGGAAGGAGGAAAGGAAGGAAGAAGGAAGGAAGGAAGGAAGGAAGGGAGGGAAGGAGGGAGGGAGGGAACTTGCTAATGTTCAAGTAATAATGTGGTTTAGAAAATATAAATGTCAAATTTGCCTTTAGTGGTATAAGAGGAAATAATTAAACCAAAGTGACTGATCATATTTGTAGGATTTCTGAAATCTTACAACAATAGAAAGCCACATTTTGTGTGTAGATCATTGTATTTATGTCACCTCATTTTACCTTACATCATTTTATTTCTCACTTAAGGTTATTTGCAGTGCACTGTATTTAAAAGTGGAAAATCAGCTTTATCAAATGGAAGAAGCAACTGAGCTTATCCAAGATACTGATTTAGCTGCAACAGGCTTTATTTTAGAGCTATCCGAGGGAGAAGATGGTGTGATTGTATAAGGATGGTCTGGCTTTTCGGGAAATGAAAATTTATAAAGAAAGAGAAGTTTGATTATCTAATTAGGAAAAAAAAAGGAGCAAGCTGAGAAGGAAAATCAGAAACCTGGGTAGCAATAAATAAGGGATCATCTAAGTAAAATGGTCTAATAGTAGATATTTCAAATGCATTAAGGCAAAACATTGAAGGAAGACAGTAAATTTAGTTTATTTGGATGGTACTGAAATTCAAAGGCATGCAGGGACATGGTGACAAATATGTCAAGAGCTAAGCAACAGTCTTAACATCAAGGAAATTTACCTATTTTTCTTCAATTGAACTTAAATGTGGGTAACTGTTTTCTTGCACTTGCATTATTTTCTTTGAGAGAGGATCAGGAATAACTGCCTAACTAAATTGAACAGAATTTGGCTAGTATTACTTTCTCCTTCAATTAATTTAAAGAAAGCAGTTCTGGATATTCAAGAAAATTAAAATATTTGGTTTATTTTAAATATTTTGGGATAGTTTCCAAACAAATTGAAATAATGCTGATGTATTTAAATAGTTTTTTTAGTTCATCCTATCAATATTTCATGAGGTAAACAGGGTAAATACCACTGTCACTATTTCATTTTAAAGAGGAGGGGCACAATTATGATAAATGAATGAGGTAATGATAAATGTTCATAATCACATATCGAATCAGTAACAAAAACATTCTTTTATTATTTTAAAAAGGAGAAAAATATAGTTTTCTTAACCTATACCTTCAAATCCTACTTTCTAACATTCTCTAAGAAACATATGCTTCCTGCCAAAGAACTCAGATATCATTTGACACAAATATTTATTAATATTTATGAAATTCAAACAAACAAAAAAAGAAATATAGAGGCAGGGAAATTATTTTATTTTTTCCCTTCCCAATATTCTCCACTTTCTTTCTTTCTTCGGTTTTTTTGTTTTATTGTTTTTCCCCTGCTAAGGTAAATTGCGGGGAAAGGGTGAGTGTATGTGTGTGTGTGCCTCTGTGTGTTTTGTGTGTGTGTGTGTGTGTGTGTCTTCCTTAGGTTAATAAAACCAAACCAAATAGATAATAGATTTCTGTTATTCATAGTACTGTTAAGTCAAAATTCACATTTTCATCAGGTTACAGGAAACTTAATAGACCATGACCTGTAATAAGTAACAAAATAAGATGAAGAGGCTTTAATAATTATATGTTCATTTTTAGAGAGGCAGCCAAGGCCGTTTTCATGGTAAGGCATTACTAAATGTCACTATTTGTCTTTCTTTCCTAATTCTCTGTAAATTTGTATTTGAAAAGCCTCAATTATCTAATGAAATTATTTGGAAATTATTCACTGAAATAAGTAGTTTTCCAAAAAGTACTCTGGTTTTCCCTTTCATAACTGTCAGTGGAAATCTGCTCTTCACCAAGGTTTAATGTACATCAGTGAATAGCCCTGGAGACAATTCTTCACCCTTTGGGCAATTTTTCATAGCAGAGGGCAGTACTGTTTGAATTTAAATGATGTTGCACTCGAGGCCAATGGTAATGAGCTAGCTCTCAACTAGACATTTATTAGATATTTTTATCATCTGAATATAACCATAAGTACTTGATGCTAGCTACCACAGCCTTCATATGAATTATAAATATAACATTTAAGTTTCTTTGTAGAGGAGAAACTATATTTCTGCTGTGAATGCAGAAGCAGATAGAGTTAAATAATATGATCTGTTTACCAAAAGTGCCTGCCATCAGAAGAAAGCAAAATGTTTGCAAAATGAGAATTGGCATGACAACTTGCTGTTTTTAAAAAAATCATTGTCTACACTATGAGATGCATTTCTGAATACAGAATTAACCTATTAGCCCAATGTCAAATAAAGCTTCCAACTGAATGCCCAATTACTCACTCAAGAGACCACCTCCAAAATCATCTGGGCAAAGGTTTCTTTAAATAGACCAGCCTGAAGGTCAGCAGTGGAGGTCTATGATGCAATAAGGGAAGAAAGAAATGCACAGAGAATTCAAAGCACTCTCATTATTTTCCTAACTTAAAACAACAACAAAGAAACTTTTTAGTCCAAATTAACCACACATCTACCCCAGTAGATTTTAACTCCACCAGTGGGATTGTACGGAGACCATGTTTACTACCAGGAGAATGTACTCACCCTAAGACAGTACAATAAGTCAAGGGTAAATAAATCTCCCATGCTACGGTATCCTCCCCTGAATTTCGGTGATTGTCCAAGTGTTGATATCACTAATTGCTTTATGCACATGACCTATTGTTCTCTGTGCTAGCTAAATTTTTAGTAGAGGAAAAAGCTGGTGATGCATCTAATTTTAGTAATGAAAGCCCTGACTATGCCCTCTGCTCACCTGCTGCATATATGCATAAATGTGTCATTGCAAAAAATGTATTTAAGTAAAGGTTATCAGCCTTTAAGAATTGTAATGAGATCACCAGGTAAAGAAAAAGGTCACAACTTATATGCTATGCAAAGTTCCCCTTTTTGGAGGCCCCATCCTAAATCATTTCTGCTCTATAAAATCTTTCACAGTACTGCTGTTTTCTGTACTTTGAAAATATTCCTCAGATTCCCCAAGCTTCCATTTCTTCCTATTAAACTTCAACCCACCTGGCTTCATCTTATTTCGTAGTAAATCATATCCTGAGGGAAATATGAAAATTAATTTTAAAAGAGGTGTAAAACTCAGTGAAAATAATAATCTACAGGAGTTCCATTCTGTCACAAATTGACATTCAGGCCAGAAGACTGATGCAGGATTTTTTGGTGCTGCTTTGCCAGCCAGAGATCTCCATGGCCTGACACCCCCGCCCGGGCCTCTCTCAGCCCTGGGATCACTGCAGGAGGCACCCCTCCCACTCAGCCCACCGGTGGGAGATACTAGCTTGCACTTTGGCCTGGATCCCACGCTCACTGTGGGAATCCGTGCTCAGCCCGCAGCTGGGCCAAGTGTGCTGCAATCTGCCTCCACCTTGGGTGCTGGCATCTGGATGAGAGGAACATGGTGTCATTGAACAGGGATGCCAGCTGCAAAAGTGTTGTTACAGCATGCTAAGAGCTCTTTTAGTCCCACTGTCCATAGCCTAACAAACAGAGGTGTGTTAACAGCTCTTTCAGTCCCAGTGCCCCACTCCAAGCTGTGGCTCCGGGGCTAGCCTGGCCCCACCACTGGGGTCATGTGGGGTGGCTGCTGGGTGGGTGCCAGCAGACGGCAGAGGGCCACAGAGTTACAGCCTTTTCTGTACCTGCATTCAGCAGGTCCCAAGTTCTTGTCCCATGTCTAAGAAGAATGAGGTTACACTGCCAACCGAAGGGTGAGCAGGACAGAGAGTTTTATTGAGCGACAGCTCTCACTGGAGAGGGGACCCAGAGAGGGCAGCCTCCTACCCAAAGTCATGTAGCTCCAGTCCAAAGGTGGGGCAGTCCCCAAAGTGTGCTTGAGTTCTAGGCTTTTATAGGCTTAGAATGCGGGAGTGCATGCTGATTGGTTTGTGAGTATGCAAAAAAGGCCAAAACAAAAGAGCTACTCAAAGGTGGGCATGACAGTCTAAAAAAACAATTAAGGTCTGGGTGCGGTGGCTCATGCCTGTAATCTCAGCACTTTCGGAGGCCGAGGTGGGTGGATCACGAGGTCAGGAGATCAAGACCATCCTGGCTAACACAGTAAAACCCCATCTCTACTGAAAATACAAAAAAAAATTAGCCAGGCGTGGTGGCAGGCGCCTGTAGTCCCAGCTACTTGGGAGGCTGAGGCAGGAGAATGGCGTGAACCCGGGAGGCAGAGCTTGCAGTGAGCCGAGATCATGCCACTGCACTCCAGCCTGAGCAACAGAGTGAGACTCTGTCTCATAAAATAAAATAAAAATAAAAAATAAAAAAACAATTAGGGAAGAGTAGGTATATGTAAAATAGGTGAAAGGTGAGGATCAATCAGATGAAAGCACGCCAAATGTGAAGACAGTTTCTCAATCCTCTCTTTAAGGCCATGGATTTATCTAAGACTTGTAGCTTGGCTTTCAGGCTTCAGACTCTCTTTGGTTTGAAGGCTGGATTTCACCAGGCACCTGTCCCATCTGCCTAGGAATTTGACTGCCTCCTGCTGCAATCAAGATCAAAAGATCATGAGCAAATGGATAGTTCCCCACATACAGATTACCTAATGATCTACACATTGAAAATATCAGAAAATTGATACTATCCTTGCAAGCTCTTGATGAGTTATATACTTAAAACTTTGATCTCAAGGATCAAATTGTTCAAATTTTGACTTTGCTATGTGTGGGTTAGATGACACTGGACAGATTATTTAACCTACGTCTCAACTACTTGTATCCAAAATGAAATAACAATAGTGTCTATTTCAAATGGTAATGAGGGTCATGAAATGATTCCAGCTGACTAGTTGTAACAGGGACCATAAGGCCCACAAAGCACTTAGCACTGTTAGCATGCATTAAGTGTTGATTTTTATAAAAATTGTTGTTATATTGTGAACTAGACAAGATGCAGATATTCTAATCAATTTCTTTGATTATTTCCTACAGATACCACTTCCTTGGAGTTCAATCGTCTTAACTGCTTTATTTTAACTAATTAATCAATGTTAGGCGTGATCCAGTTTTAGTGAAGTCCACAGATATAAATCATGGGACATTTATGTTCTAGCCTATGGTTTGCTAACATTTCTTCTGTCACTAGAAGGATAGTAAATATTTTAGGCTTCGAGAGTCAAATAATCTCTGTTGTAACTAATCAATTATGCCATTGTAGGGCAAAGTAGCCATAGATGATACAGATGACACAAAAATGAATAAATGTGGCTATAGTCTAATAAAATTCCATAAAAATTTTTGGAATCTGAAATTCCAATTTTATATTATTTTCATGTCACAAAACATTATTCATCTTTTGATTTTTTTTTGCAAAAATTTAAAGTAAGAAACATACTTAGCTCGCTGGCTACGTACACAAAGCAGGTGAGATGTATTTGACTCTCAGGTTATAGTTTATCTAATTCAGTTTTAACCCATTATTTGTGTTAACACTTTACCTGACGTATCTTGTATTTCAAGAAAAATTATATATAAATTATTTCAAAATTACTGACTGTTTAGTAGTCAAATTAATAAAAATGCCATAGTAATTGCCTAGTATTCCGTGGTGATATTAACATTCCTAAGAGTTACCAATGTTAAATATTCAAAACACAATTTGGCATATTCCTTAATTTTATTTTCCCTGAAAAGCAGAAATAAAGTAAAAAGCACTTTACACATCGGTACTGCGACTGCCCAGTCTGGTATAGAGAACGTGAACCTACCTAATCGATTTAATGAAATATCAACTCTGGATTTCCAGTGAACTCTAGAACTGACGCTAGATAATTGGAAAAATAAAAACATCTGTCCAGAAGGGGGAACTCGATCTTGACCCAGAAAGGGAAAAGAACTGGATACAGATAATCTGATAATATATTTCAGCTTTGATTTCCAACATTACCTGCTTGATTAATTATGTGGCTTCATTTGAGGATGTGGAATATTTGATGTTGAAAAATTAACAAGGGAGAGATTGCCCAATGAATAAAGGAACTCTATTACTCTACAGCTTTGCTCTTTGAGGAGTACTCTGAGGGTTTCATGAATATATTTTATCTGATGTTTATATTGCCTAGAAGCTCTTTAACTTGGAAAATGAGGGAAGGAAATGAAGACACCAGGGAGAAAAGGAAGGAAGTATGATAAATGTAAATTGGGCCTATATAAATTTATATTTAGAAATTCCAGAGGCTGACAGTCATTGATCATTCAAGAATTTAATCTCTGCCATATTAATTTTGAGGAGATGCAAGTTTTGAGTATAGATTAGTTGATTATAAGAACATCCATAGTTCCCTAAAGCAGGTGTTAGCAAATTACAGCTCAGGAGCCAAATTCACTTTCATCCTGTTTTGGTAAACATAGTTTGACCAGAATACAGTCATACTTATTTATTTATGTATTAACTATGACTGTTTTTGTGCTACAATGACAGAATTGACTAGGTCTGACAGAAATCCTATGACCCACAAAGCTTAGAATATCTGGATCTTTACAGAAAACGTTTGCAGACCCCTGCCCTAAAACCTTACTACTGTAACTGTGGTCTGGAGGGAATAGCTTATGCACCACAAGAAAGATTATTAGAAATGCAAAATCTTGGGCTCCACTTCAAGCCTCTTCAATCAGAATCCGTACTTCAACCAGCTCGCCAAATGATGTAATGACACACACACGACTGAGTAGTACCATCTTAAAATAATTTCTTTTTGTTTACAAATACATAGAACTTGGGTTCATAAGTGGACATAATGTTTGCCATTTTCTGGCATATATTTGTGAGGTGATATGGTTTGGCTGTGTCCCCACCCAAATCTTATCTCGAATTGTAATTCCCGTAATCTCCCCGTATTGAGCAAGGGACCCAGTGGGCAGTGATTGAATCATGGATGTGGTTTCCCCCATGATGTTTTTGTGATAGTGAGTGAGTTCTCACCAGATCTGATGGTTTTATATATGTTTGACAATTCCTCCTTCACACACACTCTCTACTGCCACCTTGCGAAGAAGGTACCTGCTTCCCTTTTGCCTTCTGCCATGATTGTAAATTTCCTGAGTTCTTCCCAGCCATGTGGAACTGTGAGTCAATTAAACCTCTTTCCTTTAAAAATTACCCTATTTTGGGCAGTTCTTTATAGCAGTATGAAAATGGACTAACACATGAAGATTAGAACCTAATGTTTTCTATGAGTTTTAAATCTTGGTCTTCATAAAGATTACTTTCCGTAGTCCACAACCCAAACTTCTTTTTATTTTTTTTGAGCTGGAGTCTCACTCTATCATCCAGGCTGGAGTTCAGAGGCACAATCCTGGCTCACTGCAACCTCTGTCTCCTAGGCTCAAGTGATTCTCCTGCCTCAGCTTCCCGAGTAGCTGGGATTACAGGTGTGCACCACCATGCCTAGCTAATTTTTGTATTTTTAGTAGAGACAAGGTTTCACCATGTTGGCCAGGCTAGTCTCAAACTCCTGACTTCAGGTGATCTGCCCACCTCAGCCTTCCAAAGTGCTGGGATTACAGGCGTGAGCCACTGTGCCCGGCCCACAACCCAAACTTTTTATGTGGAGATTGTGTTGAGAAGTCAAAATGAAGGTTGAAATATCTATAGGAACAGAACATTCTGAAAATACGTAAGTTAGAATCTCTCTGAGTGTTGGAAGAAGGTGTTCTGTAAATTGCCAACAGGCAATGAATGTACTAAAACTAGTGGTGGTTCACATTCAGAAACCGTCTAATTGAAATGCTATTGGCTACAATAATAATATTTTTAAAAACTGTTTATAGTTTTATAGTTTAATCAGTCTGAAGAGTTTCTTTATTCTCTTAATCAGATAATAAAGAGAGAACTTGCATCTTATCAGCATAGGTACATGTTTAAAATGGAAAATACAGAAATATGCTTATTGGATGATGGAAGTATAGCTCTATTGAATAGATATTTCATATTTAGTATTTTATTATTAAGATTAGTTCAGTATAAGTGCACATTTTCAATGTCATGAATACATGGCATGAATGATGTGAGAAGCAATTTGCATTTATATAGCACCTTTCAAAGCCTTAGGATAGCAAAGCAAAGCATAAATGCTTGTGTAACTCTGCAATTAAGAATTCACTTCTAATTACTCCTACTTAAATGTGCAGTCTCTTTTTAATCACAACATTTTTACACCTGTGGTTAAGTGCTCTGACAGAGCCTTAACCTTATCTCTAAAGCATGCAAATTGCATGACTGGATTTTGTAACGAAGGCTTAGTTTGCCAGTGGGGAAATGATCACAGACATGTAACGCCAATAACAATATTAAAGACATAGCTAAATTTAAAAGTATCATTCTCTTGTATTATCTACTCATCCAGGTCAAAACACACACACGCTAATGACTCAGGCCCAGATGTACTTCTGCAGGAAGTTAAGAGATGAGATCTGTAAACCGTGTTGTAAACGTATGCTTGCCTGTAGTAAATCTTTAGCTACTGGAGCTACAATTGCTAACATGTGTGAGATTCCTAGTTCTCTTGTATAACCAAGGGACTAGTAAATAACATGGTGTTAAAAAAAGTTGATATCCTACTACTAGGGGAAAGCACAATTCAGCTGCAACATATGGTTCTGGAAAGCTGCAGCCTTGTAAATGGAGCTGAGGAAAGAAAAGCAATTCTGGAAAGGTGGTTGTACCTAAAGAGAAGGCCCTGGTGACAGCCATCTACATAACTGACTGCAGTAAAGCTTGAAGCCCCATTTTCAAAAGCTGATTAGAGTGAAGATTTATTAGGAACCTATGGTGATCTGGGGACCAGCGTAACACAAATAGACAAGGTTTTGTTCCCGTACCTTGAACGGCTGCCAATATACAGCAGAATTGGGTATACATAGAAGCAAACAAATTTCAAAAAATCCATAGTCAATTGTGAAGAATTAGAAGTCAGAAGTTCTTGGATTTTTGTAAAGTATTTAATTGTGTGAAAAATAACTTTGAAATAGATCATCCATTTCAAAATCAGATATTGAGCCAGTCCAAAACAGCAAGTATTGTGTGCATCTCCACTGATTAAAATAATAACAATAACAGCAATAACAATAATAATAATAAAGTAGGTGTGTACTTTCTGTACTCAGGAAAGTCACAAGATAGAGAAAAAGGGAGGAATAAGTAAACAAAGTGACGTGTGCTTCCATAAAGCTTTTGCAGTGTGCTATGAGAGCAACCAGGAGATATTTAATTCTGTTCGTCTTTGGAAAAGCTTCAGAGAGGCAAGGCAATTTCAAATACCAGTAGGATTCTGCCAGCCATAATATTGCTGAAGGAGGAGTGAATATCGAAGAGTAAGAACATTCTAATATGAGTATTCACACAAATTCTTTATGTGACCCTTGACTTTGACCTTTGACATTGCAGTTCTAGCATATTAATTAGGAGTACAACCTCAAAAGTCAAATTGTCTCTATTTACTTCTAACTGTGTTACTCTGAACAAGTTACTTAACCTACCTGAGTCTCAGTTTCTTTATCCATAATGGGGAAAGATAAAATATGCTTTAGAGAAATGCTGTGAGGACTTAACAATATTTAATGTAAAATAACTAGCATTTTGACGCATGACGAATATTCAGTAAATGTTAGCTGTTGTTTTTCTTTTTTTTTTTTAACTTTTGTTTCCTTTTAAGTAATGTTCCTTTTAAGTGCTTTCCAATATATGGTGAAAGCAGCAGCACAACAAAGCCTCCTTTGCTTTAGCAAGTCTGCCTGTTTCTAGCATTAGGAGCAAAAGGTAGTGGTGCTGCCATTTGAGATAAATAAAATATAATATCAACCACCATCTTTAAACCTGCTTTATTTCCCATTCACATTTTTCATTATACGTATCTAGTCTTTACAATAATCACATGAAGCAGGTAATATTACTATTATTCCCATTTTACAAATGAGGAAACTAAAGCTTAAAGAAGACTATCCTGGCTAACACGGTGAAACCCCATCTCTACTAAAAATACAAAAAATTAGCCGGGCGTGGTGGCGGGCGCCTGTAGTCCCAGCTACTCGGGAGGCTGAGGCAGGAGAATGGCGTGAACCCGGGAGGCAGAGCTTGCAGTGAGCCGAGATGGCGCCACTGCACTCCAGCCTGGGGGACAGAGCGAGACTCCGTCTCAAAAAAAAAAAAAAAAAGAAAACAATTCTCAAGTTCAAAGAGCCATTTTATGAAGTCATTATTAAAATTTGGGTGTTCTAGCCAACACCTAAATGTTCATTAAGAACACCTAAATTTTAAGGGTGCCAGTTCTTAATCACTTTTTTGAAATGTTCTTAGATAGACTTTGGTCCAAAATAATCATTCTTCACGAACTGAAGCAAAAGGGGAACCTGGCTTCCATGTCCAGCACGGTGGGTGGTCTAGGAATTATGAAAGATTCCCCTAACTAAAATTCTAAAATACTCAGAAAAAAACATATTTTTAATGACATGGGAGAGTTTACAAAAAGTCAAGAATTATGTGAAAGCAGAAATTCTGGGAGATAAATGATCAAAAATATCAATTTTCAACAAGGAAATCTCTGTCAAATCTTGGAGACTTGGAGATACCATAGTAATGGTCAAATGGTGTAGGGGAAAAATGCTAAAGCCTAAAGCTAACCAAACCTAGGTGACTTAATAGATGACTTCCACACACAACTAAGACCTTCAAAGGTAATCAGAAAAGAAGTGAGAGGAGCCCACGTGCCATGGCTATGATACCTCTCCATAATCCACAGCACAAAGAGGCAGAATGGATGGAAAAACACATCATATTAGGATGGTAGTGAGTTAAAGGCTATTTTGCTAGTTTACTTCATGCTGCCAACGAGGGGAGCTGTAGATTCATGCAGCAGTGTTCCTTTATTTGCCTTCATCTAACATTTTACTACATGAATACTAGATTGCAATTGTATGGAAAGTAACTTGGACTTCCAGTGTAGGCTTGTTGACTAGACGACAGTCATTTGGTAACAACAACAACAAAGTACCAGAAAGAAGAATCAGTCTCCAGTCTCACCTATCATTTCTCCGATCTATATTTGGAAACGCTCGCTTGGACCCAATAATTTTGTTTCAGAACCGATATTCTTAATTTAAAGAAACTCCAGGAGTTAATATAAATTCTGAATCAAATTTGGGCTTTATGTTTCTTGAGTAGACAGCACCTTACCCTCACTGTAATGTTATCTCTCCATTTCATTTCTGTTAATTATATTGTACTTGAGTTTATGGCAGTTCCATTCTTTATATCCTTGTTCATAGTCCAAGTAGTCCAAATGTGTTGACTGAAGAATATCAGAGACACGAGTCAGAAAAATGTCTAAGGACAAAACAATTTGGAGGTAGACATGAATATTTCCACTAATGGAGATCAGCCAGGATGTCCGCACAGAGTGACTAAGTACATGAAGGGAGATAGAGAAAGTAGTTAAGAGTCGGTCAGAAAATTCATGTTTTTCTTACAGACTAACAAGGCACAGACATATCACTCGGGGAGTTAGAAACAATTACACATAACTCACGCCAAGCATTTTAAAGCCACCAAATTTTCACAAAAGTATTCTACTGTTTCTCTTTCCTTCTATTCACACTCAAATATTCCCCCCTGCGTTTCACAAAAGTATTCTATTGTTTCTCTTTCTTTCTATTCACACTCAAATATTCCCCCCTGCATATCTACTCTTAAGCTGCCTGGTTATGGTAGGTTAGATTATTAAAGACTTTGAAAGCTAAGAAAAAATGTTTATATATGAGACGTTAGGCAAAAGACAGCCTTTGTAGATTTCTGAAAAAAGGAATAGCATGAGGAATGTGGAACAAAGGGAACTTCAGAGTGAAAGGAATCTGTTAGATGAACTGGAATTCAAAACGGAAGTAAAAATTGTAATTCAGATCACGTAGGGATTCTTAAATATTTTCTTGTATCAAATAGATTGACTACTGGTTGTTATGAGGTAGAGATTTTGTGTTTAGTTCAATTTAACTAACACTAATATTGTGCCTTCTGTGGGTCTGAGTGTCTTGCTAGCAGTTTAAAACATGGAGACAGCCATTATTGAGCTTTGCTTTGGGTTCTATCAATTAAAAAACAAAATCAATAGCCATATGTGTAGTTTTCTATGTATAACACTTTAGCCAAGAAATTCTGTAGAAATGTTTCATAAAACTTCTTTTCATCTGATGTCGCTCAGATTCTCAGAATGGCAACTAGAAGGCTGAAGAGAAAATGAGAGAGTCAGATTATGAATCCATAGAAATTTACATGGCTAATAATTTTAAATTTTGAAGTCAGAAAGACATATATTGAATTCTTGGTTCTGTCATATTTTAGCTACAGAATTTTGCATTTCTCTTTGGTAAAATGGGGATAGTAAAGTGATTCACAAAAGGTTTTCTGGGTGCAGCAAACTAGAAACTTCTGTCAAAATTATCTAGAATAACATGTGGCCCAGAAAACTCTCAGTATGTATTCATTTACTTCCTTTCCTCAATATTCAAAGAAAAACTGGAAGCATAAATTGGAATTTCCAGACCTAATGGTCTTCCTTACAATTTCACACATCAACAGCTGATCTGGCCACTATTTTATTTTCACCCACAGCCACCAGCTTCTTACATGCATAGACAATTCTCTTACTGTTTTAGCATGTTGCACAGCCCTTTGCTATTTTACAAATCACTTCGGTTCACCTAGAACCAAATTTTTAGCCACCTAAAGGATAAAAACCACTTTAAACAAAAGAAACATAATATAAAACTGTATCTCCAGAGTTAGAGAGCCCAGACTAGTTGTCCACATTAATGCAAAGAGAAATCATTAAAGCTCACTACAGGATAACATTATAAGGAAGCACTGCAGATGTTCTTTTGCTTTATTCTGTTCTTGAAAATGGAATAAAATGAGACTTGCATTAAAAAAATCTCTCCCAATGTTAAAGTACCTTTCTATGTTGCTATGTAGGTTTTTATAATATTAAATATTCTGTTTTTCCTCCCTTTTTTCTTGTCTTTTCACCATGCATGCTGGCGCATGGGTTCCAGTGTTTAGCAGACCTGATTCAAATCCTGTTTGGCCAATTGCTGTCTCCCCTGAGAGAGTTACCTCGGTTCTCTGAGGCTCAGTGTATTTATATGAAAATGGACAAAAATATGCTATGGCATAGTTGTGAAGATTGAGTGAGATAAAATATTAAAACATCTGCATAGTTGTCTGATATAGGTAAAAATGCTCAATAAATATTAGCAGCAATTATTACCAGGCATAGGGAGTGGATGTAGTAAAACCTGTGTAAATTCACACAAAGTTTGAACTCCCTGCAGTTCTTTATGGCATTATATTGATAGAACTCTGAGAATCTGAAGGTCCAAGTCCACTCAGAGTCCCAGAAATTTGGACCTAAAACTGAATATTTTACCTACAATTGAATGAATATTTAGACAAAAACTGAAAAGCCAGAGACATTATGATATATACATGGGAAAATACTGGTCAAGATAGTGTAAAGAAAAGAGATATGAAGGCATAATCTTTAGTGGAAATAAACTGATTTGTTTCATGCACTCTTTAAAATATGTTATTCTGTACAGAATATAAGCAGTCTGATATCTGCTATAAAATGCTCACAGATATTTACAATCACACTTTCTAACTTATTGCAGAGCCAGCCAGCCTCAGGAAGGTGATAGGCCTGACACATACTGAGGTATGTTTCCTAAAATCCCCTCACAAAGAAAGATTTTAAAAATTGATACAGTTAAGCCTTTTTTTATTAATAACAATTAAAGATAACTTTCAGTGGAAAAGAGGGGCTTATCACCAAAACAAAAACTACAGACTGAGGAGATGGTGTAAAATCAGAAGTCTTGGCTCTTCAATATTGTGTTTTCTGTTTATCTGGGCAACCTTAGACAAGTCACCCAACCTCTCTGAGCTTCAGCTCCTTCCCTGTCTTAAGAGGTTACTGTGAGAAGCAGAATGAGATGATGAGGGTGAAAGGACTCTGTTAGTGTTTCTAACATCACTACTCCCTTGTATGCAATAGATACATCCACCCAGTTGCCAAAGACATACATAAAGTGGCTTCTGCCCTATTCTAAGATTTCTTCTGATCCTCTTATTTTTAAATTTCTAATATCTGCCCTTACATATGGTCTTGCTTGACTTTGTACCTCTAATTCCCTATTGTTTAC